>NC_056745.1:1268817169-1269149669 GCF_019279795.1 Protopterus annectens
CTTTTCCCATTTTGCGTGGGGTATATATATATATATATATATATATATATATATATATATATATAGATATAGATATATATATATAAGCCAGCTGCATATGATAATGTGTTATCTTATTTGCCTTTTGACTTAATAATACAAGAAAACATACTCCTGCTGATATATTATTATATTTTGAGGTCCATTTAAAACTGAGCAAGAAGCCTTCATATTCTGTTTTTAATGGCAAAAAAGTGCATCATAAGTGGTGTTTGATTAATATACATTTTTTGTAATATTAGATGTGTTATTTGTGGATCATTAATCCTCTTCCTTTTGCCACCCTCTACAAACTGGTGGCTATGACCAACTGTATATTTATTGCTGCATTTAATTCATAATAGAATTCCTGAATACACCAAACTAATGTTATTTCTGTGGCTACTGTTATGCTTGGTAGCTAATTATATAATATTGAAAATGTGATTTCTATATTACTCACTGTACTAAATAAAAATGAAAATTAAAGCTGAAATCTCTTTACTGATTATATATCTCAGGAATATGTATAGTCTATCCTGTAGTGCAGAATTACCAGTCTCACCTTTTTGGTTTTATTTTAACAAAACTTATAAAGACATGCTTAACCAAAACACCAAGTCATCAGATTTTTTCTAGCAGACTGAAATGGTTTTACTGAAACTTTCTGTGAGTTTAATACAATATCAAGTACTTCTCATGCCAAGAGCAGCATTTTGTCCCTTAAGCTTGCCCTCTGGGAAGAAGCCCTGCCAGCAGGGAGAAAATCTTGCAATAACACCCACCCTTTCCAATAATGCATCTCTCTCTCTCTCTCTCTCTCTCTGTTGTTGCAGGACAGATGTTTTCTAAAACTAAAATTAGTTTTTGTATCTTATCACAAATAATTTGAAAGGATTGCCTCTATTTTCAAAACAACTTATTAGCATTCCCTTATGTGAAGTATGAACAGGCAGTTCAATCATTTCTGATTCCAACAGTTGTGTGGAAGAAATCAGGATGCACGTTGAGTTTCAATAAATATTTTATTTTCCGGAACTGACTAATTTGCAAAACATATTGAAATATGCTTGAAGAGTAACTAAGCAGCTTCTTTTAAGAGGCATCTCTGTTTTAAGGACTATGCCTACTAAATATATGGAGGGGACCTATTACAGTTAGGCCACTTGTAGCTATCTCTATAGTTTGGATTTTCCAGTTCTTGCATACCTATTTTAATAAAGTATTGTATCTGATATTTTCTAGTATGGATTCTCTTATATTATTTATTTTTATTTTTTATTTATTTATCATTTGTTGACCGGGAATGTCCGACTAAGCTCCACAGAGCCTGTTTTCAGCAGAGGCCTGGGGAGAAATGCTCCAGATGCATGTCTTTGGAATGTGGGAGGAAACCGGAGTACCCGGAGGAAACCCACGCGAACACAGGGAGAACATGCAAACTCCACACAGAAGGCACCCCAGCCGAGAATCGAACTGGAGAACCTCTTGCTGTGAGGCAACAACGTTAACCGCTGCACCACTGTGCCGCCCTCATATATGTGATTTTTTTGTGTAACAATTTGCATGAGTTGAATATATACATTCATTATGATCAAGGACACCTTTACAGACAGTACAAAATCAAGAAAAATTTGTTATTAAGATTCCTTTGTAATTTTTAGAAGCTGACATTACACACAGTGAAGTAACAGTGCTATCCATACATCTAATCCATGCATTTATCCTCTTCACAATAAACCCCTTTATCCTTGGCAGAACAACAACACAAGTTCAGGTATATTTAGTTTTCACCTATAGTGAATAACATTTGGTAATTATGTAAGTGAACTGACTCAAGGTCTTGTCCAACTATGAGCTGTAAAAAAGGTAGATACAGATACAAACACAGCTGCTAAAAATGCAAGTATAAAGCCAGTTTTATTCAAAATACCCACATTGACTAAAGACTCACTTAGCTCTCTTTTTTAGAATTTATAATTTGCCAACAGTGAAGCAATGCATACCACTTCCTAGCTACTCCCTATTGCACAAAATGTAAAATCACACCAATGTAGACATTCTGCAACACTGGGATGATCTCTGATCCCTTTGTAGAATTCTTGCCAGTGAAAACCTATAAATCTTCTTTGGCATCAGAGAGAGTGGTGATAAATGCTGGGAGATGCATCATCATGTAAAGAGTCCAATTCATATTGTTAAGTTGCCAAACTATCCAAACCAGATAGGTACAGCATACCCAAGAAATAAAACTGAGTGCCAGTGAAAGACGTACATCACTTCCTAGCTGCTCCCGGGTCCATGTAACCTACAGCTATACCATATTTATGATTGGCTGGATGCTTGATAAAGGATTTACAAGGAGTATTATGCAGCATGAAGTCTGGTAGCAGAATATTCAGTCTTCGACAGATTTCCTCTATACCCATGTCAGACTGTGTGTGTGTGTGTGTGTGTGTGTGTGTGTGTGTGTGTGTGTGTGTGTGTGTGTGTGTGTGTGTGTGTGTGTGTGTGTGTGCGCACGCGTGTGTATGTGTTGGGGGGGATAATATTTTCCAGTTAAGAATGGATAGCAATTAAAATTTTTATCAGACAATTATAAGGATATCAGAAATTCATTCTACTTTATCATTCTTACCACTGTGAATGTTGTGGCATACAAAAAAAGAGACAAAGGGTAGGATTTACACTACCAATGTTTATTTGTAAGTCTGAAGAAAGCATTACTTGTTTTGTTGTCAAGGGTCAGATGTTGTAGTCATATATATCTAACCTATAATTCTGCTTTCTGTGATTAACTCAGAATATAAAGAAAAATTCTCATCACAGATTTTCAGATGTAACTAGTACTTAATGTTTGTGAAATCTGCAGCAGGGAGGAATGTTTGAATTGTGGTAGAAATAGCTCTCATGTAGGTGACACCCAATACCCTGGGATGTGATAACAGTCAACACTTCATACCCTGAGTGATCTAATAGTTTAGCATAATTATTCTGTTAGATGTGAGAATAAATCAAGGCTCCTAAAATTGCTGCACCATTTCTACAATGTCCTCATCTAACAGAAGATCAGTGTAGGAGGTCTTCTGAGCCACTTTTATTTCTTCCTGTGACACTGATGTCTTCCGCCACTGTATTCTCAGTAGACCAGTGAAGGAAGCAAAAATGAAATAGACCTTTTTGTTAATCATGTTACTAGATCTGTACACTAAAGCGCTTGGATTTAAATATCAAGAGAAGAATAGTTTGTAGTTACTTTGAATAAGTTAAGATAAAATAAACAGGAAACTGTCTGCACTCTTTGCATGTATTCATTATCAAGGAGACAATAAAATTTCTTTTACTTATGTAGTTTTGGAAAAGGTCTACTGTTTGTTCAAGAACACCAATACTTTCATCCAGCTTGATGATAACATAGGATTATGGGATCATAGGAAGTTACTAGGCTATTGGCCCTGAGCCCCTTACAAGCCTAGCCAAGAATTTAGTCCATGTTCCAACAAGTCAGCACCCCATGCCACTCTCCAGCAGGGACACAGGTGGAATCGCAGGGGTGTATTTTCTGTTCTCCATCCAGTTATCCAGGTTGCGCTTAAAAAGTTTCAATGAGGTACTCTGCTTTATGTGGAGAAGGAGTCTGTTACACAAAAGAGGGAGTCTCTGGGACTCAAATCTGTCCTGCCAAGAAGTCCTATTGATGTAACACCCCAGGTTGAAGTCACACGTATGGGTTACTCGAGTGGAGCTTGACATGCAGATATGTAGCATTCCCATCAGGGCAGGGTCTGAGAATGCTTTGTATGCCAGACAGAGGGCACCTCTGAGGAGTTTGTAGGAGACTGAGTAGAGGAACAGGGCTCTTAGCCTATCTCTGCAGGGTAGATGTTTGAAGCCCTGGATTCTCTGGGTGAGGAACCTCTGTGGTCTCTCCAGCTGCTGCATGTTCTTTGTGAGGTACATACCAAAAGGTGCATTGTACTCAATAATGGGTTTTATAAGGGAAGAATACAGGGATGTTATGACCACCTTGCTAAGACCAATTAAGACCATGCTTTACAAGCCATGCTGCTTTGCAAGGGATGGCTTGCACCTGTCACCCCTGGACTTTCGGATATTGGCAAAGGCTCTTGCCACCCCCATAGTGCCTTTTTTAGGCAAGGCTCAAAAGACAAACCCACCTCCCTAAAAAACACAAGTAAAAGGAAACTAAGGGTAATGCTGCTCAACGCCAGAAGTCTAAACCTCAAGATGCATGCTCTCGAAGCCCTCCTCAGTATGGAGAACATCAATGTCTGTGCAGTGACAGAAACCTGGTTCAAGGCTCCCAAGAGCACCCCAGCACTACCAGGTTATACCTCATACCATGCTTTTCAGCCCCAAAACTTGGACCGAAACACAAAAGGAGGGGGAGTATCAATATTTGTCAAAGATACCCACACCTCCAAGTTGGTGGCACAGCACGAAGCATCAGAGACTATCCATGTGCAACTAACAGTGGGTAAAACTGCCTTCCAGTTTATAGCCTGCTACAGACCACCCTCCCAAACCCAGGAACCCCACTCGGCCTTCCTGAGAACACTGGAAAATATGAAGGTCTCTCCAAACACCATTATATTGGGTGACTTCAACTACCCAAACATAGACTGGGAGCATTACTCTAGCTCCAACACCCTAGTCCATCACAAACATGGGAACACAATGCCCCATACCTGAAGTATACCCCTCTTTGGTAAGATCGGACCATAAATTAATCTCCCTGGAAATCCACATCCCGCCCCCACCCCCAGCACAGAAGACCACAGTGAAGAACTTCTCAAAAGCTGACTTCACACTTTTTAAGACCAAAGTGGAATCCTTCAAGGCCCCCGGGCCAGTGGAAACCACAGCCCACTCTGCTGAATCCTTTATAAACGCATTCTATGGACACCTACAGGAATGCATGGATCATGCAATCCCAAATAAAACCAAGACCCATTCCCACAAGGGCAGGCATCCTGTCTGGTGGACCCCAGCCATTAATAAGCTATACAACAGAAGGAGGAAGCTACTACATGATAGAGCAAAATCCCTAAAAGGGAAAGGCATCTCTGATCAGTACTAGCAAAAAAACTACGATCACTCATAAAATCATCCAAGGCCAACTTTGAGAGAAAAATTGCACAAGACACTAAAGATAATCACAAGGCTTTCTTTAGTTATGTTAGAAACCTGAGTGGAAACTCCCAGATATGCTCAGAGATAGTCCAAAATGACAAAAAATACACTGACCCCACAGACATTGCAAACATACTAGCAGACAGGTTCAGTGCAAATTTTTCTCCCCCCTTCCCCCCAAAGGGTCAAATATCTATCCCAGCAGAGTGTTGCCTCCCTGACATCTCAGATACCCAGGTGAGAGCCGCCCACTCCAAAGCTAAAAACACAGCAACAATGGGACCAGACGGTGTCCCGGGTTGCGTGCTACATGAACTCCAAGAAGAACTAAACCCACACATAAGGCAGCTGTTTAATCTCAGCCTTACTACAGGATATGTACCCAAAGAATGGCGTACAGCAACAGTGGTCCCACTGCACAAAGGAGGTGCCTCTACGGACCCTGGAAACTACCGCCCCATAAGCTTGACGAGCCAGGTCTGCAAAGCTATGGAGAGG
Source organism: Protopterus annectens (assembly GCF_019279795.1). NCBI lineage: Eukaryota > Metazoa > Chordata > Ceratodontiformes > Protopteridae > Protopterus > Protopterus annectens. Next base: position 1,268,822,840 of record NC_056745.1, read on the forward strand.
ATCATTATGGAACTCATAAACAAAGACATTGGGGACCTACAGACACTGGATCCTACCCAATTCGGCTTTGTTAAGGGCAGATCCTGCCTCTTGAACCTGGTCGACTTCTTTGAAACAGTCACCAAGGCCATTGATGAGGGTAAGGTAGTTCACACAGCCTACCTTGACCTTGCAAAAGCCTTTGACACAATACCCCACTTGGGCATCATAGACAAGCTCTCCAGCTTAAATATAAACCCTTATGTCACAAGATGGGTTGCAAACTGGCTCAAGGACAGAACCCAAAAGGTCAGAACTGCTGGAGCCATGTCAGACTGTAAACCAGTCACAAGTGGTGTCCCACAGGGCTCGGTCCTGGGACCTCTCTTGTTCGGTATTTATTTTTCTGAGGTGCAGGCTAACATGGGAGGATTGTGGCTAACCAAGTTTGCAGATGACTGCAAACTGGGCTCCATAATTGATTCTCCAGTGGACACAAGCATCCTTCAAAAGGGTCTCATAGAAATGGAAAACTGGTGCCAGAGCCATGACCTTAAACTAAACACCAGAAAGTGTATAGTCATAATCTTTGGGTAAAACAAAGTGCCCACAAATTACCACATAGGTGGAAATCCATTAAGTACGGAAGAAGTAATTAGGGACCTAGGGACCCAAGTTGACAGTAACCTCTCGTTTGACACTCACATTGCCAAAGTGGTTAGAAAGACCTTCTATATTGCCCACCTTATCATGAAGGGATTCACATCTAGATCGGGTGAGGTCATTGTGCCCCTTTACTCTTCCCTCATCAGGCCCATAATTGAGTACAATGCCCCATTTGGGATGTACCTTACCTGACACCTGCAGCAATTGGAAAGACCCCAAAAGTACCTCACCAAGAGGATCAAGGGACTCAAACATATGCCATATGTTGCCCAGCTAAAGAAACTCCAGCTCTACTCAGTAGCATACCGCCTACTCAGAGGCGATCTATGCCTGACGTACAAGGCCATGTCCAACCCGAAATTAATGGACATGCTCCACCTCAGAAAATCCAAATCCACCAGAGCTACGCGAGCGAGAGATTTGAACCTCAGCACAGAAATAAATAGGACATGCTGGAGGGACAGATTCATAACCCAGAGGCTCCCTTCGCTCTGGAATAAAATCCCAGTCCATGTTAGGCAGAGCCCCTCACTGACGCTCTTCAAGAGAAATCTTGACGAATGGATGGGAGATCGTAGTTTTACCCCGGGTGAAGAAAGTCTTAACAGAAGTCACATCGCAACCTGAGTAAAGCCCTGTGAAAACATATAAATACCTGGGAAAAAAAACTGATCTTACCATCAAGACAAGTGAGATATATGCAAACTACAAACACACAGAGAAAATGTAGTGTACTTGCCCCACACACCTATACAAACGCGATACATAACCTACGTACCTCCTAATAATAACTACCCGTTGTACTGCCTAGAATGTTGTATGGTTAGTACTGCTATTTATCCTACTACAATGTCATTTAGAACAAAAGACTAATAGATCTAGTAGTACTGATATAACAGTGTATCGCATCTGTTTTTCGATTTTGCTGAAACTCACTGTAAGGTTTGAATACCACATACTGCGTGCAGGCTGCTGGAGGTCCTGTTACCACAAAGCCTGATTCACGAAGTTCCTGCACAAGTTCAAAGCATCACTGATTGGATGCTTTTAAATAATGCTGGACAACAGCAGCCACTACTAGGAGACTCATAATCACGCGGGGCTTCTATGCTGTGTGTGCTCGTGTCGTCAGTTGTGGGGGAGGGCGCAATTCTACTGTGTACAAACGGGCATCGGGCGCAATGTTAAAAAGTGAAGAAAGTTTAACTTTTTAACTTTGGTTTGTTTTGCGATTTTGCGCCCCTTATGAGGCCAGCCTGTACGGCGCCCTAGGCGGTTGCCTAGTTTGCCTATGCCTAAGGCCAGCCCTGACTTGTAGCTATCTCTATAGTTTGGATTTTCCAGTTCTTGCATACCTATTTTAATAAAGTATTGTATCTGATATTTTCTAGTATGGATTCTCTTATATATGTGATTTTTTTGTAACAATTTGCATGAGTTGAATATATACATTCATTATGATCAAGGACACCTTTACAGACAGTACAAAACCAAGAAAAAATTGTTATTAAGATTCCTTTGTAATTCTTAGAAGCTGACATTACACACAGTGAAGTAACAGTGATATCCATACAACTAATCCATGCATTTATCCTCTTCACAATAAACCCCTTTATCCTTGGCAGAACAACAACACAAGTTCTGGTATATTTAGTTTTCACCTATAGTGAATAACATTTGGTAATTATGTAAGTGAACTGACTCAAGGTCTTGTCCAACTATGAGCTGTAAAAAAGGTAGATACAGATACAAACACAGCTGCTAAAAATGCAAGTATAAAGCCAGTTTTATTCAAAATACCCAGATTGACTAAAGACTCACTTAGCTCTCTTTTTTAGAATTTATAATTTGCCAACAGTGAAGCAATGCATACCACTTCCTAGCTACTCCCTATTGCACAAAATGTAAAATCACACCAATGTAGACATTCTGCAACACTGGGATAATCTCTGATCCCTTTGTAGAATTTTTGCCAGTGAAAACCTATAAATCTTCTTTGGCATCAGAGAGAGTGGTGATAAATGCTGGGAGATGCATCAACATGTAAAGAGTCCAATTCATATTGTTAAGTTGCCAAACTATCCAAACCAGATAGGTACAGCATACCCAAGAAATAAAACTGAGTGCCAGTGAAAGACGTACATCACTTCCTAGCTGCTCCCGGGTCCATGTAACCTACAGCTATACCAAATTTATGATTGGTTGGATGCTTGATAAAGGATTTACAAGGAGTATTATGTAGCATGAAGTCTGGTAGCAGAATATTCAGTCTTCGACAGATTTCCTCTATACCCATGTCAGACTGTGTGTGTGTGTGTGTGTGTGTGTGTGTGTGTGTGTGTGTGTGTGTGTGTGTGTGTGTGTGTGTGTGTGTGTGTGTGTGCGCGCGTGTGTGTATGTGTTGGGGGGATAATATTTTCCAGTTAAGAATGGATAGCAATTAAAATTTTTATCAGACAATTATAAGGATATCAGAAATTCATTCTACTTTATCTTTCTTACCACTTCGTAATGTTGTGGCATACAGAAAAAGAGACAAAGGGTAGGATTTACACTACCAATCTTTATTTGTAAGTCTGAAGAAAGCATTACTTGTTTTGTTGTCAAGGGTCAGATGTTGTAGTCATATATATCTAACCTATAATTCTGCTTTCTGTGATTAACTCAGAATATAAAGAAAAATTCTCATCACAGATTTTCAGATGTAACTAGCACTTAATGTTTGTGAAATCTGCAGCAGGGAGGAATGTTTGTATTGTGGTAGAAATAGCTCTCATGTAGGTGACACCCAATACCCTGGGATGCGATAGCAGTCAACACTTCATACCCTGAGTGATCTAATAGTGTAGCATAATTATTCTGTTAGATGTGAGAATAAATCAAGGCTCCTAAAATTGCTGCACCATTTCTACAATGTCCTCATCTAAAAGAAGATCAGTGTAGGAGGTCTTCTGAGCCACTTTTATTTCTTCCTGTGACACTGATGTCTTCTGCCACTGTATTCTCAGTAGACCAGTGAAGGAAGCAAAAATGAAACAGACCTTTTTGTTAATCATGTTACTAGATCTGTACACTAAAGCGCTTGGATTTAAATATCAAGAGAAGAATAGTTTGTAGTTACTTTGAATAAGTTAAGATAAAATAAACAGGAAACTGTCTGCACTCTTTGCATGTATTCATTATGAAGGAGACAATAAAATTGCTTTTACTTATATAGTTTTGAAAGAGGTCTACTGTTTGTTCAAGAACACCAATACTTTCATCCAGCTTGATGATAACATAGGATTATGGGATCATAGGAAGTTACTAGGCTATTGGCCCTGAGCCCCTTACAAGCCTAGCCAAGAATTTAGTCCATGTTCCAACAAGTCAGCACCCCATGCCACTCTCCAGCAGGGACACAGGTGGAATCGCAGGGGTATATTTTCTGTTCTCCATCCAGTTATCCAGGTTGCGCTTAAAAAGTTTCAATGAGGTACTCTGCTTTATGTGGAGAAGGAGTCTGTTACACAAAAGAGGGAGTCTCTGGGACTCAAATCTGTCCTGCCAAGAAGTCCTATTGATGTAACACCCCAGGTTGAAGTCACACGTATGGGTTACTCGAGTGGAGCTTGACATGCAGATATGTAGCATTCCCATCAGGGCAGGGTCTGAGAATGCTTTGTATGCCAGACAGAGGGCACCTCTGAGGAGTTTGTAGGAGACTGAGTAGAGGAACAGGGCTCTTAGCCTATCTGTGCAGGGTAGATGTTTGAAGCCCTGGATTCTCTGGGTGAGGAACCTCTGTGGTCTCTCCAGCTGCTGCATGTTCTTTGTGAGGTACATACCAAAAGGTGCATTGTACTCAATAATGGGTTTTATAAGGGAAGAATACAGGGATGTTATGACCACCTTGCTAAGACCAATTAAGACCATGCTTTACAAGCCATGCTGCTTTGCAAGGGATGGCTTGCACCTGTCACCCCTGGACTTTCGGATATTGGCAAAGGCTCTTGCCACCCCATAGTGCCTTTTTAGGCAAGGCTCAAAAGACAAACCCACCTCCCTAAAAAACACAAGTAAAAGGAAACTAAGGGTAATGCTGCTCAACGCCAGAAGTCTAAACCTCAAGATGCATGCTCTCGAAGCCCTCCTCAGTATGGAGAACATCAATGTCTGTGCAGTGACAGAAACCTGGTTCAAGGCTCCCAAGAGCACCCCAGCACTACCAGGTTATACCTCATACCATGCTTTTCAGCCCCAAAACTTGGACCGAAACACAAAAGGAGGGGGAGTATCAATATTTGTCAAAGATACCCACACCTCCAAGTTGGTGGCACAGCACGAAGCATCAGAGACTATCCATGTGCAACTAACAGTGGGTAAAACTGCCTTCCAGTTTATAGCCTGCTACAGACCACCCTCCCAAACCCAGGAACCCCACTCGGCCTTCCTGAGAACACTGGAAAATATGAAGGTCTCTCCAAACACCATTATATTGGGTGACTTCAACTACCCAAACATAGACTGGGAGCATTACTCTAGCTCCAACACCCTAGTCCATCACAAACATGGGAACACAATGCCCCATACCTGAAGTATACCCCCCTTTGGTAAGATCGGACCATAAATTAATCTCCCTGGAAATCCACATCCCGCCCCCACCCCCAGCACAGAAGACCACAGTGAAGAACTTCTCAAAAGCTGACTTCACACTTTTTAAGACCAAAGTGGAATCCTTCAAGGCCCCTGGGCCAGTGGAAACCACAGCCCACTCTGCTGAATCCTTTATAAAAGCATTCTATGGACATCTACAGGAATGCATGGATCATGCAATCCCAAATAAAACCAAGACCCATTCCCACAAGGGCAGGCATCCTGTCTGGTGGACCCCAGCCATTAATAAGCTATACAACAGTAGGAGGAAGCTACTACATGATAGAGCAAAATCCCTAAAAGGGAAAGGCATCTCTGATCAGTACTAGCAAAAAAACTACGATCACTCATAAAATCATCCAAGGCCAACTTTGAGAGAAAAATTGCACAAGACACTAAAGATAATCACAAGGCTTTCTTTAGTTATTTTAGAAACCTGAGCGGAAACTCCCAGATATGCTCAGAGATATTCCAAAATGACAAAAAATACACTGACCCCACAGACATTGCAAACATACTAGCAGACAGGTTCAGTGCAAATTTTTCTCCCCCCTTCCCCCCAAAGGGTCAAATATCTATCCCAGCAGAGTGTTGCCTCCCTAACATCTCAGATACCCAGGTGAGAGCCACCCTCTCCAAAGCTAAAAACACAGCATCAATGTGACCAGACAGTGTCCCGGGTTGCATGCTACATGAACTCCAAGAAGAGCTAAACCCACACATAAGGCAGCTGTTTAATCTCAGCCTTACTACAGGACTACAGGATATGTACCCAAAGAATGGCGTACAGCAACAGTGGTCCCACTCCACAAAGGAGGTGCCTCTACGGACCCTGGAAACTACCACCCCATAAGCTTGACGAGCCAGGTCTGCAAAGCTATGGAGAGGATCATTATGGAACTCAAAACAAAGACATTGGGGACCTACAGACACTGGATCCTACCCAATCCGGCTTTGTTAAGGGCAGATCCTGCCTCTTGAACCTGGTCGACTTCTTTGAAACAGTCACCAAGGCCATTGATGAGGGTAAGGTAGTTCACACAGCCTACCTTGACCTTGCAAAAGCCTTTGACACAATATCCCACTCGGGCAGCATAGACAAGCTCTCCAGCTTAAATATAAACCCTTATGTCACAAGATGGGTTGCAAACTGGCTCAAGGACAGAATCCAAAAGGTCAGAACTGCTGGAGCCATGTCAGACTGTAAACCAGTCACAAGTGGTGTCCCACAGGGCTCGGTCCTGGGACCTCTCTTGTTCGGTATTTATTTTTCTGAGGTGCAGGCTAACATGGTAGGATTGTGGCTAACCAAGTTTGCAGATGACTGCAAACTGGGCACCATAATTGATTCTCCAGCGGACACAAGCATCCTTCAAAAGGGTCTCATAGAAACAGAAAACTGGTGCCAGAGCCATGACCTTAAACTAAACACCAGAAAGTGTATAGTCATAATCTTTGGGTAAAACAAAGTGCCCACAAATTACCACATAGGTGGAAATCCATTAAGTACGGAAGAAGTAATTAGGGACCTAGGGACCCAAGCTGACAATAACCTCTCGTTTGACACTCACATTGCCAAAGTGGTTAGAAAGACCTTCTATATTGCCCACCTTATCATGAAGGGATTCACATCTAGATCGGGTGAGGTCATTGTGCCCCTTTACTCTTCCCTCATCAGGCCCATAATTGAGTACAATGCCCCATTTGGGATGTACCTTACCTGACACCTGCAGCAATTGGAAAGACCCCAAAAGTACCTCACCAAGAGGATCAAGGGACTCAAACATATGCCATATGCTGCCCGGCTAAAGAAACTCCAGCTCTACTCAGTAGCATACCACCTACTCAGAGGCGATCTATGCCTGCCATACAAGGCCATGTCCAACCTGAAATTAATGGACATGCTCCACCTCAGAAAATCCAAATCCACCAGAGCTACGCGAGTGAGAGATTTGAACCTCAGCACAGAAATAAATAGGACATGCTGGAGGGACAGATTCATAACCCAGAGGCTCCCTTCACTCTGGAATAAAATCCCAGTCCATGTTAGGCAGAGCCCCTCACTGACGCTCTTCAAGAGAAATCTTGACGAATGGATGGGAGATCGTAGTTTTACCCCGGGGGTCACTTCTGTGTCACTGCTAGACAGAGGTACAGTAAACTAAACCTTAGAATGGGCACAGTATACTCATTCCAAGGGGTGGCTAAAGCCAAACACACTCTGGCTAGGCTTATAAATGCCCTAGGGCAGATAGCCTAGTATGAACCTATGAACCTATGAACCTTGTCCCTGGATGAGATACCCTTACTAATGAGGTGGGCCATGTAGAAAGCTTTCCGTACAATTGAGGCAATATGGTCGTTCAAAATAAGTTTGCTATCAACATGGGTGCCTAAGTCCCACACAACTGATTGCATGCTTAGTGCCTTGTTATCCATGTAATAAGTTGTGGGGATGTCACTCTCCCCAAAAGGGATGATGATGTATTTTTGGCATTCAGTTTAAGGCCATGTTTCAGGGTCCAGTCATTTGTTTGGGTGAGACCCTCTTGGAGGATGTCCACATCACTAGGGGAATTGATGAGAGCACCCAGCTTGCAGTCATCTGCCAACTTGGTCAGTCATAGCCCACTGTATTTGGCCTGCACCTCTGAGAAGTATATGCTAAACAGCAGAGGGACGAAGACATATCCCTGGGGTACACTGCTTGTTACAGGTCTACTACATGAGGTGGCTTCCCCTATTTTGACTAGGTGGGTTCTATCAGTGAGCCAATTTGCTACCCATCGGGTAACATATGGATTTATGCCTAGTTGACAGAGTTTATCTATTATACCTGAGTGGGGAATAGTATTGAAGGCCTTGGCCAGGTCAAAGTAGGCAGTATACACCATCTTCCCCTCGTATATGGCCTTAGTGACTGTCTCAAAGAAGTCAACCAAATTTAACAGGCATGACCTCCCCTTGACAAAACCAAACTGTGTGGGATCAAGTGTCTGGAGGTTGCCAATGTCATTGTTAATGAGATCTGTGATAATCCGCTCCATGGTCTTGCAGATCATGCTAGTTAGATTCATGGGTCTATAATTTCCTGGATCAGTGGATGCTCCACCTTTGTACAAAGCGATGACAGCAGCTGTCCTCTACTCAGCTGGGATGAAGCCAGTACTCAGGTTTTGGTTGAATAGGGTGCCTAATGGTGCTGCAAGTTCCTGCTTGAGTTTATGTAGGATGCAGCCTGGGATGTTATTGGGTCCCATGGAGGCTATATTTTTTGCCTTTGAGAGGGCAGTGATGATTTGCTCCCTAGAGATAAGGGGAGGGGGGCAGGTACTGGGGATGTCCTGTTTTACTGATGGGGAGTGAAGTTTTCATTGAACCTGTCTGCCAGCAGGTTGGCTATATCTACAGAGTTTGTGTATATGGTGTTCTTGACCACTATTTCTGAGCAGATCTGGGTGCGTCCCTTGAGATTGCTGACATATGTGAAGAAAGCCTTATGATTGTCTTTAGTAGATGTGGCCAGTCTGGACTCCAAGTTTGCTTTAGAGGATATCACTAGTGATCTTATTTACTTTTTCAGGCTAAGGAGAGATTACTTCCAATTAGACACCTGCTCCTTCATGGTTCTGGACAACAATTTTTTCCTTTTATTGAAGAGTTCATTTACTGTAGATGTCCATCAGACAGGTTTACTTTTCCTTGAGGAGGATTTCATCCTGTCTGGTATTCCTGATTGCATACAGCTATATAAATGCTCATATAATACTTTGGTGTAGGTTTTGACATATGTGCCAATTCCTATGGAGGGGGTTGTGAAGCTGTTTATGCCTTCCCTCTGGAGGTTATAATCAGCTTTGGAGAAGTTTTTTTGTTTGGCTAGCTAGGAGGAGGCTAGGGGAGATGGTGACTTTGAAAGTGACTGCTTTGTGGTCAGATCTTACCAAGGATAATGACACTATAGGGATGCTGCAGTGGTTACTCATATTTATTAATACCAAGTCCAAGATATTTTCACCTCTTGTAGGGGTGTCAACTAACTGGTCGAAGGCATTTGCACTGATGAAATCAAGGAATCTCTGGGCAGTTGTGTTTTGGCATGAGTATTTCTTCTAATCTGTGGTTGGATACTTAAAGTTGCCCAGGATCAGGGTAAAGGGTTGGATCTTGATAGATTCAAAGAGGTCCAGATAGGTGGAGTGAGCATCTTGAGTCAGAGTTAGAGGCCTGTAGCTAGCTATGATTTGAATAGGGGTCTTGTCAATTGTTAACTGGACCTGGAGTGTTTCCTGTGCATCATACTGTTTGACAAGCCTAGAGGTGTCTATGTCTTTTATATATATTGCAACTCCACCTCCTTTTGTTTTGCTGCCCACTGTTTGAGGTGAATGAATGATAGGATGAGTAACCTGGTATGGCTGGGGTGCTCTCTGGAGCTTTGAACCAGGTTTCTGTGACTGCAAAAATGTCAGCTTCTTCCAGGGTTAAGAATGCTTGCAATTAGTACAGTTTCATGTTTAGACTCCAAGCATTTAGCAGCATGATCTTTAATTTACGTTTTGATGAAATTTTCATGTTGGTAGTTTTGACCTCATGACATTGCCTAAAAAAGGCACTATGGGGGAGGCAAGAGCCTTTGCCAGAATCCTGAAGCCCAAGGGAGACAGATGCAGGCCATCTCTGGCAAAGCATCATGGCTTGTCATTCATGTCATCCCAGGCTGTCAGGTACTGGATCCCTTTGGAATGACACCAGAAATGAATTCTCCCATTCGATTCTCGGCTGGGCTTGGGAGTGCCTTCTGTGTGGCGTCTGCATGTCCTCCCCACGGTTGGGTAGCGTTTGAAAGACATGCGTGTGTAAATGGGCATGCCTTCGTTGAAGGTTGGGTGTCAAGCTGGCACCTTGGCATTTCGTAAAAATCTACTGCCAACCATTAGCGGCCCGGAGTTCCGATATGGTGACCACTTACCGGGAAAATCTGAAAGACAAACAAACAACATTGAGGCATCATTCTGGGTGACGGTAGAATCATTCTGGGTGATGGTAGAATGCTGCTTAAGGCTAGGAACATACCTGCCTGGGATACATACTTAGCGAGCTCGATCATGTCTATCTTCATATAGTCCAGGGAGATACGTCTTAAGTCATTCACTCCAGTATGGACTATGACAGAGTCATAACCATACCTGTTGAGAGACTTGAGTGCATTGGTGATATGGTGGATTCTGGCTCCCATCAAACAACTAACAGTGACTTTCTCCTTATCCAACCTGGTGAGGGGCACATCTGTGTGTCTTACAATGGAGTCTAGTATGACTAATATGTTGGGTTTATGTTTAGGCCTTAGTTGTCCCGTTTGATTCTCAGCTAGAGCGTCTTCTGTGGAGACATGCATGATTGGGCGTACCTTCGTTGAAGGTTGTGCGTTAGGGCCGGCAACTTAGCACGTAAAAATCAACTGCCAATCATTAGTGGACCAGAGTTCCACTGTGGTGACCCCTAACCAGAAAAAGCCAAAAGACACAACATGTTTAGACCTTAGTGGCTGTGAGACACAGGTGTGTGTGTGTGTGTGTGGTGTAGTGGACAGTGGAGTTTGAGTGCATTTATGCCTCGGCGGTCTCTTTTGTTGAGGACCTCCGCATATGTGGGTGTGTGCTGTGTACGTGTGGATGGTGTTTGAGATCTGGTGTTCATGTTGCCAACCTTCTCAGTGCCAGATATACTGGTTTGTCGGGGAGAGAGTAATGACACTAGGTGTTTGATGTAATTGCATCTCTCACAAATTGTGTTCCTAGGTGGTAGTAGTAGAGGGTTGTCCGTGTACATGAGGCAGTTGCTACACTGTCTCAGGATGCCCATATTGACCAGACTGGCAGGAGTAAATGTAGGAAATTGTCCATCCATATTTGTCAGAAACTAAAGGAGGTAAGAGGGTAAAGGGAAGCATGTCTATGAGTAGTATTACTAGATCATAACACAAGTACTACTAAGGGAAAACTTGTAGCTGGGAAAACCTTATAAAGGGTTAAATCCCATGCAGCTGAAGCTCTGGATGCTGCAGACCTGTATCTAGACTATGCTACTCAATTTTAAGGTTAAGAACTCAGTATGAAAAAACTCACAATGAAGCACAGATTAATCACTTATAGTCAAAAGAATAAAACTCGCAGTATGAAAAAATAGTTACGAAATAGAAAATGCAGTAAAATGCACTTAAACAGTAATGAATTGCAGTAGATACCAATTAAATAAAGTTAATCAGTAGTTCTGAAAGAGTAGCTCACAATCACAAATGTAACAGACAGCACAAATAAAGCAGCAATTCAGTAGCATACTGTCATCAATTTAAATTTAATGAGACTACCAACAAGCAGTAATAAATACAGCAAACTAAATGCAGCTGAACTCCTAAGCACAAGCAGCAAAATGAAGTAGAAAAAGGTAGAATTTTTTTTTTTTTTTAGTAGAAACTTAAGAGACAGAAGATAAGACAATTCAAGGTTGAGAAGCTATAGCGGTGGGCCATTACAAAGTTCTCATTATAAACAGTAGAATGAGCTGATGTAATGTGACTGTGGGGTGTGTTCAGTATCAACTTTATACTAGAGGCATTTGACATTAGTTATGACTTCCAAGAAGCAAATGCCAAAGATGAGCAGGCCCAGCATGGAGCCACGAGGGACTCCACTGGTGACCAGCCTCTTTTTTGAATGCATGTGTGGTATATTCAAAGCTAGTGTCATGGGTTTGTGGCTGACCAAGTCTGCATGTGACTGCAAGCTCAGTACGATCATACACTCATCAAGATCATACAAGAGGGCTAGACCTGAACAAATAACAGGTGTCAAAACTATGAATTAAAACTAAATGCTAATAAATGTATAATCATATCTTTCAGCAAGCATGACTTCCCTTTTAACTATCACACTAACAACATGCCACCAAAAATTGATCCTGTAGTTAGGAATCTGGAACCTATCTCATTAATGAGCTGTCCTTTGATCATCACATAATCACTGTTGTAAGAAAGTCATTTTTTTGTCTTATATCTAAAATTGTTGCATCCAGATCCAGGAATGTAATTGTTCCATTGTGCTCAGTACTCATTAGGCTGATCACTGATTATTATTCACATTTCAGATTGCACCTGGCCAAACACTTGTTATAACTAGAATAACTACAACACTTTCCCAATAAAAAGATCAAAGGCCTAAATCAGAAAAACTAAGCAGACCATCTCATAGTCTTGTCTGTCTTTTCAGTATCATATAGGCTACAGAGAGGTGACCCTGCCTACTATTACTGTCTCAAAATACCTACTCTGTCAGACCTATCATACACTGCAAGTCCAGTGGTATCATAAGCACCCACTCAAGATCTCTAGCTCTGTTGCAAAATAAATAGAACATGCTGGAGGGATAAGTTTGTATCACAAAGAATACTACTTCTCTGGAACAGCATTCCACTCCAAATTAAATAAAGTATTTATCTTACTCTATTCATAGGTAGGTACTAGGCTATCAGCCCAAGGGCCTACGTAAGCCTAGCCAACAAGGTTCCCTGGCTTACGCCACCCAAGAAAGTTATTTTCCTGTGCCACTGTCGAGCAGAGACACAGAAGTGATCCCTGGGGTGTATTTCCTATTTCCCATCCACTCATCAAGATTTTTCTTGAAGAGTGCTAATGAAGAACTTTGCTTGACATAGATGGGTAGCCTGTTCCAGAGTATGCAAAGTCTCTGGGACAGGAATCTATCCCTCCAGCATGTCCTGTTTATTGTGGTGACAAGGTTTAGGTCCCTAGAGCATGTAGCTCAGAGGGATTGGGATTTCTTTAGGTGTAGCATGTCTAACAGCTCTGGGTTTGACATAGCTTTATATGTTTGGCAGAGATCACCACGGAGCAGGCGATATGCTACGAAGTAAAGCTGGAGTTTTTTGAGGCAATTGGTGTAGGGCATTTGTTTGAGGCCTTTCCAGCTGCTGCAGATGTCTTGTGAGGTACATTCCAAAAGGGGCATTGTACTCTATAATGGATCTAATGAGTGTTGAGTAGAGGGGAACAATTACCTCTTTTTTCCTGGATGAGAACCCTTTTATGATGAGGTATGCCACGTAGAAGGACTTCCTGACTACTGTGGCAATGTGACTATCAAAGGAGAGACTACTGTCCACCTGGGTCCCAAGGTCTGTTATCACGCATTCAGTGTTAAACAGATTGTTGCCTATGTGGTAGTTCATGGGTACAGAGTTTTTACCAAAGAGGATGATACTGCACTTTTTGGCATTGAGCTTGAGGCCATGGCTCTGAAACCAGGCATCATTTGGGGACTTGACTGCAACCTAGGAGCCATAGTCATCTGTGAACTTTGTTAGCCAGAGGCCTTCTGTGTTAGCCTGTACTTCAGAGAAGTAGATACCAAACAGGAGAGGTCCCAGGACAGAACCCTGTGGTACTCCACTTGTCACTGCTAAGAGGTCAGATTTGGAGTCTGCAACTTTTACAGTGTAGGATCTGTCAGTAAGCCAGCTAGCAACCCATCTTGTGATGTAGGGATTTATACCTAGTTTAGTGAGTTTAGCTATAATTCCAGAATGGGGAATGGTGTCGAAAGCCTTGGCGAGGTCACGATAGGCTGTGTGAACCACCTTACCCTCATCTATGGCTTTGGTGACTGCCTCAAAGAAGTTGATCAGGTTCAGGAGGCATGATCTGCCTTTCACAAACCTGAACTGGGTGGGATCCAGAGTTTGGAGGTCAAATGGAATTTGGATGAATGGATGGATACCTTCAAATTCTCCTCCAGGTTAGCACCCCTGCCTACATGGATAGTGGAAACATGTCAATGTCATGGCATATTCTTCTTTTGCTTATCTCTAGCTTGTTTGTATGCAAGTTATAACGGCTGAAAACTACCAGGGACATTTAAGGCTAGGCTTCTAAAAATCCTTACAGATCAATAGCTTGCACCTATGAACCTACAAACCTATACGTTCATAATTTTATGCATTATATCAGTATGGAAGCAGAAAAGCTGGTAAAGTGTGATGGAAACTATTAACCTCACCCATTTATCTTGAGATAGAAGTAAGTCTGGTGATAAAGGAAAGGGAGATTTGGAAAAAAAACTGAAGGCAGCTCAGAACAATCACTCCCTGAATTTTGTTTTTATGGGCATGAGTCACATTATGGATTAGAAAGTACTGCAACCAGTTTTAAAAAGTGATTGTGCCTCAGTCTGTCTTGATATAATACTTGCAAATTTTGAGAAAACATACAAACAGACCTTGACTGAACTTCATAAGGTAGAAATTTATATGATTAGTAGTCCAGTTAATGAAAGTAAGAGATGAAGAAATCAATCCAACACTATGAAGACAAGCTAGAATTTCATTAAGGAATTTACGTAGGATAAAAAACTGGGCTCTTTGACACAAAACATTACAGACCTGACTGCAATCAAGATGACCCATGACCTGGGTGCTGGAGGAACCAACAATCAAGATTAGAGTAGATAGCCAGCAATGGTTCCCTATTATTTCATCAAATGGCCACATTATCAAATGGCATTTCATTAGAAATGCTGCTCGTTGAACCATTCTGAATGAGATTGCATTAACATAGGGATAAGGAAATTTGCCATTTCCTCACTGTAGTGCAGTCTCAGATAGTATATATATATATATATATATATATATATATATATATATATATATATATATATATAAAACTAGCAGGGGTGTGGGGGTTCAATGAGTGGCATTTCTGATGAAATGCCGTTTAACAATATGGCAATTTGATGAAATAATATAGACCTGCCAGCACCAGCTCACCCTTCCTGTGGGGGAAGAAGACAGTCTGGTATGGTACAGTGCTGCCTCCTTCAGGAGGAGGAGAGAGGTGCACTGCATATACTTAATTGACCAGTAGCATGCACTTGGTGTTGCCAGACTGCATCCATGCTGTAGACTTCATAACTTGCAGAGGAATGCACTGGTCTACAGTGGAATGAATTGGTGGCCCTTGGGTTTATAATCATGTACAACACCAACCAGTAGAGTAGTTAGGCTTGAAAGCAAAATCTCTGATGTCTGGTGAAAGCAAAATAGTTAATGTCTGCCTAAGTGATGGCTTCTAATGACCAATCATCACGCTGAAGAAGCACATGGGCTAGCCCCGTGTGGACGAGCTGATTGATGGCAAGCAGTAGGGATACAAAGTTGCCAATAAATAAATAAAATAAGCAAGTTACACTTAGTGATGGAGTGAGGGACTAGATATAGCATAAACATTGATTACTGATCAAAATTCAGGGGCATCAACTCATTCAATGAACCCATGTCATATTATAAACCCTTTACTGTTAGCACTTAGGTCAGAGGCCTAGTATAAACAGCTGCATTGCTGCCTCAGATTTCAGGGTTAAGTAGTCACTCACTAAAACTATACCATATCAGGTGTATGGTGGTCTCTGTATATCTTTTAATAGATTTTGAAGGGGGGGACAATATTATCATTTGTGAACTACTTAATGATACATGGTGCAGTTAACAACATGGCTGCAAATGTAGTACAGTGGCCAGCCTTACTGTGGGAATGTAGTGATATGCTAGATGACTGAATCAATGTGCAGCTATATGCTGATGATACCTGATAGCTTGTGTTGGGATTCTGGCATGTTCTCTTCTACCCTGCAATCTGACATATGACCCTTAGCATTCATGTACTCTAAAGGATTCTCACAAATGCTTATCTGTTATACAATAGTTATGTTATGTAGCCCAGCAGCAGAACATCATCTGTATAGTAATGAGCTAACATATGTGATCAGCCTCTTTTCTTTTTTACTTTGTTAAAAATGTTCAGTACTTATTGTGCATATTGTGCATCAACAGACATATAAATCACAAATAATCAAATCAGCCCCACATAAGATAGGAGAACTCTCTGGAATACTCTTGAAGGAAGCTATATATACATTTGCAGTCATATTCTTTTTAACATAGTTTTATGACACAATAAACAAATGCATTAAACTGGAAACGTCATCAAAAAGGTATGTTACTAATTATGCTCAGTGTACACATATAATGATGAATAATTTACTGATCCAAATAAACAGCTAGTCTAGTCCAGACGTTCACAGGCACAACAGCTGTTTTTCTTCTCGTTTACATTGTAGAAAATGTATGTGTGATATATTTAGTTTGTTTACTTGCACAGTACACATTATAATGCAGCATTTTCAGGCACAGACCAGGTGGTAGATGATAATTAGCAACTCTTATCAGTCATCCAATTAATAAATCTTAATTGCATGTCTATAAAAGTAGGTATATTATAATAAAAGGATGACTAATAAAACAATATGATCTATAACATTATCTGACAGACATACACCTGATAGAAAACCCAATGCAGCACAAGTTAAAATAGTCTGAAACACTGTTTGACACAGGTGTGTTTTGAGGCAGTTCCTGTAGTAGTAGACAAAAGTAATCTCACACACCTGTTACTGTAATGTAACTCACAGGTCACGAGTGTCACAACATGAAAGTCCTAAATCCCACAGGGCTCAAACTTGAATCTGGGGATTACCAGCAATACAGAGTACATGAGTGCAATGTCGGTAAAGGCCAAATGAGTACCAAATTCTGTTTTAAATGGGTGAGAACCTGCTAGTGTTGGGTGTTTACATTCCTTTACAAGAAGCTTAAATGTGATTCTCTGCTCCAAGGGAGACATTATAGAGCAGAGGGGATAATCTCAATATGATAATAGCTTGAGGTTGCTGTACATATCCTTGCTGCTGAATTCTCTACATGCAGCAACTTGTCAGTGTTAGTGTTTTCACAGGTCTAGGTAAAAGGCATTACAATAGTCTAGATTTTTTTATAACCAGGACATGTAAAGCCACAGTTAAGAGTTAGGTCCTTTGAATAAATAAACTGCTTAATATTATTAATAATCCTCATTTGGTAAAAAACATGAACTAGTGACAGTTGACAGATGGACATAAAATTACAACTGACTGTTAAGAATCAGTTCAAAATTATGGAAATAAACTCTGATAAGTGAGAGATATAAGTTTGCCTACATGTATGTCTTTATTGGTATTTATAGCTCAGGTTTGCAGTTTGTGCTTAAAGGAAGATGTTGCCCAGGAGCTGCAACTTTGATGTTTCTTTCGCTTTCTGAATTGCAGGTGCAGTTTGACTACTTTGGAAAGATCAGTAGAGTGTTAAATGTGGGAAAAGGGTACACTTCCTTCTGTGTGGCCTTTGCCCTGTCTCATGACTGTGTGACCTTTGTGTTAGAATGTTTAATGTGAAATGGGGATTCTCAATCCTTATATAGTGTATGGAGAGAAGTTTGCCATTCACCATATAATTCTGTATTTGATGTTTACTGAACATCAATATTACTGCTGCATTGCTGTTTATTTGGTCATACTGAGGAATCCAAAGTTTAAGACTTCAGCATTTAGTTATAGCTCCATCACTATATTCATGAAGATTTTGTAGTCTGCATTATGTAGTGTAAATGGCCTATAGGGAAAGCAATGCAATGCAACAGAATTTTCCATCCATATCTTTTGAAGGGTTATTGCAGTGAAGCATTTCTAGGAGATGAGGTGTTTCTTGCTTCCATTCAAAAGTGCTAACAGTTAGTTACAGATATAATGTGCGTGTGTGTGTGTGTGTGTGTTTGTGAAAAAAAGTTAGGTAACCATTAATGGAAACAATCATGCTGCTATTTTAGTTGACATTTTATTTACCAACCTTGTATTGCTGTAAAAAGAATATTTGCTTTAATTTAATAATGACATTTTTTCTTTGCTGGTAATTAAAGAACTAGTTTTTAAATTTGGCAATATTATGTATGATTTAAGAGGTCAGTAATATTTATGTTAATGTCACCGAAGTTGGAGGGCTGTGTGACAATAGGAGGTACTGCCAGTCATGCCAGGAGAAGTAGGGGAGTGGATATGTAACATATACCAGAACAGCTAGCTGGAATTTTATAAAGAATTATATGCCATTTGTGTATCAAACTGATTTGTACAGATGCTTGTGTTTAAAAATGTATTTGTAAAGTTGCTTGTGTTAAAATGTATCAACATTGTGCCCTGATGGAAAGAAAAGAAATGCACATGTATTATTATAACTGAATTTAATGTATATGTTCTGACAGCGGATACTGGAAGAGAAGAGGTTAATTTCAAACTTCAAAAATTGGGAGAAAATTAAACTACTGGGCTTAGGCCATAAAGATCTTATTCACAGTTTTCAATGAAGTCAGAGACACAGTGTCTGCAAGAAGTATGGTACAGTAGCTCCTGTAGGAAGAAGGGAAGTGCTTTATGGTTTATGACTTCCAGGAGCTGCAGCAAATCTGAGCAACGGTCTATCTGTGTGGATGGTAACACATAGGTGCTAAAATCCTGACAGCTTTGAGTGTTGATGTGTGTGGGAAACAGAGTCATATGACCAGATATGATGTCATTGTGTAAACAACTCTAAAATAATATTTGGATGATATATTGAGAAGTCTCTCAGTCAGACTGGGCAGTCTGTTCTTGGAACCTGACAAAGGAGGAAGACCACTCGCCTACTTCATCTTGTATAAGACTAGTAAGTAACCAGGGATAGTAATTCTCTAAATCAGATAGGAAAATAGTTATTTATTTATTTGACATGTGTTTACCGGGATGGTCTGTCTTTGTCTACAGAACCCATTTTCAGCAATAGTGAGAATAGTTAAGTATTGTTTTTCTGTAACTGTGTGAATCTTTCCAGCGGTGTTATTTATAATATTCCTGTGGTTGAACCTCTGGTGTTTACTGTAAATAGATATTTAGCATCTTCATGTTCTTTTATGATTTATTATTAAATGTATTTAAACTTCTCATTGTGGATGGTCCTTTTAGTAAAAATATTTCAGTTTTGAGAGTATTTGCATATATTTATTTGGTGATAACTCTGACCACTCCTGAATGCCTGGCTGTTTGGTCAGCATTGTCATTTGTATTAATATTAATTTCACTCAGTATAATTGGGTACCTGGGTAGCTAGCTTTGTAGTGGCTGTTGGCAGTGATAAGTACCTTACAGTCTGGGCAGGAGAGGGAACAGTGAGTAAATCTGTGCCAGCCTTTCCTAGGGTGTTTGTGTGTGTGTGTGTGTGTGTGTGTGTGTGTGTGTGTGTGTGTGTGTGTGTGTGTGTGTGTGTGTGTGTGTGTGTGTGTGTCAGCTACATAGAGCAGGAACATGAAGCACTGGTTTCACAGAGAGAGTGGTGGAGGACTTGGCTTGGGCACTCAACTGAGGAGTTAACTCTGCAGCTGTGCCAGTGGAGACCCTTATTGGGGACCTGGGTAGAGACAAATATAACAAAACCCAGACCCTGTGCTGAGTGTGTTCCTTGTGTGCTCTTAAGGGAAACTGTGCTTGATGCAGAGAGGTCTGCATCTGGTAATACTGGGTGTATCCATTTGTATTCCACGTGAACATCCCTGTCCAGCACCAGCATTGAGGATTCAGGCTCCTTGATTACTGGACCAGAGTGGGAACATCACAGGCTGATTGGGGGGAGTAAAGATAGAATTGTTAATATATGCCATCTGTCAGGGTGAAGTCATGATATTTTACCAACAGTGGGCCCACTGTAGGTAAAGCTTGAGAGTAATGATCCTTGAGACATGTCCTATAGTTATAGGAAGGCATCAGGGTGTAGTGTCAGCAATTAAAATTTGCATATTCACCATGCTTTCATAAGTCTAATTGCAAACATACCCATCCGAGGAATAAGGCCATCATTACTGTCCATGTTCTAACTCTCTCACATTAAGTATTTGTTTGTTACTGATAGCATATAACATCCCACCCTCCCTCTCTAGCTCTCACCTGCTAGGAAACAATTGAATGGGCAATCTGTGGAGCAATACTACTGTACCATCTTACCCTCACCAAGAATGATGCCACAATATGAAGACAAGATGATCAATTTCAACAATTGGCTTAAGTACTGGTGTCATTCAAAGGGGATCCAATGCCTGTCAGCTTGGGATGATATGCTCAACAAGCCACGATGCTTCGCTAGAGACGGCTTGCACCTGTCATCCCTGGGCTTTCGGATATTGGCAAAGGCTCTTGCTACCCAATAGTGCCTTTTTTAGGCAAGGCTCAAAAGACAAACCCACCTCCATAGGTATCACAAGGGATAAGAAACTAAGAGTAATGCTACTCAATGCCAGAAGTCTAAACCTCAAGATGCATGCACTCGAAACTCTCCTTAGCATGGAGAACATCGATATCTCTGCAGTAACAGAAACCTGGTTCAGGGCTCCCGAGAGCACCCCAGCACTACCAGGTTATACCTCATACCATGCTTTCCAGCCCCAAAGCTTGGACCGAACCACAAAAGGAGGGGTAGTATCGATATTCATCAAAGATACCCACACCTCCAGGTTGGTGGCAAAGCACGAAGCATCAGAGACTATCCATGTGCAACTAACAGTGGGTAAAACTGCCTTCCAGTTTATAGCCTGCTACAGACCACCCTCCCAAACCCAGGAACCCCACTCGGCCTTCCTGAGAACACTGGAAAATATGAAGGTCTCTCCAAACACCATTATATTGGGCGACTTCAACTACCCAAACATAGACTGGGAGCATTATTCTAGCTCCAACATCCTAGCCCAAAGGTTCCTAGAATTTATAAACTCAAATGCTATGGAACAACTTGTTACCACTCCCATAAGAGGGGAAAACATACTGGACCTGATCATCACCAACATGGGGACTCTATGCTCCAGACCAGAAGTGTATCCCTCAATGGTAAGATCAGACCATAAACTAATCTCACTGGATATTCACATCCCGACCCCACCCCCTGCCCAGAAAACCACAGTGAAAAACTTCTCTAAAGCAAATTTCACACTCCTCAAAACCGAGGTGGAATCCTTCAAAGCCCCCGGGCCTGTGGAAAATATGGCCCAGACCGCAGAATCCTTTATAAACACATTCTATGAACACCTTCAGGAATGCATGGATCATGCGATCCCAAATAAAACCAAGACCCAATCCTCCAAAGGCAGACGTCCTGTCTGGTGGACCCCAGCCATAAACAAACTATACAATAGAAGGCGGAAGCTACTAAATGATAGAGCAAAATCCCAAAAGGGAAGGCATCACTAATCAGTATTAGCAAAAAACTACAGGCACTCATAAAATTGTCTAAGGCCAGCTTCAGAGAAAAAATGCACAGGACACTAAGGATAATCACAAGGCTTTCTTTAGTTATGTTAGGAACCTGGGTGGTAATTCCCAGATATGGTCAGAATTAGTCCAAAATGACAAAAAATACACTGAACCCACAGACATTGCCAACATCCTAGCTGACAGGTTCAGCACAAACTCCTCCACCAAAAGGGCAAATATCTATCCCAGCAGAGTGCTGCCCCCCCCCCGACATCTCAGATGCTCAGGTAAGAGCCGCCCTCTCCAAAGCAAAAAACACAGCATCAATGGGACCAGATGGTGTCCCGGGCTGCATCCTACATGAACTCCAAGAAGAGCTAAACCCAAACATAAAACTACTGTTCAATCTCAGCCTTACTACAGGATATGTGCCCAAAGAGTGGCGTACAGCAACAGTGGTCCCTCTCCATAAAGGTGGTGCCTCAACGGATCCTGGAAACTATCGCCCCATAAGCCTGACTAGCTTGGTCTGCAAAGCTATGGAAATGATCATCATGGACCTCATAAATAAAGATATTGGGGACCTACAGACACTGGATCCTACCCAGTTCAGCTTTGTTAAGGGCAGATCCTGCCTCTTAAACCTGGTTGATTTCTTTGAAACAGTCACCAAGGCCATTGACAAGGGGAAGGTGGTCCACACAGCCTACCTGGACCTCGCAAAAGCCTTCGATACAATACCCCACTCGGGCATTATAGATAACCTCACCAGCTTAAATATAAACCCCTATGTCACTAGATGGATTGCAAACTGGCTCAAGGACAGAACCCACATGGTTAGAATTGCTGGAGCCATGTCAGACTCCAAACCAGTTACAAGTGGTGTCCCACAAGGCTCAGTCCTGGGACCTCTCTTGTTCGGTATATATTTCTCGGAGGTACAGGCCAACACGGAAGGACTGTGGCTGACCAAGTTCGCAGATGACTGCAAACTGGGCCATAATTGACTCTCCAGCCGACACAAGCATCCTCCAAAAGGGCCTCATAGAAACAGACAACTGGTGCCAGAGCCATGGCCTCAAGCTAAATGCCAAAAAGTGTATAGTCATCCCTTTGGCAAAAACAAAGTGCCACAAATTACCACACAAGTGGTAATCCATTAAGTACAGAAGAAGTAATTAGGGACCTGGGGACCCAAGTTTATAGCAATCTCTCATTTGACAACCACGTGGCCAAAGTGGTTAGAAAAACATTTTATATAGCCCACCTAATCATGAAGGGATTCACATCTAGATCAGGGAGGTCATTGTGCCTCTTTACTCATCCCTCATCAGGCCCATAATTGAGTACAATGCCCCTTTTGGGATGTACCTTACCAGACACCTGCAGCAACTGGAAAGACCCCAAAAGTACCTCACCAAGAGGATCAAAGGGCTCAAACAGATGCCATATGCTGCCCGGTTAAAGAAACTCCAGCTCTACTCAGTGGCATACCGCCTGTTCAGAGGCAATCTGTGCCTGACGTATAAAGCCATGTCCAACCCAGAATTAATGGACATGCTGCACCTCAGAAAATCCAAATCCCATCGAGCTACGCTCGAGAGACTTGAACCTCAGCACTGAAATAAATAGGACATGCTGGAGGGACAGATTCATAACCCAGAGGCTTCCTTCACTCTGGAATAAAATCCCAGTCCAGGTTAGGCAGAGTCCCTCATTGACTCTCTTCAAGAGGAATCTTGATGAGTGGATGGGAGATCGTAGGTTTACCCCGGGTATCACTTCTGTGTCACTGTTAGACAGAGGCACAGTATACTAACCTCGAAAAAGGGCATAGCAAAATAAATTTAAAATGAGTGGCGAAAGCCAAACACATTCTGGCTAGGCTTATAAATGCCCTAGGGCAGATAGCCTAGTATGAACCTATGAACCTATGAACCTATGAACCTATAATAATGGAGAATTAGTGGTGGAGAGAACAGGTACTAAATAGCAAAATATATGCTATTGTCATGTTTACATGACAACAAAGTTAATATCAGTTTAGTAACTAATTGTTTGTTGCACAATCCCTGTAGAAAGTACTTGTATACTACTGATGTCATTGAATTCAACCTTAGTCTAGTTTCTTAACTTGCTTTTGCTATGTTTTGATGATCACTTTTTGTATATAAGCATTAAAAGCCTTAATGAAGTTTTTATTGGTCCTCTTTCTTGTCATATTCCAAATATGTCCATGCACTTTTGAGGATGGTATAATTCTTCCTGCCACTGACGTATTTGATCTTTGGCTCATATTTGGAATCCGGAGTACATATTGCACTTGCTGGAATTGATTAGAATCTGAGAACTGTCTTGTTTTGTAAATTAATGCCCCTGAATTATCCTTTCTACTCCGATTATAGATTTAGCCTGTCAATGTAAGCTTGGAGTATGCAACAGGTTGCAACTTTATTTCATTCCAATGTGTTTGGAAAGCTAGTGAATGACTTCCAGAAAGTGGTGCTGTATTAAGCTTATCTTTTTCTACATTGTTAATATCTTCTTCTTTCGGCTGCTCCCGTTAGGGGTCACCAAAGCAGATCAACTGTTTCCATTTCTTCCTGTCCTCTGCATCTTGCTCTGTCACACCAACCACCTGCATGTCCTCTCTCACAACATCCATAAACCTTATCTTAGGCCTTCCTCTTTTCCTGTTACCTGGCAGCTTCATCCTTAGCATCTTTTTCCCAATATACTCTGCATCCCTCCTCAGCACATGTCCAAACCAACGTAATCTTGCCTCTCTGGCTTTGTCTCCAAACCCTCCAACCTGGGCTGACCCTCTAATATACTTATTCCTAATCCTGTCCATCCTCATCACACCCAGCACAAATCTTAACATTTTCAACTCTGCCACGTCAAGTTATGACTCCTGCCTTTTTGTCAATGCCACTGTCTCCAACCCATATAACATAGCTGGTCTCACTACCCTCTTATAGACCTTCCCTTTCACTCTTACTGGCACTTGTCTGTCACAAATCACTCCTGACACACTTCTCCACCCACTCCATCCTGCCTGTACTCTCTTCTTCACCTCTCTTCCACACTCACCATTACTCTGAACTGTTGATCCCAAGTACTTAAACTCTTTCACCTTCACCACCTCTAGTCCCTGCATCCTCACCATTCCTCTATCCTCCCTCTCATTCACACACATATATTCTGTCTTAGTCCTGCTGACCTTCATTCCCCTTCTCTCTAGAGCATATCTCCACCTCTCCAGGGTCTCCTCCACCTGTTCCCTACTCTCACTACAGATCACAATGTCATCTGCAAACATCATAGTCCACGGGGACTCCTGTCTGATCTTGTCTGTCAACCTGTCCATCACCATTGTAAATAAGAAAGGGCTCAGAGCTGATCCTTGATGTAATCCCACCTCCACCTTAAATGCATCTGTCACTCCCACTGCAGATCTCACCGCTGTCACACTACCCTCATACATATCCTGTACCACTCTTACAATACTTCTCTTACACTCCCGACTTCCTCATTCAATACCACAACTCCTCTCTAGGCACCCTGTCATATGCTTTCTCTAAATCCACAAAGACACAATGCAACTCCTTCTGACCTTCTCTGTACTTCTCCATCAACACTCTCAGAGCAAACATCACATCTGTAGTGCTCTTTCCTGGCATGAAACCATACTGCTGATCACTAATCATCACCTCCCTTCTTAACCTAGCTTCCACTACTCTTTCCCATAACTTCATGCTGTGACTGATCAGTTTAATCCCTCTGTAGTTACTACAGCTCTGCACATCACCCTTATTTTCCTGAATACAAATTGTAACAAAATTATTAACAAATTATTGCATAAACTTGAAAAAAACTATCAGAGGATTGGTATTTTACAGAAGTAAAATGTTGCTATATGCACAGATTGCTTAAAAAGTTAGTTATTATAACTGGATAAATATTTTAAGGAAGCTGTACTCCAAAAATATGTATAATCCATTGCTGTTTTGAACAAACTATGGTTATGTATTTATATAAATGGATTCAGCAAGTTGATAAATAACAGATGCACTTAGCATTGTGTTTATCCAACCTATTCATGGTAAGTAAATGGTAAAACCAAAGGTCCCAAAATAAGTGAAATGGTCTTGTTTTCATTATATAGGTTTAGTTTTTATCATATTTTAATAGCAAATCCTTAAGGTATTTGTACCATGCTGATTAAAAAAAATTCCCAAGCAGATATTTAGTTTATTGCTGATTTTAAATGGGCTTCCAAGGCCAGGTATAAAATCAGCTTTAGTCATACTGAAAGTACCATTTCTGTATTAGTAGCCAGATTTGAATAGTTTCACTGCTATGACTTAGTTAGGAATTAATAGTTATATCAGACAGTTAGAGGTAAACCATCAGAAGCAACAAGATCTTACAGTAGAGAGGTTGATATGTAATCAAGTATCACATACACAGTGGATGAAAGCTAAAGAAAGCAAATTGCAATGTTTTCTACATGGATGTTAATCGAGATAACATAGTACATAAATTAGCAAAAACACAGTGGTTTGTTATGCCCTACGTTTGTGTGTACTACTATGTATCAATAAGGGACATTTCAAATAATTGTAATGTCATTTATAAATGTAAAAATAACCTATATTACTGAGTAGAACATGCACATAGAATAACTGCTGGGAATGGATTTCATAGCAGTTTCATGCATGCTACATGCAGCTATGAATTGAAATACTACAAAATGCTTAAAGCAGCATATCAGTAAAGGGGCATAGAGGGATAAAGCCCTAACTATAGTTTGCATGACCCAGATGGTTCAATTAGCACCCTCAGGTGTCTGAGTTGCTGGCAGAGAGGGACATGCCTATTACATGGGGGGGCAGAGGGCATTTGTAAAGACAGCCCCTATGGGAAGGCATGGTCCATAGAGGAGAATATCCCTCAAGCATAATCAACAAACACAGGAACGTCAGGAACGAAGGTAGGTCATTACAACCCCTACAGCAAGGATGATGCAGCAAAGTGGTTTGGGGAAATTAGGAGGGGTATGTAGGTCTGAAATAAAATTATCTGATTCCCTTTGTGGAAGGAAATAAAAACATTTTAAGGTGAGACTTCACGAAAATATTAAAACATGTGGTATATCCTTTTATTTATTTGTTTGCTTGTTTGTTAAGCAGGGTAAAAGCTGAGTTTAGGCTACCATGCCATGATGTCAAAAAAATAGATTGTACCAGCATTAAAAACTGAGGAAAACAAATCTATTCCACAAAGCTAATTATATACTGCACTGCATTCTGTTTATAATATGAATTGTGTTGCAAACTCTTGAATCCTTTCAAATTACAAGTAAATCAACATCTTCCATACTAGATATATGTAATCCATACAGTAGTAAATGATCCATACCAGTTAATTGGCAAAACTTCAAATTAGTTTTCTCATTTGTCAAAATGCAAAGTTCACACAGCATGATTTACTTTAGTTGGTTTAAGAAGAGGAATAAGAAAGTTACTCAAAGAACTTAAATTATGTATATCTTTGCTACAGACAGTTTTACATGAAGAAGCCCCTTCAAAGAGCACACAATGACTAAACACCAGTGTTTGCTAAAGTAGAAATAAAAATGGCTGGATATAATTTAAAGTTTGTATGCAAATTACCCTTCCCAGTGTGTTACTGGATACAGAAAGGTGAGCTTTTAATGTTGCTGTCTCATAATACTTGATTCTCTAGTTTAGATCCTGCATAAGCTGACTTCTTTGTTAAGTATACAATCCACGTTGTGTCCACGTGGGTTTTTCTTGGGGTCTCCAGTTTCCTCTTCCATTCCAAAGATTTAAGAAAGCTTAGTATTTTTTTTTTCTATAATAGTCATAGGAGATTATCTTAAAACAGACTGCATGCATTCCTCAGTGTAATATTGACCAAGTCAACAAAATGTTCCTCTGTGGGCAAATCTCATCCTAGTCTCGCAGTGGTTGTATCACTTTGACAATAAGAAATGTATTGCTTTCTAAGTCCATGCGTCTCTGTATTTTTTTTTCAAGATTACGGATTTTTAAGAAGTGTCTGCACTTTTGTTTAATGGCACCTCTTGTAAATATAATAACATGATTTTACCATACAAGATAAAGTGACTGATTAAAATAAATAATCAGCAGTTTGCATCTGGGAGTCAAGTATCACTTTTTGCACAAAACATTCTATAATGTAATAACTTATCTGTCCTATATGCCTCACTACTGGTCTGTGGCATCTCCAAGGATATCTGATCCAGTATGAATTTTAAAGTAAAATATATTATTTAAAAGACTGTCTAAGCATGCATTAGCAGCAGGACCTTTGGATAAAAAGATCTGTTGGCTAGCACCCCTGTGCAATTGGAGAGGAAGGTAAGTAGAACGGTTGTCAGTTTATTCTCCTGGTGGATAAAATGGTGATTCATGATTGGTTCTAAGTATATATCTGGATATGGGAGAGTATATCTATTCATTTCTATAAATATTAAATGATTTAGACTCATTTATTTTTAAAACATCTGTGATACTCTTATTATAAGTGCACAGCCAATATGTGTTCAGTTATGTCACTCCAGCATCTGTGATACTCTTATTATAAGTGCACAGCCAATATGTGTTGAGTTATGTCACTCCAGCTCTTTTGAAAATACCATGGATGTAAACTGAATATGTTTTGTGTTGTAGCTGTTCTATTGCAAAAATGGATGTCTCTCAATAAAATATCTGGTGGAATTGAAATTCTATCCCTAAAACAGAATGACTGGTGTAGTATATAAAATATGGTATATATGTCTCACCCTTGAAGCATCCACAGTTCATTCACTCTTGGGAAAAGTTGTTTAGAACATTGCCTAGGAGCTTGCCTTAACAACATAATAGCTTGTTTAATGAGATCCAACCATCAATACCAATTTGTAGATGCAGGGTAAAAGACAACTATTGTTACACTGGGAATCTGTTTTCTCAATGGCTCAATAGAAAAAAGCATCAGTAGTCCGTGACTGTTGCAAAATATGATTATTATATAGCAGATTATGATTGGTCCCTGATCTTAACCAATTCATGCCTTCAAGACATTGGTGTCAAGAAATTGTATTTGAGAGTATGAAGGTCAAGAATTACAATATGAGAACAGAATAAAGTGAATCTAAAGAGGTATATATATTGACATCTTAGGAACCCATGACAACTGCATTACGACTTGAGAGATCTGATCATAATTCGTTGCAGTACATGAAGTTTTGGCAGGCCCTGATGTAGCTAAGTGCTGAAGAGAGTTTTACAGTAATAAAACAGGGATGTGTACAGACAGTAGCCAGTAACTGCGTCCCTCTGATGAATGAATGAATATATGACTTTAAAGGCTGTTAAACAAGTCACTGTGTCACACCTCACTTTTTTTTCTTTTGTGAGATTGTGAAGCATATAGCATAAAATGGTTTTAACACTGTTTTTGGTGACCATCATGCTATTAATATTCTAGGATAAGATTAATAGAACTTAACAAAACTTTTTTATGCACTTTCATATTGCCAAAAGGTGCTTAATAAAGTCTTTTTACCAGTTATGAACATAATTACACTGGTCCATGTACTGCATGTTTATTGGTCATGGACAATTCCAAAAGAATGTCAAGGAAGGACGTAAAGTTTCATCAGTCATGCATAAACCAAAATAAATAGCCTCTTCTCATTGGGCCATAAGAAGTGCTGTCATTCATTACTAGAGTATTAAAGAGAAAAGATTCTGTCAAGATAACTTCATCAGCTGATTTCAAGGCAGCTTAATCATTATGCATTTTACTTTGAGATTTACTCTGAGCTAGGAAAACTACTCAAACATTAATCTGTATTCTGTTCTTCTGCATCTGTCTTTTATATCATCATTATTTACATTCTTGTAGAAAGCTATATGTCTGTGTGCAATAATGAGTGTGTGTGGGTGTGTGTGTGTGTGTGTGTGTGTGTCTGTGTGTGTGTGTGTGTGTGTGTGTGTCTGTGTGTGTGTGTGTGTGTGTGTCTGTGTGTGTGTGTGTGTGTGTGTGTGTGTGTGTGTGTGTGTGTGTGTGTGTGTGTGTGTGTCTGTGTGTGTGTGTGTGTGTGTGTGTGTGTGTGTGTGTGTGTGTGTGTGTGTGTGTGTGTGTGTATGCGTGTGTGTGTGTGTGTGTGTGTGTGTGTGTGTGTGTGTGTGTGTGTGTGTGTTCCATAGGCTCGCATTCTATTTATTGTCTGTGCAGTTTTACTTTTAAACTAAATGTAGTGAATTACAAAGACATGTGACCTCAGTTTGCATATAGACATGGGGCATTACAGTGATATTCAGAAGGACATTGCTGACTTTATGCCCGTTTTCCTCTTTTCTGTTCACCACTGAAGATGCAGCATGAACACTTACCTCAGTCAGATGCCAAGCCGTTCTCATCACCATTTCTATAATGTTGTTTTCTACTAGAATTCGAAATCCTGCATGTTCATCTGCATTAAAAGGAAACTTTAGGAAGAGTAGCATGCAAAAAGCCTAGCACTTGTCACAATGACCGAGTAAAAAGGTATGGCATCTAGGTCTAAGGAAGACATTGTTCCATTGTGTTCAGTGCTGCTCAGACCTATCATTGTGTACAATACCCTTTTTTATGGTCCTCACTAAAGAGTGCAGGTCATAAATAACATGTCCTATGCAGACCACTTCAAAGCTCTATCACTGCATTCTGTTTGGCTGTTTAGGGGAGAGCTATACCTGGCATGCAAGACATCTTTGGATCCCACTCTAATGGACTTTCTGCAAACAACCAATTCCAGAATTAGCCATTGTAAAGATTTTAACCTTCCCTGTGAGATATATAATATATATATATGGGTACGTATCACTTCACCTAAATCTCATTTCACCTAAACTCAGTTCACCAAATCACCTAAAGTTCATTTCACCTAAAACTCATTTCACCTAAAACTCATTTCGCTGTCTAAGGCAATTCAAAGGTATTTTTCCTTTCCCCCACTGTAGTGTGATCTTGTTGTTAGTATATATATTAAGGGGGGCATAGCCCCCCACATTGGGTGGTGTAGGGGCCTAGTCCCCCCCACCTAGTTGGCTTTTATCAAATAATGTAAAACAAAACCTGACAACATAAAACCAAATATAGTGGAGGGCTGCGCCCACCACACCCCCGTAACTATATGTATATACACACACACCAGGCTCGCACTACAGTGAGGAAAAGGATATATACCTTTGGTTTGCCTTATTGTACTACTTGTCAGTGAAATGAACTTTAGGTGATTTGGTCCCAGTGAAATGAGATGAAATAAGTCTTAGATGAAGTGATACGTACCTATATATGTATGTATATATATATATATATATATATATATTATAGATATAGAAATATATATATATATATATATATATATATATATGTATATATATATATATATATATATATATATATATATATATGTATATGTGTATGTATGTATATATATATATATATATATATATATATATATATATATATATATATATATATATATATACATATATATATATTACTTGTTATGTGCTGGAGAGACAGGCATGTATCCCACAGACTACTCCATCTCTGGAACTGGCCCCCATCCATGTGAAGCAGAGTTCCTCCCTACCCCATTTCAAGTGTAACTTGTACAACTGGATGGGGAACAGGAAATGCATCCATGGTTTGGCACCAATGTCTCTAATGGACACAGGCAGCCTATTGTAAATGGTTCATCTCATGTGCTTCTCATGTAATTCACTTGCTTGTAAATATTTTGCCTCCCAAGCCCCTGCTTACACTTAGCAAAGACACTAGAACTTGTCAGAGATTTGGGATGCATAGCTAGGCTTTAAAAGGCCCTTGTGGTCAGAGATTTGGGAATCCTGGCTAGGCTTAAATAGGACCCAGTAGTCATTAGTCTAGTACACACCTATGAACCTAAAAATAATTACTTTGATGAGTTTATACGACTATTAACTACTAGTTAGTTATTATTTTTCTTAACAGTGTTATTATATTATCAGAAATGAACACTTTAGATGAGCTTTGATTAATGCAATATTGTTTCCGTCATCTGATGCATTCATTTGGTTAGCAGGTTTATTATTTGTCAATGGGCTATTTCAGCCATAACATAGGTTTAGCTTTTTGTGCATGTGTCCTGATCCCCATTGATTTCTGCTGTTCCTGTGTGAACACCCTTCTTCTATGTCTTGTTGCACCTGCTGTCTCCTTTGGAAAGGAAAGCAAGTTTGTTGCTTGAGGTAGCTGTACTACTTCAGGTTCAGGGACCAAACAGGTAATACAGTAAAGGAATGAGTGTATAACTGCAAGACTGGCCATATTCTAAAATAAATTCTAATTGAAGGATGCCTAGAAAGAGACATGAAAGGTATTTGGGTGCATATAAATTAGATCCCAGGGGCAGTTTCCTGAGCTTTGAAGTGAATAAATGACATTCATGAAACCGTATTTTAAATGCTTACCTAGGTTAGCTGTCTCCATCATGCCTTCTAAAATGTTTTTTCATTTCATGTATTTCTTTGTGAACACTTCCCTTTTTCTGTGTATCAAATGTAACTTTAAGGAAATTCACATTTGGCAGGATTCCCTTTGTGGTAATCAAATGCTTCATATCAGAAGCAGCATGTGGCAGTTATCCTGTCAGTTTAAAGTAAAATGTGTCTTATGATTGCATGTTCAGATGGTCCTTATGTCTTACAATTATCTTTGAAGGAAACCAGGTTCTATTTATTCTTTTTCATACAGTTACCAAGATAAGAAATGGTAATAGACTAAGCTTTCTTTTTTTTGATAGCCCAAGTGAAGAATGAAGCTTCTAACCAAAACAGAGCTTCTGACACTGCAGTTTAAAGCAGGAAGAATTATTGAACTACAAAGCAGCTGTAAAAGAAGAGTGAAATTCGGTAGCATCCAAGGTTTACAGAGAGAGAGATGAGTTAGATAACATAGATGGGTATTTATTGTAGGATAGATGGATGAGTGGATGGATAGATAAACAGAAATCCATTTTATCAGGAATTCACTCTCTCCAGATGCATAAATGCTGAATATTGGCAGATGTTGACTTTATTACAATGTCAGATCTTTGATTTTAAATGTGGATAACAACAAAAAAATGTTAAGCATTGTTCTTGTAAGTGAATTATTGCATTATATAGCATTGTTGTCTCATAGATAAAATAGAGAATGCATTATTAGGTATTTATTCAGATTATACTGCATTAACTGAAAATGCTTTATCTAGTTACTGTATGAGAACATTTTTTTATAGTACGCTACTACACATCTGTCAGATGAGTTGATAAGCATAAATCAAAGTACAGGCTATATATAATTTAACACAAGCTAGAAGACAGTGCGAGAACCCACTGTTAACAATGCTTTAGAAATGACTGCAAATTGTCAGGCGAGGTCAAAGCTAGATACACTATTTCATGAAAGCAATCATTGCGCTGACACAGTACTTCATTTATAAGCCATTGTTATTTATTTTTGTTCAGTGCACATTTTCTACATAAGGGACAAATGACGGTACCTATTTGCTGAATTGTTCTGTTCAGAATCGTATATGAAAATTCAAGGACTGATATAACAGGATAATTTCACAAGAACAGGCAAACACAGAAGCCAGTATTTAAATACACTAGTATAAAATTAAAAGAAAATGTGTCTTTGTAAACATATCCATGAATGCTGGTTTAGGATTTGACTCTTTTCTGTGATGCTGCCAAGAGGAAGGGACTTAAGATGCGTTCAGCCCTTCAGTGACAAGTGGAATAACACAACTTGTGTTAATTACATATCCTTAACTATGTGATGCCTTAGTCTGTGCCATATTGTTAATTTTGTGCATTTATTTCAAATGGGGTTCTCATGGGCAGTCTGTTCATGTGAATTGCATTGATTTACTAATTCTCCATTTCATTATCTTAACACTTAAATGGTGCTAAGCTAAAAAAAAAAAAAAAAAAAAAACATGAACTTCTAGCAAGGAAACACAAGTTATTTTTCATTTCAGTTAATTTTTAATAAAAAGATTGGAAAGGACTGTGAAAAATGAGAGGTAGCCACATATTGAAAAAGTAAGAAAAGGCAAACACAAAAAGCAGAAACAATCAATGACAACACATTAGAAATTGTAGCACCTGACTAAGAACAGGACACACACACACACACACACACACACACACACACACACACACACACACACACACACTACAGAACTGCAGAAGATGAGATGGACAGATATAGGTAAACGGGTTTAATACCTATGCAGATGTCATTAACAACGTGGTTAGCTGGATATTGAAAGTTTTACTATTATTATAGTTGCTATTGGGAGAAGAAAAGTTTATCAGATATTTGAAATTATGGCAAGACCAGAAAACCAGTAAAATGATGTTATTGGCAGACTAAGACCTTAAAATTGCTAAGGATACAGTGTTTGAAATATCTAAACTCAGGAGTGAAAACAGGAGAAGGAGTCCATACTGACGCACTGTGCTAATCTAAAACACTTAACAATAAGATATGTGTTGCACGGGGTCTACTTCTACATTTCAAAGTTTGAAAACCTTGAATTTCTTGTGGTCAATGTCATAAGTAAGTAATATATAAGCAATGAATAAGCAATCATGCAAGTAAGTGTTCAGTTCGAAAACTGTTAAAATATGTTTTCTAATTATGTGCAATATTAGTCTGTCTACCTGCTCGTCCATGATGTAATAGCTAAGTGTTACATGTGTAAATGTCTGTGAAAATTGTCTACATGTTGTCTGCACATCAAGTCCAGAAAATGGAATTTCATTTAGTTTTTGCACTTGTGTGATTTCTGAATAACAATATAGTTTACTCTGACTTTGTCATAAGATCGAAGTTTTGAACCTTCGAATCATTTAAATGGAGATCACCGTACAGTGTGGAACAGTATATTTACTGTTTTCCTCAATGTAGTGAAATCTCGGAGTCGGTATATTTAATTGCAAAATGTTTTTATTTATTTTTTTTTTTTTTACATTTTGAAGTTTCAAAACTTTAATCTTATGGTCTTGACTACAAGAAATTAAAAATTTTGAAACGTCAACATTTAGTAGACCCATTACATGACATAAACAAGGAGAATTGAAAATAAATGGTATAGGCATTCATTTAAGGAACAATAGGGAGGAGGGATTTTTTCAGAGAGAGAAATTACTTTAGGAAAAAGCAAATTCATCCAAAACTGAATTTGGCAGATCCATAGAAATGCAAGACAAGATGACTGATGTCTGTTGTGAAACAACAATAAACACTGTTTACAATGTATCTTCTGTGATGAAGAAATAAAAGCAGAAAATTATGTAAATATTGTTAATCTCCATAAATACTGTTGCAATGATTTATTTATTTCCCATGTACATTTGTCATGTTTACTGGGGCAGGCAGTGATTTAAAACATTTGTCCTTGTCACTTAGCCATGTTCTAGGAAAAGACTTGTTACACACCAACTTCCAAAACTCAAACATGGTGTTTTATTTTCTAAATGTTCAAGTCAAATCACATCATTTTTTGAATTGCTTTTTCATGCAGCTCCCAGATGTTCACACAGTAGTCTTTCCAAGATAATACTTGAGAAATGTTTGGGACCTCAGCCCCCCAATTGACAAGCGTTTAGTTCATCCTATATCTCATAAAATGTTACCAATTCCTTTTCTTCCTACTTTGTACTCGTCTGAGGATTTGGTGCTTGCCTTTCAGGTCAGTGCTGACTGTCAGAGTGCTTGCCCCACTCAGAGATAGCTTGACTTCTCGCATTTCTTAGCCAGTTCATCACATTCAGGGTGATCAGCTCTTTTTGATCAACTTCTTCTGTCTTCTCCGTACCTGCTGTCTGTCTTCTTTTACTTGCTGCTAACACAGGTGTAGCTGTGTATTTTGCATTGACTTTCACAGTCAGTCCCCATCCATTGAGCACTGTGCCTCATTACATAAAATAATCTCATAATGTGTTAATTTCGCATTGCTTGCATTTTTTTAATAGTAGATTTATTTGCTTGCTATTTTTTCACCAGGTAAGTGGACTGGTCTATTGACCCTTTTCAGCCATGACCCAAGATGAACAAATGAACATGCTAATTAACTAATTATTTAATCCATACCAAGGCCTTTCTGCTGTCCTATATGAGAAACTGAGAAGTAACTTACCCTTTTTTAAAATGTAGTCTGAGGGCACAGGTCAATGTATTCCAGTGTATTGTAAAAGAAGGCCTCTAGCAATGAAAATCTGAGGTGAGTTAGTTACTTTTTAAAGCTATGATATGTAGTTACCTAATCCAGTAACAAGAGATCGGTACACTGTCTTCACAGTTTTAGATAAACAGTATTGTTCTTCTGTTATTTAGCTGTACAGAGTAGTGATACTATCTTTGTTTAAATCGCTATTCTATTTGCTTTCTAGTGCTGTGGCTAAGATATTTACTGCATAATTTCAAAGCAGAAGAACTTTGCAAATGTTTCATTAAATAGGACTGTATTGAAAGACGTGCTTGCTGGCAAATACCTTTGCTATAATAAAAGACACACATGCTGGCATGATACATGTGCCACAGCTCTTGTAATATATAAAGTTTGCATTCCAGCCATTTCATGGGTTCTTTAAGCAGAACTCCATGCCTTAGTATGTTTGTGACCCTTTCAAACAAGGGGGTAGGCAAAGAAAGGAAAAGTCACTGAGCCCATATTCAACATTACTTTAAATGCTTTTTTATTAAATAATATGTCTGAAGAAACACTCTACAGTATTAGACAGAAGGCATCCAGTATTTGGTATCCTCAGCTACTTTTAGTCCATTATTTAATATTACACATTTTTTGTCGTACTAAGAAATATAAGGCTTTGCATGGGTTTACAGTCCTACTTATACTAACCACCTTTTTAGTTACCATTCTCACTGTGGCTTGGAAACCAGTGCTGCAACTGGAACTAAAATACAGTTTCTATGAGTTAGGCAAGTAATTTTTTTTTTGTTCTCATAGCAGTATTGTGGGTCTACTTTAGCACAGCGAATGATCAGATGATCGAATGCTGTTAGAGCAAACACAACATGTCAAACCTGCAAAATAGTGAATGGCCAGAACAGCAAATTTTTTCCCAGGGAAAGAAATCGCTGGGCCAGCCATCTGGGTTGTGCCATTTCTGCCACTGTAGTGTGATCTCGGACTATATATTTTTAAGTGGGGGGGTGGGGGTAAAATCCCCCCACTTTATTTATTGTTTAGTGGGGTTTTTTTTTGTTTGTTTGTTTGGGAACAGCGATTCTTTTTCCCTGGGAAAAAATAGCTGTTCTGGTTGTTTGCTTTTTGGATTTTCAACATTTAGGGGTATAACAACGCGGTGGTGGTGCTGCGGTAGCATTGTCGCCTCACAGTAAGACGCTGACCGGTTCGACTCTCAGCTAGAGCGTCTTCTGCGTGGAGACATGCGTGAATGGTCGTACCTTCACAGAAGGTTGTGCATCAGGGCTGTTAACTCGGCATGTAAAAATCAACTGCCAATCATTAGCAGACCGGAGTTACGCTGTGGCGACCCCTAACCGGGAAAAGCCGAAAGACATAACAAGGGGTTGACATAACAACATTCGATCATCTGTTCGTTCATTGTTATAATATAGACCCAGTATTGCATACATACTAACATATCAATACAAAAGTATGACCAACTTCCCAAAATAAACACAGACTGAAAAAATAAAGTATATTTTCTGTTAATATTACACACTGAAGTGAAATTCTAACAACTGATAATAATAATAAGGTATATTTTTCAAGTTAACATAAATGTGGTCCCAGTTATACTCATATATTTGAATGTGCATTTTTTGCTGACATGCACAGATTGTTTACAAAATATTAAAATCTTCATTCAAGAAATATTTTACTATTTCTACTACGAGATCCTGGTACAGTTGTAAAGGAACTTACTTGACCCTACTGTCATAGGTAATTACTAGGCAGCTGCCACTAAAGACTATTTTAAGCCTAGCTAATTTCCCCAAGGCAAGAATCTAACACTGTACCTTGTGTCTGTGAGGTAAACACTTTAACCATTACAATATACCCAGGGCTCTGATAGTGATGATCTTATACTGATCTCATATTTAGCTATACACATGCACATGTGCACACGCAAACAAACATGTAGACATACACATGGTTAATAAAAGATCTCTCATTCAGACATAGTTTTGTATTTCAATTTCACACATGCATTTACTGATCTAAAAATCTCAAGCATATGCACACATGGGTAGAAACACACGTGCATGCACCTTTGTATCCACCAGTCTGACACTCATTCACTTAAACAGACTTTAGCCAAAATGGGGATCAATGAACATTCTGATAATTCATGCTCTGACAAAAATTTCCTTTATATTGAATAAATGCAAATCCAACTGTTTGTTTCATTGCCACAGTGGTATTTAGCTGTGGCATAACCTAAAAAATTGAAACTATGTTTAAGAGATGTCGTTAATCTTCTTCTTCTTTTGTCTTTTCCTGGTTAGGGGTCACCACAGCGGACCACCTGTCTGCTTATGACTGGCAGTGGAGTTTTATAGTGTCAAGTTGCCAGCCCAGTGCCCAACCTTCTACAGAAGTCACACACACATGCACTCACACCTAAGGCCAATTTAGAGTGTCCAATCTACCTACAGCATTTCTTTGGGAGGTGGGAAGAAATTGGAGCACTCGGAAAAAACCCACGCAACCACAGGGAGGACATGCAGACAGTACACACAGAAGGCACCCCAGCCGAGGATTGTACCTGAGAACCTCTTGCTGTAAGGCAGCAACACTAACCTCTGCACCACTGTGGCCACCCTTTAAGGGATGTTATTAATAAGGTCATATATTTATTGGTATATACTAGGCTAATGACCAACAGGACCTTTATAAGCCTAGCTATGCGACCCAACCCAACTGTATCTCCATGTACCTTGGATGCCTATTAGGAAAAGTACGTTCGTTTGGAGGTGGCTAAAGGCTTTATGGGGGGGGAGGGGCATTTAGTTAGGTAATATTTTACTTACTGCCTATCTGTGTTTATTAGAGGCATGGGATTTAGACCGGGGTGAAGTTACGATTTCCCATCCAGTGGTCAAGGTTACATTTGAATATGGTCAGGTATGAACTCTGCTTCACATGGGGGGAGAGCATATTGCATAGCATGGGGATCCTTTTAGGCACAAATTGATCTTGCCAGCATGTTCTGTTTATGTCACAGGCAAAGTTTAAATCATTAGATCTAGTGTTTCTAGGGCTGTTTGCTTTGCAGATACGAAAAATATCCATCAGAGCTGGATCTATTGATGCCTTATAAACCAGGCATAGAGCACCCCTCAGTAACCTGCAGGAGACATTCTATACAGATAAGGCCCATAGATCACACCTCAGTAACTCGCACAAAACTTTCTATAGAGATAGGGCCTTAAATGTGTTAACACCCTGGATTCTCCTGTTGAGGAACCTTTGTGAGCATTCCAACTGTTAGAAATGCCTAGTCATGTATGTGCTGAAGAGGGCATTGTACTCAATGATGGGTTTGATAAGGGTCAAGTAAAGTGCTATTATAATTTGATTGGCTCTGCTTGCCACACCCTTGCTTATAAGTTGGGCAACATAGAGTGACTTGCTTACTAGCTTGGCTACATGTTGACCAAAGCTCAGATTACTGTCTCTATATGTTCCCAGATCCCTAACTACCAGGTCAACTCATAGGGGTATTTTACTGACGGAGTAAGTGGCTTGTGTGGCTGCTTTCCCAAAGGGTACTCAGCACTAAGTTTTAAACCATGCCATTGGCGCCACTCACTTCCTTGTGCTAGACCCTCTTGTAGGGTGTTGGTGTCATGGGGGAATCTGTGATAGCTCCTAATTTACAGTCATCTATGAACTTGGTAAGCCAGAATCTCTTGACATTAGCTTTGACTTCTGACAAGTAGGTACCAAACAGGAGCAGGCCCAGCACAGAGCCTGGAGTACTCTGCTGGTGACTGGTCTCTTGATGGAGGTTAATAATTGGCTGTTTTCAAAATCTATGCAGAGCAACATATGCTAAGATGCTTAGTCCCATGACACTTCACACCTTGACAGTAACCTCCCTCAGGCTGCACCTCCATTATCCCGGAAGGCTAAACCAGTCAATCGTGGAATCAATTGGTTTATTCCCATCTTGTCATCTAGTTTGCTTAAACATTACAACTGTAGTTGTTGCCCCCCTCTAAGCTCAACCACCTCCTTAGTCTCTGCTTTAGTTACTGCTGCTACTAGGTAAAGGACTGGTCAGTTATGACTTTGCTTGCTATTTTTCTAAAAACATATTAAAAATGTATGTGTTATCAGTTAAAAAAAAGAGCGTAATATCAGTAAGATAGTATGTAGATGAGAAAATGTAAGAAATAAAAGCACATGCCTGAGAAATGTACTTAACAGCACACAGGAAATTCAATTAATAATTCAGCGGCCTACACATGGTAGTGAAATGACCATGATGAATGATGTACCTTTTGTAATATGCCTGGTGACAGAATAGCTTGACTTTCATTAAGTAACATCTATTGTAAGACTTCTGTACAGCTGAGTTTGATTGATTACTGTGCAAAGACAAAGTCTTCACACATTACCTTTCTGCACATCTCTAAACAGCAGTGAGAGGATATACAATCCTGTGCACTTCAACTTTGGTTAAAGTTCACAATTTTTTCTCCTATCTAAGACAATGTAGTTTGTCACAATAAATCATTCTGAGTTCTGTTTATTATCTGAAAGTGTGTGTCTCAATGGTGTTCTTTACCTGCTGTACATTGTAAAACTGATAACTTTTAGACAGTAAAACGCAAGCTATAAAGATCCTGAGACAGTTAATATACTCCAAAGGGAAAGAGATGCAGCTGGTCTTCTGACAAAATGTGGAAGATTAGTAAGTGTATTTTGTTGTGTTGTGATGATGCATAAAGTGTGTTCTCATGAAAGGGACAGTGCACTGCAAATCCTTTTTTTTTTTTTTATCCTTTTTATTAAGTCACTATTATGTGTGGGAATTTCAAATAAAATGACTCACTGCAGTTTCCTTGTTCTATAAGGCAGAGAAAAAATGAGCACAGACAGGCAGCACTTTGTACTGAAATGATTTAGAGCACACTTTAGAGTGTAGTATAGAAAAGCTAAAGTTTCTGCTGACATAAAATAAACAAACACCTGCCAAGCCAGTTTCAGGCACATGGAGTCCAGTCAAGATAGTAAGAACACAGATTTATTCTCCATACTATCATTAAAACATTAGTTAAACACATCAGATGTTATTTTT
Source organism: Protopterus annectens (assembly GCF_019279795.1). Lineage (NCBI taxonomy): Eukaryota > Metazoa > Chordata > Ceratodontiformes > Protopteridae > Protopterus > Protopterus annectens. Next base: position 1,268,863,749 of record NC_056745.1, read on the forward strand.
CGCATCTTTTCCATTTTCATACCTAGATTGCAGAACACGTATCACAACAGTTACTAAGATAGAGAGAATCTTACTTGGTTGTGCATTTTCGCATTCTTACTTTCCAGTTCATGGCTTAGACAGTGAACATCTGCTGTCAGTATTTAGAACAAACAAGATCATCTAGTGATTCTGTTGAAGAAAAAATCATTCCTAAAGTTATAAGAAGTTTGTCCAATGACTCCAGTGGCAATATAATGCCTGGGTATTTCATTTCTTTTCCAAGTAACAAGAATATGATGTAATTTTGACAGATGACTTTACAGAAAATTTTACAAACTTTTAAACAAACATGATGCCAAATCTTTGCTAGGAAATGGTTGTAGCCAAAAGCCACCTAGAACAGTATTTAAATATAAAAAAATATATATTCATCATCACGTGTTATGGCATCAGCAAGTTCAGTTCCTACTCCTACTGGAATATGCTGAATGAAGCTAGCACTCTGCCCTGGGTAATTAGTGAAATACAGTGAATAAGCAAATGAATAATATAGACTTCAGAGGTCTAACACTTAAAGAGTATAGGTATTTCATTTCAAACTACACTAGTTTTGAATGCCTATCACTTTTTTAGTTTTGCACTACATCCAATCTATTAATAAAGCAGATACATGTGCATAGTTGGGTAGTGACTGCTGGGCTTGGAAAACATACTGCTTTGTGTGATGTCCACATGAAAGGTGAGTTGCCTTTAGCAAGAAAGAGACAAATGTACAGAGCAGGGAGGCAAACCATGGTGAGCCAAGCCTCTGTAACAACTAACCACTAGCAGCTGCCTCTAGATGTGTATCATTGCATCTTGAGGGATTTAAATTCCTGACCTTGAGGCCTAGAGAGTGTTTCAAACAGAAATGAAGGAGATGTGGACAGCGTCTCTGAAATCTAGTAAGGAGATAAAAGCTATTGTCCTGCAAGGGTAAGATTGAGAGAGTTACCCTTGCATGTACAGTACAGTCTGCTTTCTGTCACCCTGAAGCATTACAGTAGTAACCTGATGAGATTTCTAGCAGTTTTTTGCCCTGATAACATTAGCTCCTGTAATGTGGACTTTATAGATTTGATTGTGATGGCTTACATGCAGGCAAAACAGACGCATTCAAAGCTGGGTAAAATTGTAGCACATTGCTAAAGCAGGCTACATCCAGCCATAGCAACTGTCTGAATTTCTAAGCAAAAGCTGATTTCTGCTGTTAGTCAGCAAAATTCCCCAGCAAAAGACAAAATGTATATTTGGGAAAATTGTCATGAAGAAGTCTAATATAGTCTTGTAAAATCTGAAATAAAATCATCTTACAGAGAATTTCAGTCCTTTCAGGAAGCAGCTAAGGAGTTAATTACCGTAAAAGACATGTTATAAAATGCATACTGCAGAGTAAATCTTAAGTATGACGGATAAATCAGATTATCCTCTAATCAATAATGAATTTCCAAAGAAAATTTGTACTTCCTGCTTCTTCACCCAGATTCAGTGATTAGCAAATGTAAGTTAATCAGAATAGAGCAGCAGCAATTCTGAATGTTTTCATACATTATAGAGCAGCATTTCTTATCACAAGTGAGTTAGAGGCAGTAAGAAGAGTAATTACTCATAGGATTCAGGATTAATTCAAGCGCGTTCACCTCTGATACAAAGTAGCAGTACTAAATCATTAAGTCACATGCAGAGGAAAATCTCCAATAAGATACAGGTGTATTAAGTCATTAAAATATAAACTTTGCTCAATGACATAAACCTCAGCTTATGTCATTCAGTAGAGGTCTCAGTGAAAAGAACTTTACTACTCAGAAAACAGAACAAATAAAGTCAGTCATACAATTTGCAGTAAAAGGCTTCTATGAGATAAGATGTCAAAAAGAAGAATTTTAAGTTAAATTGTGATTGTGAACTGTTGCTATGATCTACATTGCATCATCGCTTAAAAGACATGATCCTGTGAATGCGGTCTTTCATCATTTTTTGCCAAAATTGAACATGGATGAAGCTATGTAAATCATACCATCGATCTTATGATTGTGCCATTTACCCGTTATGAGTAAACTGTAGACATAATTATGATCTTTATTTAACCTCCGAGGAAGCTGGATTGCTTTTTTGCTAACTATTGGCAACAGATCGGACTTGTGTCATCAATGGTGAAAGTATTTTATAGTATTTTTTAGTTATATGGTTTGCCAGGCACTAATGCATACTTTGGACATGAATACACTCCTTTGTGGGTTAGGTAAGGTTTTTTGTACAATTGGCTCTGTATCTTTATTGAAACCAATTGCACTGCATACATTGTTTTTCTGACTGGCTAAGGTTAGATGCAGATTTCTACAGGTTGGCTCATAAGATTTTGTGCAAGCAATAGATACTGTTTTATAACAGATATATTTTCAACGTTTTTAATATTTAGTGGGTTTTGTTATGGGTTAAATACAATGATATTTAAATAGAAGGAAAAAATGCATTTTTAACTGATCTGAAGAAGAGTTCTAACTAAAGAGCACTCATCTTTGATATTTTTTGCATTTATTTTTATTAAAGTGTATGTTCCAGGCCGTGGCAGTCAGACTGTTCTTCATTTTAATTTGCACACATATAGTAAGCTGATTAGCGATCAGTGATGTAACATATCCTTTATGTTGAGAAATTTGCATGACAGCCACATATATTAATAGATAATATCACATTTCACATTATAGCCTGATGACATGGAAACTTGGTTATGTGATCAATTACTTATAAGCATATGCTGGGGACTTAAATAATCATATTGAAAGTGAGAGGTATGCACAGAAGTTACTCTCATATGGAAGCTAAAATTAGGGTGAACAATCACCAAAATGTGCAGTGTGGCAAACAAGTAATACATATTAATGAGGAAGCACACTAAGTAGAATATCTTTTTATAAATTAGTTTTTTGATCTTCTGGAATGTCCTTTATACTGGCCTTGTCCCCAGTCCCCTGCTTCTATGCCAAGTCTACCAGTATCCTGCTTTCCCCCTTACTTGATCGAGTGTTGCAGGTACTGATTACAGATCTTAAGGGTGCTCTGGGGACTCGGCCATCTATGCATTCATCTGGTATCTTTCTTTTTTTAATTTTCTATGTCCTATCCACTTTTTCCTTTTTCAGTCCCTATGCTCACTGGTTGCATTCAAGGGCAACTCCCCTCTTTGGAGTACACCTCCCCTTAGAAAGCATCACCAGTGAGTGCTCTCCTCGCAGGATGGGCATGCCCATCCCTTCTTGCCACTCTGTCAGTCGCACTAGCCTCTAATTTAACTCGGGTCACCTGGGTGTAGTTACGGCTTTATCTCTAAACAGTAAAATATCTTGCACCTACTTAGTAACTTAAAGTTATTAGCCTTTTCTTACGATGATGATATGCTATCATTGAAGCTTTTCTCTACAGGTCCCCACTGAAAAGAGACTTTTCCCAGTTGGGCTTTCCTATTAAACAAAGGCAAATAAATTAGGTTGTTACTAAGATAAATGTACTGCGTATTAGATGAATAGTTTACTTTTGGTATCCACTGTGCACTGCCAGGAATTGCAAAAATGTTCTTCACAGGGCCATCCTGCAACCATTGTTTGTCTACCATTTTGCAATTTATTTAAATATCAATAGACTGTTTTGCTGTGTATTATACCTTGGCTGTACCTTCAGTTTAAGGGCTGCTAAGCTGTGATTTGCTATGCACACTGAATGTGAGATATAACAAAAGAAACTTCCAGATCAGACCATGAAACTGACAGGCTGTTGCTATAATTATGTCCTGGGAGCACAGATAGAGCTTAAATGGTTACTTTACATTTTGCAAGGAAGGAATGGCTGAGCATTTACTTTTAAACACAACTTTCTATGACATCTCAATAAATATGTTGCTTATTAGTTAAAATGAGTGAAGGAATTACTTGCAATCCAATGGCTTTTCATCATTATTTTGAAATTAATTGTCCGGCATATTGCATCAGGAAGGGGGAAAACGCCATCTCCCTCTTTAGAACAAGACACTTTCCAGTTAAATATATATCGTCATTGGTTGGTGTTACTTTTGAACATGTTATTTGGCTACAAGAAGGTCTGGAGCACTAGCTATGACCATGATGCCCCTGGTTCAGTTAGTAACCTGGCTGGTCAAAGATCTAACAGAAAAGGAAAAAGGAGAGGAATTAAGAGGTCATGTGTGTTTACCTTTTATAGGTTTGTAGGTGTTTACTAGGCTAATGACCACAAGGGCCTTGTTAAGCCTAAGCATACATCCCAAATCTTTGACAAGTTCTGATACCCTCGATAAGTGTAAGCATATAAGATAATCATGGGCCTGGGAGATGAACCATTTACAGGTTACCTATGTCCACTAGAGACATAGGTGCCAAACCAGGGCTGAATTTCTGATTTCCCATCCACTTGTCTAAGTTGCACTTGAATTGGGTTAGGGAGGAACTCTGCTTCACATGGATGGAGAGCCTGTTCCATAGATGGGGTAGTCTCTGGGATACATACCTATCTCTCCAACAGGTACTATTTATATCACAGGCAAGGAAGTCTTTAGAATGGGTAATTCTGATGCTGTTTGTTTTGCGGATATGCAGGAACTCTATTAGAGTGGGGTCTGACAATGCCCTGTATGCCAGGCATAGACCTCCCCTCAAAAGCCTGTAGGAGACAGAATACAGAGTTAGGGCCTTGAGGTGGTCTGCATAGGACATATTACTTACACCTTGTATTATTTTAGTGAGGAACCTCTGTGGACATTCAAGTTGTTGGATATGCCCGGTTAGGTACATACCAAAGGGTTAATTATACTCAATGATAGGTCTGATGAATGCCGAATACAGTGGAACAATGACTTGCTTGGAATTAGATGCCATACCTTTGTTTATAAGTTGTGCAACATAGAATGATTTCCTCACCACTGTAGACATATGATGATCAAAGGCTAGATTACTATCTGTTTCCCTAAGTCCTGGACTACTGGGTCAGTTGTACGGAGCACAAATTAAAACTGTAAATCTCAATTTTCTTTGTTAAAAAGGCTTTCTTAATGATCAGCATATCTTATATCTTATAATCAAACAGCGTACAACAAAACACTTTATATATATCTCTGTGACAAGGCACAATAGCATATAGCAGTAACCTCTATAGGCCCATGCTTAAACATGTTGCTAAATGTGTGAATGTCTGTGATATGCAGATGCATGTGTGACCATGTTGTTAAATGTGTGAATGTCTGTAATATGTCGACACATGTATAATCATGTTGTTATTTGTGTGAATGTCTGTGATATGTAGACGCATGTATAATCATGTTGTTATTTGTGTGAATGTCTGTGATATGTAGACGCATGTATAATCATGTTGTTATTTGTGTGAATTTCTGTGATATTATAGAAAACATGCCTGCTGTTCTGGCTGCTCTAAGACTTGGCTGAGGCATTGTCCTTACTCAGAAGTGACATTTAAGAAAAGCTCACATTTTCTGAAAAGATCTTCAGCTGGGAGACATCTTACATAAACCATTTTGTCAACATTTATAATTTTTTTTTCCACAAAGGATGTTGCCCCAAGACATTTACTGAGTTTGGGGGTCCATTTAAGCATACCATGGGTATTGAGCTGTTCAGCAGAGCTCTATTTAGATTCCTCGTATGAGTGGTTACTATAGCCAGATATAAGCACCACACCCTGAATTTCCTTTTTCCATGACAGTACTAGTAATAGATGGTTAAGCCTCAAAGAGAAGTTTGAACAAGGGACATTAAATCCCAATCAGTAAGACAGTAAATTGGTGAAGTCCTGCCGGAGGTTGGCTATTTTGCTATATCTGTAAAGGCTGAGGACTGGGGAAGCATTTCCATCCTCATAATTACAATACCTAATCTCTTTAATGAAGCCCTTAATATTGCATTATGGTGTCCAGTAACCACAGAAAAAGAAAAGTAAAGTTTTCTCTCATGTGAAAGGGAACTTCTTTAAATTACTAGACAAGAGGTGGAGCAGGAGCGACCTTGGGTCAACTGGTGCCCTATGCCAAAGGGCTTCATAGCACCCCCCACCACACCACCCGGTGCCCCCATCCTGGTCTACATACACCAAATAAACACTGCTACAGCGGTGCCCTAGGTGGCTGCCTAGTTGGCCTATGCCTAAGGACGGCTATGAGGTGGAAGGAGCTTCTTCACATCCTAGATGCAGGTCCAGTGATGCCTTATTCAGGTCATCCTCTGTGAGGGGGGGTGTTAATACACAGCCTAGCTAAATAATATATAATTCTAAATAAAAGAGATGAAAAGGATTTTGCACATTAGTTTTGATAAGCAAACGCAGTAGTACATGCATGAGACTAAGAGATTTTCAATGGTTATAATGTAGGAGGATGCATCTTGTTTTGAGAGAATGAAAGGAGGAGAACACTAGCTTTCCCCTCTACTACGCATCAAAGATGCATAACTGTATTATCCCTGCTGCTGCCCTTGCTGGTTCATATCCCATGTTGCATTGTTAAACCCAATACTCTCTACAATAATATAACCCTAAATAAATATTTTAAATGTAGTAGCATGACCATCTCAAACATTCAAATGTCAATACAACATCTTTGAGTACCAAATGAAAGAACCCAGGATATTAGCTTTCATTTGAGCTGTAGTTTGTGGGCATGAGCTCATGATTAGGGAATACTTGATCATAACTATGCTAGTCTTACATTCCTAGTCCTGGGTCTGCTGTTGCAATGCAGTTTACATGTGAAAAGTCCCGTTATTTTTACTATTCCTTATGAAAAGTGTAGTTATAGTGGATATCTGAAAACCATTTGCTTGCACAAAAGATAGCTAGATTCCCAGACAAATAGAACAATAAACACTTTTACAATAAGACTCCTTCACATAACAGTCTCATTTAGGCTTTCCTAGATGTGTGTGCATATCTAAAATGTGCTCCATATTTCCTTAAGGATTATATCTATAATTTTCAGTAGGCTTAGATGAATGGTAATACCCATATACTTAGTATTGGTAGTGCACCAAACAAGTGTGCATCTAGTTTGGAGGTACATAATAATCATACTGCTTAATTTGGTGAAAGTTGCCTAACTAGCTAATGCTCACTCTGAGGACTGATACAGCAGTTGTTGTTGTTGTATCTTTTGGCTTTTCCCGGTTAGGGGTCGCCACAGCAGAACTCCGGTCCGCTAGTGATTGGCAGTAGAGTTTTACGTGCCGAGTTGCCAGCCCTGACGCACAACCTTCAATGAAGGGACGCCCATTCACTCATGTCTCCACACAGAAGACGCTCTAGCTTAGAATCAAACAGGGCAACGTCTTACTGTGAGGTGACAATGCTACCGCAGCACCACCACCGCAGTAGGACTGATACAGCAGTTAAACTAGAAAAAGATGATTGTAGGAACCATATTAAGCAGCTCGTGTTTTAATATCAGAAAGTCTCAGTAAAGAGGTAGTGTTTGGTTTCCAAACTATGAAGAGACCAGACTTAAATTATCTGTTGACTTATTAGAGTGCAGTTTAGGGGCTCTGTCAATATTTGAACAAGAATAGGGGACATCAGGATGTGCTGTTTGGTTTCATTCCTAAATGACAATTGGAAAGAAAGGTTGTTATTAATGAGTATTGAAATGAATGAGTTTTCAAGTAGCAATAAATGGGCCTGGAAAATCTACTCCATTTCATATTCATCCAATAATCTCTCTTATTGTGGAGTTCAAGACATTTTAAAAGACAGTTATTTCCCCTGTGGCCAGCTATGTCTCTGAGCTGAGCCCCTGGATCTAAACAACAAGTGCTTTAAGATGGGTTGCAGTTGCTCTTCCTTGAACAAAGCCTGCTCAGTCTTTAGTAATGAGTTGGGGCAGTAAAAGTTTTTATTCTTTCTGTGATGATTCTGATGTATACAGTTTTACATGTTAATAAGGAATATATATATATATTTTTTTATAATTAGAGACGACATCGGAGTCTTTGTTTGATTTGGGGGGGATGCGCATTGTGATAATGGATAACATGGAAGAAAGAATAATACTATTTCCCTGTTGAAAGGTATTAAATAGGTAAGAAGAGGTGTAGAACCTTATACCTGACACCTATAATAAACTTCTACATTCACACTATGCAGCTTAAAGGCTTTTCCCCTTGGAGTTTCCTTAAAAGCATATAGAATTCTTGTGTAGTAATTGTTGATGTCAGTGCTTCAATATGAGAAAAATAAAGCTCAGAGTGAAGGTGCTTTCCTAAAAAAAGGGCGGGGGTCCACTTATAGTCCCCAAACAGCAACAGTTGCTTGTTAATTAAAATAAACTAAATGTTTTGGAAACATGTATTAACTCTAGCAGAATCAAGGATACTGTTCTTTAATGTTAGGATTACATAGTGGAGGTAGTCATCTTGTGACTCCTATCATTCAATCTATTTGAAAAAAGTCCCACTGGTTTATTACTTTATGCATATAATCACTTGTTTGTGGAGATTCGTATAGTAATGCTGTCTAATTTTACCTTTATACCTTGATTTTTATACAGGCCCCAAAGCAGTAGGTAACCATGGTCTCCAGATCAGCCTTCTGACAATCTAACTCATTAGAAATCATGTCTTACAATGAAGGTTTAGTGAGAATTAGTAGATCGAATTTCAAGGGTCTGAAGCTGTGAAACTCTGGGAAATTTAGATCTATGCAAGTTGCTGTTTGTTCAGGCTTTGCTGCGGGGACAAATGTATGAATTAAATGTAAAAAGTATTAAGGAACCTGACAATAATCATCTCTCACATCTACTGGGAGTACAACTGTTTGCTGTACTTTAGGTGAACACATCATTTACAAGACCCAGATCTGTCACTGCATTGTTTATAATTCTTTTCTGATATGGTACATTTTGTGGCTACTGAGATACTCCTGGCAAGAACAGAATTTATCTAAGTGCTAAAGTCCTGTATCTCTGGGAGACGAGCTTCACATGGCACTGAGGTTTCCATGTTAATGAAGGTATGAAAAAAAAGTAAAGGAGTCTTTAGTATAACCATAAACACATGCTAAGAAAAACAGGCCTCTCTACATCTTGAGGGTTATCTAGAGTAATATAACTTCGTCATAAGCTTGTCTGCAAATGAATTTCCTGCGTAGCATATCTTTGATGCAAACTATGCATTTCCGAAAACTATTCAAAACCCTGTATTTTGACATGATATTCTGATATTCTGATATTTTAGGGATGGTCTCATTTACTATGTGAGGTACCAATTAATAATCTATGGCATAAAAAGGGAATTGGGTATTTGTTGGTAATATGCTGGTTGAGATGTGGCCCACTCTGACCTATGTTAGGAACCCATGCTAATGGTGGAAAGGGTGTATGTGCTCCTATTGGCCAGAGTATGTCTGTCATAAAGCCCATTAGCTATGTGTCAATTAGCTATTAGCAGTCTGATGTCCAAATGAACTAAGAACTGCTACACTCAATGTAGGTTCGATGATAGGGTGCAACTTGAAAGTGGATTACATGGTGGTAAGGAAGAGGCTGGCCATACTATGCTTCCAGGAGACAAAAAGTAAGGGCTTTGCAGCAAAGCCATTTGGCTTCTGGTCCATAGTCTGCTACTCAGGAGGAGAACAGACTAGAAATGGTGTGACAATTGAGATGATGGACACTCATGGCAATCAGACAACAGTGTAAAGATAGAATAGTACTCATACGCTCAGTCTGTGCCCCATAGCAGGGTTGTGATATTGAGGAAATTAGTGCATTCAGTGCCAAGATCTACTAGGCAAAGCAGGAGAGCAGGAATTGGTGTTGATAACTGGTGACCTGAACTTGCATATTGGGACAGGCAGAACAGGATATAAGGCTGCCTTGGTCAACATGGGCAAGGCAGCAGGAATAAAGAAGAGGCTATTCCAGATCTCTACCTGGCAAATGGCTTGAAGACAGACAGTCAGAAAATCACATACAAGAGTGACCGATATGCAAATCAGGCAGACTTTCTCTTAGTAAGGAAAGGGCACTGGGGTAGAATCAGAGATTGCTAAGTCAGTCCACAGCAAAAATCACTAGTTTCCACAATCTGCTAAAAGAAGTGGTCACAGAAGGTCTCCAAGGTTAACAGAGATAGGCTGAAGACCTGAAACCTGAATGGAGAGAAAGCACAAGAGTTCAAGGAAATACCCAAGGCTCTAACACCTCAAGAAAAAGAGTTTCAAAACAACATGTGTAAGGACTATAAAACAGATATGCAGTCCAGCAACGTGCAGAAATAAGGTACATAAGACGTAGACGTAGTCGATTTGTATACATCAAAACCTCACCAGGAAGCCATAGAATGGATAGGTCTTTTGTTGGGTGAGCTCGCTGCACCAAAAAGTGAAATTGACATTGTCATGGAACTATTGGATATCGTTCTCACTTACAATTTTTTTATTTTCGAAAAAGACTATTATCTTCAAAAACAGGGGGTGGCTATGGGCTCCCCCTGTGGTGCCAGTGTAGCGAACATGTTTATGGCATACTGGGAGAAACATAATATTTTTAATAAACCAGAATGTATGGAGTGCATTTGTTATTACACCCGATTCTTGGACGACGTTTTCATCCTTTTTAAGGGTGATGCATCGTCAGCCCACTCATTTGTTGAGTCTCTTAATGAATCTACAGCCTTCCTTAAATTCACATACAACTTTTCAAATGAAGAGATAGACTATTTGGACGTAAAACTGACCAAGGACCCAGTTAATTTTAGGTTCCTGTCCACAATTTACAGGAAGGTCACATATTGTAATTCCTTCCTGCACTATTTTTTTTTTTTTTTTTTATAAACCATTGCTCAACTACGAAAATTCAATACTTCAGCCTACCCGAGAGAATGTAGATAACACTGCAATTATTTTGAGTCCCCCTTTGGTTGTTAATATGGGAGTCAATGACACCAAGGGCCCTTTTTCTTTGAGTTTCATTACCGCATTTAATAATAATTCTAACCAAATTTCAGAAATTATTCGGAAAAATTGGTACTTCATTTCTAGTAATGCTTTACTAGTGGATAAATTAGGAATAAATCCTAGAGTAGTGTATAAAAGGGGAAACAATATAAAAGAGCTATAACAAAGGAATTCTGACAGTAACTCTTTTAATAGATTCAAAGGAACATTGACTTGTGGTTTTTGTAACTGGTGCAAAATGATCCGGACAGGGAGTACATTTTGTATTAGAAGTAAAAAATATGAAATCAAATTTAAGATTAATTGTGAAACAAAGTCTATTGTTTACATCACGTTTTGTGTTTGTTGCTTGGCTTTCTATGTCGGCAAAACCGATAGAAAATTTAGAGAGCGTATTTACCAGCATTGCTACGCTATTAAACATGGTAAATGCGAAAATGCATTGGCCAAACACATAGTCAACAATCCAGGACATAGCTTTCAGTTTATGGGAATCGACCACATACCAGCAAGTATCCGGGGTGGCCCTGTTTCTCTATTATTGGAGAACCGGGAGCTTGAATGGCAGCTTAAATTGGATGCATTCAATTCTCCCGGATTAAATGACAGCTGTAATATAGCACCAGTTCTGCAACACAAGTCTTTTTTGAGATAAATTACTGACTTTTATATTATAATTTTATGACCAAATATGGTTATATACATTCAGTAAAAATATATATTTTAGCAAAAACTTTTTAGTTATATTTGTTAAATATTTATTAAATAGTTATTTAGTGTTTTCATATTTAGTTTGAACAGATGAGATTCTATTAATCAATATATATATATATATATATATATATTTTTTAATAACACTATTTTTTAACAATAATATTTTTTGTGGTTTAACTGTTTCATTTATCTAACATTGAATTCATTTTTCAATGTACTTAATTGATTAAATATGTTTTCTATAGTAATTATTTTTTACTATGATTCAATATTGTTGATTGACAGTATTTACGTTGATTTTTATTAATTTTACCAATTGCATTTTGATATTTTTGCATTTACTTATTCTTGTTAAAAAGGAAGTGACGTAATTTGATCATCTGTATTTAATTATTCAAAAGGGTTTGGCGCCTTTTTTGAATTGTTCCTCTGATGAAGCTACTCTGTTTGAGTGGCGAAAACGCTAAGCGATTTTTAAAACAATAAACCAGCGTTAAGGCTTCTTGTTTGGTCTTTGGACTTCCTGACTTTCTGAGCCATATTTGTTCTACAGTTTGTTTTTCATTTTTTAGTTTTCATGAGGTCACAGTAGATATGATAAGGATGCTGGGTGAGATGGGGAGAAATTAATCCTGACAGTAATCATAGCAGTGTGGAGACAAAGGAGTATCCCAGATGAATGGATAACAGGACAACAAGTACACTATTGCTGGTGTACAAGAACAAGGGGAGCATTCACAACAGTGGGCAGTGGAGATGTAACAAACTCTTGTCACACTACATAAAAGTGCTGGGAAGGGTGATAAATGAATACACAGAGTATTAACAGTAAAATGGGATATGATCAGTTTTGATTCAGATCAGGACACAGCACAACTGACCCGATGTTTACAGTGAGACAAATAGTCGAGAAGTAGGTAAAGATGAGAAAAGAAGAAAACAACAAGATAGAACTGAATTCACCATTCATTGCTTGGTGAAAGATGAGAAAAGACTCCAGCTGTGCATTCCTAGACTTGGAGAAAGCACATGACAAAGTCCCAAGAAAGATGATATGGGCAGTACTGTGGTGTTTCAAAGTCCAAGAAAAACTGGTGGAGGCTATGTATAAGGATCCAATGACTCAAGTATTAACACTATTTGGTCTTCCTAATTGGAATGGATATGCATCAGGGTTCAGCTCTGCGCCCAGTGCTGTTCATACTGGTGATGGACTACATTAGCAATCAGGTCAGATGGGACAGATCAACAATGTTGCTATATGCAGATGATGAGGTGTTACAGGCAGACTCTAAGCAAAAACTTCAGCAAAGGATAGGGAATGCAAAAACTGAAGGCACATAGGATGAAACTAAGTACAGACGGCTAAGACAGTTGTAATGACAGCAAATGGGGGAAATCAGAAGAAGCTGAGAATCGAGATAGAATGGAAATTAATATAAGAGGACAGGAGAAGGAGAGTCTGAATGAGCAGGTCAATGAAAGAATCAGAGGGGCTGTAGTTAACTGGCACATTATGTCATATGTAGTTTATGACAGAAAGACATTAAAGAAGCTGAAAAGAAAGGTGTACAAAACAAGGAAGTGACCAGTACTGCTATATGGTACAGAAACTTGGGCAACAAAGGCAGAGCAGTAGAGGAAGCTAGAGGTGGTGGAGATGAAGTGCTTGAGATGCATGATAGGATGCACACTATGGGACTATGTGCCTTCAGTTTTCTCATTCTGCTCCCCTATCCTTCTGACATACAAATCAAAACCAAGAAAATCTAAAGGAGTTACCGCTCAGTGCTAGGATTCTAAACAAAAAAAACACTGCTTCCTAGAAGCTCTCTTCACCCTAGAGAATGCTGACATTTGTGTGGTCACTGAGACATGGTTTAAAGCCGCTGAGAGCCCACTAACAGTGCAAGGTTATAATGACTTCCACATATTTAAACCAGCTACTACACAGACAGGGACTAAAGTGTCTTGATTTACGTCAAAAATAGATATACCTCATGGATGGTCAAACAGAACAATGCACTTGAGCTTCTCCACGTTCAAATCACCAGAGGCAAATTCCAATACCACTTCCCTCAATGATTCAAGAAACCAGTAGCATGTATTTAAGCCCACTGGAAACACTCACCATCCAACCCAATACCATATTTATGGATGACTTTAATTGCCCCACTATTAACTGGGAATCATATTCTACACTGAACATACAGCCACAGAGATTCCTGGATTTTGTAAGTACAAGCTCCCTGGTCCAGATTGTCAATACACCAAATAGGGGTGCAACCATACTGGATCCGGTCCTCACTAATACAGTAGAGTGCTGCACACCCTCTAGTGTAATGTCTTCTCTGTTAAGGTTAGACCACAAAATGGTCTCCTTTAAAGTAAAAATAAAGCCTGGAACCCCAGCTAACCTTGGAATATTCAGGAACTGTTCTAAGGCTAACTTCCTACTGTTAAGTGATAAACTGGCAAACTTTCAAGCCCCTATAAACCCTGAGAACAATGCTGAAAAATGAATGCCTATGCAGAACAGTTCAAAGAAACCCTATGCAAGCATGTTAATAGCTGCATAGAGGCAACAGTAGCCACCAGGGAAAAGAACAGAACTAAGTCAGAAAACAATCCACACTGGTGGAATCACAGCATCAATAGGCACTATAACAGAAGGAAGAAAATTAGGGAAAAAATCTGGAGGTGCACTACCCAGCAGGATATAAGCACTCTCATCAATCTAAAAAATATCTGAGCACAAATAAAGTCAACCAGAGCCAAATTTGAGGTAAATTTGGTCTCCCAGTCCAAGAACCACAAGGCATTCTTTAGTTATGTCCAAAACCTCAAAGGCAATGCACAATTGTGTGCAGAACTCATTGTAAATGGTGCCACCTATACTGAACCAGAACATAGAGTAAACCTACTGGCCAACGAATTCAGCTCCACCTTTACTCCTCTCCCCATCAACCTTCCCTTAGGAAATACCATCAAAAATAACTCTGCTTGCTATCACTAGGGAACAAGTCCTTCATGCTCTTTCTAAGGCCAAGAACACTGCATCAATGGGTCTAGACAATATCCCAGGATGCCTTCTAAATGGCATGAAACATGATCTATCAGGCCCTCTGGAATTGTTATTTAACTGTAGCCTCCAAACAGGCTTTGTGCCTCATGCATGGAGAACAGCAACAGACTTCCCTCTGCACAAAAGTAGGCCATCTGCAGAGTCTTAAAACTATAAACCTATAAGTCTTACTAATCTCATATGCAAAGCCCTGAAAAGAATTATCATGGAAGTGATCAATAGTGACATAGAAAACAGAACCCAAGCCAAATTAATTTCATCAAGGGCATGTCATGCCTACTCAACTTGGTGGGCTTCTTTGAGAAGGTAATCGAAGCAATGGATGAGGGCAAAATGGTTCACACTGCCTACCTTGACATGGCCAAGGCATTTGACACAATTTTACACTCGGGCATTGTTGACAAACTTAAGAGGTTAGGAACAGGCCCTTATGTCACCCAGTGGATAGCCAGCTGGCTCACAGACAGGAACCAGGAAGTTACAACTGAGGAATCCACCTCTACAAAGATGCCAGTCACAAATGTATCCCCTCAGGGATCAATCTTGGGACCGTTTCTTTTTGGCATTTACTTCTCTGGAATCAAAGCCAACATCAATGGCCTTCAGCTGACTAAATTTGCAGACAATTGCAAATTTGTAGCAGTCACTGAATCACCCACTAACCCAAATTCTCTCCAGGAATGGTTGATCCCAGAGACATGGACTAAAAATAAATGCCAAGAAGTGCATAATAGTATCCTTTGGGAAGTTATCCACCCCCAGAAACTATCATATTGACAACACACCCCTAAGAGTTGAACCAGTAGTCAGGGATTTGGGGACACACATTGACAGTTATCTAGCCTTTGACCAACAACTGTCTACAGTATTGAGAAAATCATTCTATGTTGTGCAACTTATAAACAAAGGTATGGCATCTAGGTCCAAACAAGTCACTGTTCCACTTTATTTGGCATTCATCAGACCTATCATTGAGTACAATGCCCCCTTTGGTATGTACCTAACCAGCCATATCCAACAACTGGAACATTCACAGAGGTTCCTCACTAATAGAAACCAGGGCATTAATAACATGTCCTATTGAGACCGCCTTAAGGCCCTATCCCTGTATTCTGTCTCCTACAGACTGTGGAGGGGAGATCTATGCTTGGCTTACAAGGCATTGTCAGACCCAACTCTGATGGACCTCCTGCATATAAAACAAACAGAACCATAATTACCCCTTCTTAAGACTTAAACCTTACCTGTGTTATAATAGAAATGGCTAGAAATGCCCACAGACTAGCTCTTCTCTGGATCAGGCAATGGATGAGAGCAAAATGTGAAGCAGAGTTACACCCTGACCTAATTCACATGTAAGTCAGACAATTGGATGGGGAACAGGACATTCATCCCTGGTTAACACTTATGTTTCTAATGGACAAAGGCAGCCTGTGAAAGGTTCATCTCCCAGGACCCTGTTTGTAAATGTTTCATTTCTCAAGCCCCTGCTTACACTTATGAAGGATACCAGAACTTGTCAGAGATTTGGGATTTGGCTAGGCTTAAAAAGGCTCTTGTGGGTGTTAGCCTAGTATGCACCTATGACCCTAAGAGCAGATGCCAAAGTAGTTCCAATTGAAGGAAAGGTGAAAGAGAACAGATTACTATGGCTCAAGCACTTGTGCAGAAAAGCAGAAAACAATCTGGTGAAAAAAGATTTGGGGCAGACAGGCAGAATGCAAGAGGAAACAAGGGAATCCAGCAAAACGTTCGATGGATTTTGCAAGAGAAGACCTGTGACAATCAGACATGAGTGTAGAAGAAGGTAGGAGGGTGGCATTGAATTGAGAGAGATGGTGACATTTGACATGATGGGGAAAAGTGGGTTGATGATGACGATGATGAGTCATATTTTCATATCTCAGAGACACACATGCATATTATTGAGGAGTGTGGTGTGGAATCTCATGAATGGAGACAAAAATATATTGTCGCTGTCTGCATATCATGCATTATCCTGGAGATGTTGGTTGTTTGCTATGAAACTTAATATTCCAACCGTGCACAATACTTGCAAACCCAAATGATTTGCAAACTATTGCATGTCATCAGGTGCAACTTTTTATTGATGTTGAAGAAAACTGTCATTGGTATTTGTACTGTAAACTACTCATCTTCAGATATACACATTCATATTGTTTGTCAAACAAATGAGCATAACGTTTCATATTTCTGTGACTATCCCAATGCATGAGGACTGAAAGGAATTTTTCTGCCATGTGAAACCAAAGCCGAGCTAAACAACAATGTTCTGATGGTATGGCGGCATTCAGAAACACACAATGCACTACACAACCCTGTTTCTTTCAGGATTTCAAAGAGTATGATAAAGGAGTGATTCATTGTGAACTGTAGCACTACACACATATGAAGGAGATCCAGCAAGTAGCATTATAGAGATTTGTTGGACATGCTGTAGGCCTGGGGTGTGTCTTATGTGTATTAGACCTGCACTACAGAGCTGTACAGTGTGATTTTAAATCATGCCACAAGTTCTACTGCCCTGTTTTGGAGTGAAGTGAATGTAATGCACACTAATGTTTTACATTGTGCACCAGTCACTATATATAGCAGGACTGGGTCTGTTATCACTACAGGCGATACATACTATAAGGTAGCATGCCTACATTTGTGAGTCCATGTCTCCCTGTCTTCCTGACTGTCCTGTCATTTTTTGAGTGTTTCTGTGGCAGAATCTGTATGTGCATGTGTGTACAGGGAATGAGGGGGAATTGTATGGGATTTTGTGTGTGTGTGTGTGTGTATATAGACTTTAATGGTGACTTTTTGAGTGTGTGTGTGTGTGTGTGTGTGTGTATGTATGTGTGTGTGTGTGTGTGTGTGTGTGTGTGTGTGTGTGTGTGTGTGTGTGTGTGTGTGTGTGTGTGTGTGTGCGTGTATGTGTGTGTGTGTGTATTGGTGCTTATACTGGAGAAGCACTTAACACGGTATTTTAACACATTACTTTGCTTATTGTAAAACTAATATAACATTTTTCTGTGAGCAGGATCTCTTGTAGTTGGATGATCATTTAACAGTCTTTTCATAACATGTTATATTCACAATCTGTCCCTTTTCAATTTTCTACCATAATTAAAAAATATGTTATTATTGTTATTAGATCACATTGAGTTTATTGTTAGGCTTGAAAGATTCAATATGAAAAGTCAGGTAATTTAATCTAAACAAATGTTTAAAACCTGGTTAATTTTTGAAATTAAGCATTACCACTTTTATCAGTTGTGCATATTATTATTATTATTATTATTATTGCTTATGCATAACTTTGTTTTATCTCTTTATGTTTATTAATGTAGTAGTTCATAATATCGTATAACTCCTAGCAATACTGAGTAAAGAGTTCTTGAAAAGAAAAAATAGCAAGGGGCAGGTCACCGACGTCTCAGATGGCAGAGGTTCAACCAGTTTAACACTGGTCTTTGCTTTGTCACACAGTATCTGTATGGTAAAGAAAGGAGACAAACTCCCAGATGCTCTAAATATATAACTGCCTTGTTCAGTAACTGTTTAGCTTCCAACCCAGTATGGCATTGCTTATTGTAGTCTCATTTAGCACAAAAATCTTATAGTGTCATATACAGTATTGTTTCTAATATAATGCAACCATCACCTATTATAATGTTTGTTGCTTTATAAACTTGGACTTCCTCATAACAATTAAATGTATAACTCTGATGAAAAATGTAATGGTTGTGATATTTTATATACAAGGGCAAGATTTCACAATTCTGAAACAATCATTTCATTTCTCTAGAAAAAATAAAGCATATTAAGTCAAATACCTCTATTGATAAATAATTCCCTTGATATTTTAAAGAATGAATAATGTAAGAAAATGCAAGGGCTAAAATGATTACTGACTTTTCTCTCATCCTTGGCTACATACCAGGAATTGTCTGTTTGAATAATTCTGTGTTTTAAAGTATGTTTAATGCATTCAGAATGAAATTTTGCAAAGTTTTAATTGGAAATCCAAAAGTGTGAGAGAAGGAGTAGTTCCTGCATAGTATAAAAAAGCATGACCTCTATGTCAAATGCAGTATTTGAAATCGATACAGACGGCTGGAAGGTGGCCTTTATAATATGCATACTTCATTATCTCAGTATCTTTTACACTTCATGAGATTTATGTAATATGTTGAGACAGAGTGCTGGGGAATATAAAGGACTGAATTTGTAAAAAATGGCGTACATGAAAAGTTCCACATTTACAGTGGTGGACTAGTGATAGTAAATGGTGCATATTATACAAGAGTGTTTAAACACCAGTGTAAAAAAACGCAATTATAATGTGCAGCAGATTAGTATATATGTATGAATGTATGTGTGTGTATGTATATATATATATATATATATATATATATATATATATATATATATATAGATAGATAGATATATTTACATACTGTCTGAGTAACAGCATTAGTATAAGGATAAATAATTCAGAATACATTAGTCCAGAAATCTTACAAGCAGTTATTTTCGTATGGACTTTATTATTTCCTAGTAGGTTCAAAATGGAAGTACTATGTTAGTTAAGTTGGTTGTATATGAACTGCAGCAGAAAATGCTCCTTTAATTTGATTGAATGCAAGACTATAGCAGAAAACATGCCTTTTCTTGTTGTTTTTGTTTATGACCCCAGGGCTACCACCAGCATGCCTTCTGTAGGAAAAAAGGTAGAATTGGTGAAAACTAGATGACGAGACATCATACAGAAAAACAAGATCCATTTCTTTCAGAGATTTTGGCTAAAAAAAGAATTTCTTAAAGCATTTCTTTTCCAGTGGACAACCAGAGTAAGCGTGTTATTTCCGTTGCTTTTCATTGACCTGGCCAACCTCAGTACACAGAACACATTTACAGTCATGACTTGGGAGGGATAAATCTAGGGACACATTAAAAAAAAATTAGCTGTTCAGTATTAGCAATTTCATTTTACACGGACCTTTGGTGGAGTGCCCAACTGCTGCAGATATGGACCTTAATAATTAAATGGCACAGGTAGTGAAGAAAAAAGCCTGTTCTTTGTGGTCTTTGAAGGGTTGGTATCAAAATACTACAAATATTCTTCAACCATGAAACATTAACAACATTATAAAAATTAATCCTTAATACCAAACGTACTGAAATGTTTTTTAAGCATTTTAACCAGTTTAAGCCCTTTATAAGGACAATTTCCACATTTTTTCTTCATTTGTGTAACTCAGTGTTTGCTTTACTCATGTGTATTGCACAAACAGATATAAATATATATAAAACAGTAAAATATGTATGTCATATAATTTACTGTGTTTTACAAATACATGCATATATCTATATATAAAATTTGTTTGTAAATATGTATGTCTGTGCATGCATATCTTTGTAAAATATATAACAAGATTTGTGAAAAACATTTTGCAATGCAGATATAACATTAACATATAGCTAGGGTGTGAATATACTCTTGAATTTACTCATCGGGGGGAGGCCTACTGAAAAAAATATTCCACAGAGTATGTTGCACTACAAGTAACACATTAAGACTTATTAATGCCCTGTTAGAAAGCTTACAGTGCTTTTAAGTTTTATTACCGTTAAAAAGAAAAATAAATGCAGTAATGGTGATGACTTGTGTTTATTTCCCTCTGCTCCTTCCCATCCTCTTGTTGGCTAGCAGGAGTGGTTTAGAATAGTCTGTGCTGGGGTCCTAAGAGTGCCTACCTAATAAGAGAATGTAAGCTTGGCAGACTTGTGTACGTGCATCTCACCTTTCTTACTGAAGTGTATTCCTGCAGTCTGATGCACAGGTGTTTCTGTGTTTCCGCACTGACCCTTACTCCCTCTTCTCTCTGGTCATTTCTTCCAGTATCAACTTTTGTAATCAGTCCTCTGTCATCCGTAATATAGTCAGGCTTTAATCACTCTGCTCTAAAGAGCTGGCTTACTGTTGAAGATTTTATGATAATATTATGTGAAGAAAAGGATAGGATCAGCTATGTGTTTTACTCTGTTCTAATTGATTCTATGTGCCATTCTGGAACCACAATGTGATGAACACTGCTGTCAGATTAAAGAGGTGAAAGGGCATTAATGAATAGACAATGTCATTTTTAGAACATGGAATTAAACTGTTTCATGCACTTCCCTGTCAGTATTTGATATACTTTTTGTTTTACTATTTTAGCATTTTACTTGCAGATTTATAATGCACACTCGGTTTACAGTTTAACCCTGCTGTATTGCATGCTTTGCTGTACTGTTACTGAGTGGAGTTTTATGGGAACGTGTTTTCAGGAAATGTCATTACTATCATTGTTGCTTATTCTAAATATAGACCAATGAGCTGCAGGCTGACTAGAGAGAGAAATATGTAGAGCATATAAATCCATGGCAAAGAAAAACACAGACCATATCCTAATTCAGGGGTAACAGCGCATTACAACCATGTAAATAATATATTACTGCACATCAGAAGGGCAACTAGAGTCCAGTGTGCATGCAAATATGCCACACATCATGAATAAGGGTATAGTTAATAAAATTATTTAGCTTTCCAAATTAGTCTAAGAAAATCATTTAGCGACACAAATAAAAATGTGTCTTAAAAGTGGAGAAACTAGTGTGCTTGCATACGGGTACAGCTTATGTTCACAGTGAGATAAGATACCTTTTCTGTTGTAGGACCATAGTTATATAACTGATTTTACATGCAAGAGTGAGCTGTACTGAAATCAGCAAAGTATAATATGATCCCATACCCTGGGGTCACTCATGTAAGATGCCAATGAGCAGTAGTTGACCAGAATAAGAAATGAGCACAAGCAGGTTATCGGCTTCCTGAGTTGCACAGCCCACACCTGCCTAATACCTTAGCTGCAGTATTGTAGATTACTGAGCAGTGTCTCTTTAAACAGTACAGCTCATGCATTTGTACATGCGTTGTAGGGTGCATATAGGATTGTCTCATGTGATAACCTCATGATAGGAATTCAGTCATAGTGAGTGTAATCATTTCTCTACACCCAGGTTCAAGAAGCAAATGTGTTTTGCTACTATGGTGCATAGTATTGCTACATTATTTGTTTTATTTATTTATACATTTGCATTTGTTTACCAGCTGTTAGTCTGTTTTCTGTGGAATCACAGGTAGCAAAAATTCCTGCAAAATCAACACAGATATACCACAGCAGTGTGTTATTATATAATATATAGACTCAGTCAAATTGAACAATAATAGGTATAATGTAAGTACATTGTAGTTTCATGCCATTTACATATAGATTGTACCATGGCTGAACTTTTGATTTACAGATTAACAATAAGAGAATGGCAAAAGTACTGCAATGTCTTCTGCATACCCCCTAGTCAGTAAATATATAGGGGACAGACCACTTTATACTTAACTACTCTTAACTATTCAAAACACAACAAATCAGAATTAATATTTATCATCAGAAACCAAAACAGATCAGTTAATGCACTCTATCTCAGACAGTATATTTATGTTGCAGTACCAAGGTATTTCCAAAAGCTTATACTTTTAATAGAACTTTTTAACATGCTTTAAGTTTTGTTGTATGATGCTTTGCTGAACTTCCATTAGTCCTTATTCCACTACATTTGTAATCCCTCACTAGGTGCTTTCTGTCTTACAGCAATGCTATGTGCCCTCTTAAAACTGTTAACTTTCACATGTGAGCATTTTATGTTTTCAATACACACCCAGTGTACACCACACTTATGTAGATCTGTAGGGTATGCCACACCATTTATAAGATCCATTGAAGTGCAGTCCCCCAGCAGCATTCCTCAGTCCTCTAATGAACAACACACAATGCCTCTGGCTCTGATGCAAACTGACAGATGCACAGTGCTGTTTCTGAACTCATCAATTGAGTAAGCTGTGTGAAAATGCTATTTGCATTATGGGTATTGCCAAATGCAGATAGAATCTTTGATTGTGAACACACACAGGAATGGCTATAAAATAGCTGATTGTAAACTATGACCTGCTTATTAATCCACATTTGCTGTTTCAAAATGATATATAAAAATAAGATCATAGAAGTTCTATATCCCTTGCAGGCCAGTGGCCTGAGCTCAGACATTTTTTTTTTTCATTTTATGAGCTGTTAGTCATTCTAAATTGTTAAATATTTCCTAATGGAATGGAATATGCCTCCGTGAAAATGTCACTGTTGTTTATTGATCATTAAGACAATCAGAAACAGAATTTATTAAGTTGCCTTATACCACATACTGTAGATGTATCTAGGCCATACCAATAACAAATGAATAGTCTATAAACAGAATTGCATGTGATGTCCTATATTACTTTCTCAATGTAGTACTGAAAGAAGTGGATGGAAGGGTGAGGATGAAGACACCTCACAAGTAACTTTTTTTATGGTGCATTAGGAAATAGAATAGTCCACAACTGGACATTAAGCTCTAGTGTTGGGGCTTTGAGGATGGAAGAAAAATAGAAATAGGCCCGGCAAAAGGGAAAATGAATAATACGTGACTAGGAGACACAACAGGATCAGCCTACTTACCAATTATGGAAAAAGCACCAGGGTACCTAGGTATTGATCACAAGAGCTACAGACAAAATAGTAAGGGAAGTGTACCTATTACGTAAGTAATCGTATAAGAAACTCATCATCAAGTAAGTCCACAGTAGGACCCACAGCTTGGCCAGACATATAACTATTAGCTGTATAACAGCACTGTGATTCCTGATTATATACATTAATATTCTCAAGACAGTAAAGCAGGTTATGTACCGCTATAGATATGGATATAGATATAGATATAGATATAGATATAGATATAGATATAGATATAGATATAGATATAGATATAGATATAGCTATAGATATAGATAAAGTAGTGGAGTTGAAAGGACAGGCAAACAACTGGCCCTGTGAACCAGCTAAGTCTAAAAGCATGTAAGTACACAATGCAGCAAAGTCCAAGGCATACATAGTCTGTGGTATGTAGCAAGTACATTTTATACTCTGATGTTTACAGCAAGGAATGAACATTCAGAATAAAGAAAATGATAGTTTGTCATACACGTCATAGATGCCAAATTTGTCAATGACAAGGGTGGGCACATAGGTGACAGGGACTGCATCTCTGGAGGTACCAAGTATACACGGTGTGATCATTGTGCCCAGACCTTACCCAAACTCCTCTTCTCAAGATAGTGAGTACAGGTCAGGTAGAGGATGGACATCATCAGCAACACCAGGAGGTATATACTTGTCTGCAGTAACAGTCTATCTTGTACACTGAGCCTTATGTACACCTCCATGGAGCTCTAAGTATAATTCTAAGACCTTGCAGTGGTGTTCTATGATATGCAGTGGTATTGTACTCATAGTTTGCACAGACAGACAGACAGATATGCAAACAAATGGGCATGACCCCCCCCCCCACACACACACACACACACATGCGCACACACAGACACACACACACACATAAAACAGTCACAAATTGAAATTCCCACACAGTACATACAAGTCTTCCTGGCAACATTTTTGTCCATGGAACCAGGTAATTTCCCCTACTTTTTTTTTTTTTTTAATTGTCCTGCAATGTTTTACATCCACCTAAACTACCACAGATTCTGACAGATGTGTCTTCGGTTTAACATCTCACCTGAAGGGTGTCAAATTCAGGAGTATAGCACCCTCTTATACTGCATTGCAGTGTTACTTTTAAAAAATGAATCTGAGTACTGGGTGTACATCTGGAGTTGTACATACATTGTGAGAGATGATTATTTTCCTCAGAAAACCATCATAACCCTCATTTGTAAAGTATTTACCTGCATTTGCAGTGGTTTTGTGCTCCTTATTTTATTATTTATTTACTTATTTATATTTGTTGACTGGGAGTGTCCGACTGGACATAGGTCCATTTTCAGTGGAGGCCTGGGGAGAAAAGCTCCACAGTTAAAATAAACAGACAGTAGTTACATTGGATTACATAGCGATTAACAATTTACATAGCAATTACTTACAACATATTTACAGATGAAGAACATAGTACATCAGTAAACAACTAGAATCTTTATCTGTGAAGTACATTACTCACATTAACAAATGTTACAAGAAGATGTTCATGCTGTTTAATAAGTACTGGCTTATGAGCATCTGAGCTTGCTATAATCAAGATAGTTAGTGGAGTGGAAAGAAAGGTAGTGGTTGGATGGGGTGGGTGATATTAGAATGGGAGTTGCAAGGGCATAGCCAGCATGTTTTTAGGTGTGCTTTTAGTAAAGTTTTGAAGTGGGTGCATGATGGTATGGAGGTAATTGTGGGTGGGAGGGAGTTCCATAATTTGGCTATGGTGCAAGAGAATAGTGCTTCACCAGCAGAGTTATCAGCTTTAGTGATCTGCAAGTGATTTTTGTTGCTGGATCTTAGTGGTCTGGTGGTGCGATAGGGCTGGAGTAGATTCTGGAGGGATGGGACATTTAGTGGATGGTTTACTAGTTTATGGGCGAGTGAGAGTTGATACCATTGGAGGAGGTGAGGAGTTCAAGCCAGCCCAGTTCAGCAAGTGAGAGACAGTGGTGACTATGGTAGGATGCCCCTGTGGCGAATTTGGCGATTTTGTTGTAGCACGTCTCTGGCTTGTTTAGATCGCATTGTCTTAGGTTGGTATATATTGGAGAGGCATAAAGTAGGGTGGAGATAAGGTGGGAATTTGCTACTGAAATCTTTGCTGCTTTGGTGAGAAGTTGCTTATTTCTGTATAGCGCTCCTAGTTTTTTGTGGACTTTTTTTATGGTCATGGATATGTGAATGTCAAATTTTAGTTTATTGTCTATTTCCACTCCTAGCAATTTGGTGTGTTCAGTTGGGTATATAGTGGTGTTGTCTTTTGCTGTGATGTTAAAGTGAGAGTTGTTTTGAGTATGTTTGGTGGGTTGGAAGATGAGTAGTTTAGTTTTGTTTGGGTTGAGTATTAATTGAGCATCAGATAACCAAGTTTCAACAGAGGAAAAGGCTTCCTGTGTGACTTTTTGCAGTTTGGGTAGGGACTGGGATGAGCAGATAATGGTTGAGTCATCTGCGTATTGTATGAGTGTGCCATGTTTGGTGGCAGAGGCTAGATTATTGGTGAAAACAGAGAAGAGTAGGGGTCCAAGGATGGATCCTTGGGGAACCCCTATGGAGACAGGTAGTTGGGGAGATATGTCATTCTGCCATACAACAGATTGTTGGCGGTCAGACAGGTAACTCTGAAACCAGTTGGTGACTGATTGTGAGAAGGATAGGTTATTGAGGCCAGAGATAAGTTGTTTGTGTGGGACCATATCAAATGCTTTAGATAGGTCTAGGAAAGTAGCAGAGGAGAGATAGCCATTGTTTTTATGCTGAAGGATAGTTATATCCTTGGGTTATATTACTGGCCTGTGGCATTATAAAGCCTTGCAAGCCTGAGGTAAGTAGTATATGGAACAAGGTCCTCTAATATTGATCTTTTTTGACATACTTAGAAGTTTTAGATTACATTTCAGTGAGATTTGTATACACTGCGTATGCACATGCATGGATATTTATGGTTGCTGATATACATCTATGTCTATGACTGATGCATTTGGGATCTCCTGATGAGAGCTCCTGCTATGGATTGTTAATGGAGGTATGCTACAAACTCAGGTGACACAACCTTTAATGTGTTCTTCTGCTGGCTGCAGTAGCTACAGTCTCAAGACTCTGGCATCTGCCTTGTCTGTTTCTAATTGTATCATTGCATTTGCCAATTTGCATGAGTTGAAGAACACTAGTGTATAACATTATACTAGTTATGTGGACTCTTTGCTTTATTTTCTGTGAATCATATTTATTCACCTTCACACCTTCTTCGTGAGGGCAAGGCCTATGCAGTAAGTACTGTTAATAAATTATTTTGATTAAATCATGGCGATTGAGCATATCTGATTCTGCTTTGTGTTTCAGTCGTTGTATAAGACAGCAGCAGTGCTTCTAGGTGTCTTTCCTCAAAATGAAACTATTTTAATTAACATCAGCTGAGATGGGTAATTTACACTTATAGTTTGCCTTGTGCTTGAAACACCATTCAAATACAGGAGTCACTAGTTACCTTTGTCCAGCAAGTCAGCCCAAAGAAGAGCATATAATGTTCTTGTTTAGTAACAGATGGGAACATGTTCATTGATTGATGGGACATATATCACATGCTACATTGTGGAATCTTGCTTAATCACATTTAGTAATTATACTTACTTTGAGGTTAGGGAATGGTGGGAATAAGGAAGTATTCCCTTGTCACAAGTTGAGAGGTATTTGACTTAGTGTATGTATAGTCAAATGGATACACAAGGCCTACAAAATAGTGTATTTGTGTTTTTGATCAACACTTTTATTAGCTGCATTTTTTTCTTTGTTGAGAGCAGTGTTAGTGAGCTTTTAATGTATTGACATCTAGCATAACAGAATGAGTCACTTACAGAAAATGTATAGCCGATTTAAAAAAAAAAAATAAGGTTTTAACAATGATCTATTAAAGTGCATAAGTAATAAACTAACCCTTTGCTGTTTTAGAATGTTTTTTCTAATAAGTTAGTTTACAGCACGGTAATATTCATATTGAAAGTTATAGTCACTAAATTTGTAAATCTTGTATAACTTTCAGCTGTGCTAAAAACTGTAACAACTGAATAATTACATTTCTGCATATTGTGAAACCCTGCAGGACCTATGAATTTTGATGTAAAGGTGAAAGAGGTAATAAAATAATTATTAAGGATGCTATGTTACTTATTTGTTTAACAATACCCAAAAAACAGTATCATACTAGTAATAATGATAATAATAATAATAAATAATATATTAATACAGACAACAAGAAAGTGGTAAAACAATCATGTTATTTTGACAATGTAAGGTATTGCCAGCAATGGGCGGTCACGGTGGTGCAGCGGTTAGTGTTGCCACCTCACAGCAAGAGGTTCTCTGGTTCGATCCTTGGCTGAGGTGCCTTCTGTGTGGAGTCTGCATTTCCTCCCTGTGGTCGCGTGGGTTTCCTCTGGGTGCTTCAGTTTCCTCCCACATCCCAAAGACATGCACTAAGTGGATTGGACACTCTAAATTGGCCCTAGGTGTGAGTGTGTGCATGTGTGTGCCTTCTGTGGAAGGTTGGGTGCCAGGCTGGCAACTTGACACTGTAAAACTCCACTGACAATCATGAGAGGACAGATGATCCACTGTGGCGACCCCTAACCAGGAAAAGCCGAAAGAAGAAGGCATTGCCAGCTATGCCAGGAGAAGTAGGGCAGTGGATGTGTAACATATACCAGCAAAGCTGGCTGAAATTTTGTAAAGAATTATATGTCATTTGTATATCAAACTGATTTGTACAGATGTGTGTATTGAAAAATGCATTATGTAAATCTGCTTGTGTTAAAAATGGACCAACAGTGGGTCCTGACTATATTGTAACTGATTATATGTGTACGTTTTAACAGAGGATACTGGGAGAGATGAGGTTAATCTCAGTCCCGCTAACTTTGAAAAATAGTAAGAAATTAAATTAATTTAGGCCAAAAGTCTCACTTGTCTTATATATAAAGCAATGGAAAGAATTCTCATGGAGATGATCAACAGAGATATAATAAACCTCCAGACACTGGACCCAACACAGTTTGGTTTTGTCAAGGACAAATTATGCCTACTCAACATGGTGGGCTTCTTTGAGAAGGTCACCAAAGCAATGGATGACAGCAAAATCGTTCACACTGCCTACCTTGTCTCACCAAGGTATTTGACACAATTCCCCACTCGGGCATTATTGACAAACTCAAGAGGTTCTGTACAAACCCGTATGTCACCTGGTGGATAGCAGGACCCAGGAAGTTAGAATTGGGGAGTCCACCTCTACAAAGAGGCCAGTAACAAGTGGAGTCCCTCAAGGATCAGTCCTTGGACCACTCTGTTTTGGCATTTACTTCTCAGAAGTCAAGGTCAATGTCAGTAGTCTTTGGCTGACTAAATTTGCAGATGATTGCAAATTAGGAGCTGTCATTGAATATTCCATTGACACAAATTATTTATTTAATTTATTTATTTTATTTATTTTACATTTGTTTACCAGGATAGTCCACTGGATACATGCTCATTTTCAGTGGAGGCCCAGGGAGAAAAGCTCCAAAAAGACATTCAACAAACTGTTACATTTTTACAGTTTAAAAGACAAAACAAAACATAAATAAAAGGATTTTTACACAGATGTAAACAAATACAACAAACAGATATACACAAATAAATTATTACATTTTTACTCAGATGGAAAATTCTAGACAGTGTTTTTAAGAATGATAGAGTACTGAATGTCTAGTAGGCTAACCTGGTAGTAGATCCAAGGAGATCATAGGATTTATAAGTTAAGAAACAATAAAGTGTAGGCAGAAGTCCTCCATGTGCACACGAGTGATGGTTAGAGTTAGTGCAGATTAGGACAAATGTTCTACAGGAGGGGCTGACACAGACAAATAATTGGTGTCAGAGCCATGGACTAAAACTTAGTGCCAAGAAATGCATAATAGTATCCTTTGGGAAGTCATCCATCCCTGGTAACTATCATATTGAAAATACACCCCTTAGAGTTGACCCAGTAGTCAGGGACTTAGGGACACACATAGATAACAATCTACCCTTTGACATCACATGTCTACAGTGGTGAGGAAATCATTCTATGTTGTGCAATTTACAAACAATAGTATGACATCTAAGTCCAAGGAAATCATTTTTACACTGTATTTGGCATTCATCAACCCTATCATTGAGTACAATGCCCCCTTTAGTATGCACCTAAACAGGCATATCCAACAACTGGAACATCCACAGAGGTTCCTCACTAAACGATTACAGGGTGTAATATGTCCTATGCAGACTGCCTCAAGGCCCTATTCCTGAGGAGAGAACTATGCCTGGCATACTGGACATTGTCAGACCCCCACTCTGATGGAACTCCTACATATCCACAAAACAAACATTACCAGAATTACCAGTTCTAAAGACTTAAACCTTGCTTGTAATATAAATAGGACCTGCTGGAGAGATAGGTATGTATCCCAGAGACTATCCCATATATGGAACAGGTTGCCCATCCATGTGAAGCAGAGGTCCTCCCTAATCCAATTCAAGTGCTACTTAGACAATTGGATGGGAAACCATAAATTCATCTCTGGTTTGGCACCTATGTCTCTAATGCAAACAGGTAACCTGTAAATGGTTAATCTCCCAGGCCCATGCTTAGACTTATCAAGGGTACAATAACTTGTCAGAGATTTGGGATGCATGGCTAGGCTTAAAAAGGCCCTTGTGGTTGTTAGCCTAGTAAAGACCTCTGAACCTATGAGCAATAAACACCAGAGTTTCAATCACAGGGAATATTAAAATAACACTGATGAATAGAGTCACACAGATACAGAAAAAATAGTGCTTAGCTAATCTTACTGTATTTTCCTGACTGATCTAAAGAATTACTATTCATTGCTCACTTACTAGAGCAAGGCAAGATGAAATAGGTGAGTGGTCTTCCTTATTTGTCAGGTTCCAAAAACAGACTGCTGTGAGACTTCTCTCTCCTCTGGTATTAAAACATGATTTTTGTCCTAGATTACAGAATGACATCACATACATTGGGTCATCTGACTTCTGGTTCTCATTCTACCCCCCATTAATAGAAACTGAACCAGAATTTAGCACATATGTGTTAGCAAACACACAGATAAAGCTTTGCTGAGATGTGTTATTTGTTTATATCTAGTCTGATTACCGGGGAAGTCCACTGGGCCCAGAGAACACGTTTTTAGTGGAGGCTCGGGGAGAAAAGCTCCATGAAACTGATTATAGTAAAGATAGCAGTCCAATAAAAGTAAAAGTACAAGTACAAATACATATCAAATAATACAAAGCATGAGCAATATTGCACATAGTGGAAAATATAGTGCAGATACATTTTAACAAATGCACACAGTTAAAGTCAAAATTCAAAAGCTATTTACAATATTTACAGAGTGTGAGAGATCATGTGGGAATTAGCTATAGAAAGTTATAGCACCTGAAAGCTATAAAACCATAAAACACTTCCACACTTCCTACAGGAGCTAATAAACCATTCTCTGGCACAGACATTTATTCTCTGGCTGCAGTCAGAATTGTAAGATACAGTCTTTATGGCCTAAATTAAGTAATTTAATTTCGTAATATTTTTCAAAGTTAGCCGGACTGAGATTAACCTCTTCTCTCCCAGTATCCTCTGTTAAAACGTATACATATAATCAGTTACAATAGAGTCAGTACTCACTGTTGGTACATTTTTAGCACAAGCAGCTTTACAGATACATTTTTTAGCACAAGCATCTGGACAAATCAGTTTGATATACAAATGACATATAATTCTTTACAAAATTCCAGCTAGCTGTGCTGGCATATTTTACACATCCACTGTCCTACTTCTCCTGGCATACCTGGAAATACCTCACATTGTCACATCTCTACCCCCCTTAAGACTCAAGCTAGTTTTTCAACTGACCCTTGAGAAACATTGTTTAGAGGGTTGAGCCTGTCCAGAAATATATTAACACATACCCTGTCTTGAGATTCACCTGCATTGTCATTGCTGACCACACTACAGTGCTGCACTGTTATATCATATGCCTGCAACGCTAGGGTCTATTTTAGTAACTTGGCATTTTGCTGGCTGCATCGGTGTAGCCAGTGATCACCCTTAAACTCCTCCTGCCTCCTACAGCAAATACTCTGCACCAGGCATCCCTGTCATGGTAAGGCTTCATTATGTTAACATGGTAGAATTTGTACCCCTGCCTCCTGCCTAGCAGTTATACTATGTAGGTAACATCACTGACCTTCCTTCCTTACCATTTTGAAGGGCCACCTCCCAAGCTGTCTATGTCTTATTGTGTCTGAGAAGAATGTGCACCATAACCTGCTGTCCCACAGCATACACTTGGGCTCGAGCATTCCTGTCATACCAGATCTTTTTCTGCTGTTGGCCTAAAGCCAGCTTCTCTTGGGCCAAGCCCATGAGGTCCGTAAGCCTTGTCCTGAGGTTTAGGACATATGCCACAACAGATTCCTTGTGAGATTCACACGTACCCTCACACTCATCATAAATCAAATGTAAAGACCCCCCTCACCCTATGTCCAGGCAGCAACTCCAAGGGTAAAAAACCTGTAGACTCCTTGAGTACCTCTCTGTATGCAAACAGCAGATGGGGGCAAATATTTGTCCCACTATCACTTAAACTGGTCTATAAATGCCTGTAGCGTGTTCTTTAGTGTAGAGTTTAACCACTCCACAAGACCATTAGTCTAGGTATGGTAGGGAGTGGTCTTAACTTGCTTCACCCCACAGCACCTCCACAGACAAGCCAATAGGTCTGACATGAAATTAGCTTCTCTGTCAGTCAGTATTTCTCTCAGGAAGCCTACCCTGCTGAAAATCTCTAAGAAAGTATTTGCCACCTTCTGTACCTCGATGGAGGACAGAGCCATTGCCTCAGTGTATCTAGAGGCATAATCTAATAATGCCAGGATATACTTCTTCCCTGTGGAACTTGGAGTACTCAGAGGCCCCACAATATCCATAGCTACCCTCTAAAATTGCTCCTCAATTACAGGCAAAAGCATCAAAGGAGCTTTCATCTTGTCTCCTGCCTTCCCTTTTTGGCACTACTCACAGGTCCTTTAGGGGTCTACTTTATGTGCTCAAAACACGAAAAACCTGAATCCAAATAGTGTGACACATAAAGAGCGAACTGCAAATACATCAAATGTAATAAAGTGCAAAATTTAAAACCTCAAACCATCATAATCGGCCAACCCACCACCCGCAACACACTACCTACCCAAACACATACATACACTAACCAAAACCCTACTTCTAACCCTATATCAAAGCACCAAAGCCCTAATGCTAACCCTACACTAAACCCCACATACACAGCTATCTATGCACTATCCTTAACCCCTCCCTAACCCTAAGGTGCATAACTAATGCACACTTCCCCTACGGAGCTATAACCAAACAAACTAACTATTCCACACACATACACTTAACAAAACCCTACACTAAAGCTTACATACATTGCCTACACATAACCTTACATACAATACCTACCTATGCACTTATCTTAACCCCTCCCTAACCCTAAGGTCTGTAACTATCGCACACTTACCTTACGGTGCTATACTGCAGACGAGTCAACTATGTGAATTCGATATTTCCACTTTCACGGTTTCATTCGTTCGTATTTGCGTTTCACTCTTTACGTGTTGTGCTATTCAGATTCGGGTTTTTCAGCTTTCAAGCGCATAAAGTAGGCCCGTCTTTTAGTACCCTGTTCTATCCCTTGCAATACCAGGCCAGTAAAAGTGCTGCATAATATATCTCTTGGTATGCTTTATGCCCATATGACCTGCAAAAGAAATGTCATGAGCTATGGCGAGAAGTGCCAGATGGTAGGCTCTGGGGACTACCAACTGCTGTATTACCTCAACCTCTAGCCCTCCCTCAGGAGTCCATTGTCTATACAGTAACCCTTTGTTCCAGTACAAATATTCTCCTTTGCCTTTGAGAATCAGGCACATCCTTAGCTACCTCCCTCAAGCCTCATAATGTAGGGTCCAGAACTCGGCCTGTCTCAACTTTCTCTTTGTGACCCTTCCCAGCTGCCTTTCCACAGGAAGCCTGGTATCCTTTGACAGCGGTGCCTCATTGTCAGCCTGGGTACTACCACTCACCTCTGCCCTTGCAGTCACTCTGTCCAAAGGAAATCAGTACCTACCAGCACCTGTGGCTCACCTTCAGGCTCACTGCAACAGGGTAGCTCCTTCCCTGAAATAGCCACCTCATCAGCCCTGGCTTCAGGCATGGGGTCTGTCTGGTTCTCTCTCTGGTAACTAGACCCACATGCCTGTCTCCAAACCTGACTGTGTGTAACTGTATGAACACAAGGTACTGCATTGTCAAAACAATTTTCTGTCAAGACATCTACAGGGATATTCACAAATGCACCTACTTGCTTGTTTCCATTTCCACCCTCATAGTCAAGGTGAACCCTGTCCAAAGGCATGTGGAATTAGGTCCCTCCTAAAGCTCTGACTGGAGTGGACTGCCCAAGCAAGTATTGCTGCTCTTTAAAAACTGCAGGCTTCACAATGGTTATGTCAAAGGCAGTGTCTCTCTTAGCAGTGGCCTGTTTTTCTATCCACTAAGCTTAGATATAAACTCTTTTGATAGTTTGGTATCCGTGTTGTCTCCAGACAACTTACCACTGGCATACTGTTATTCCCCCTTGTGGGCTCCCTTACATTTTACTTTTTGTTCCCCACCTTGCCTCCGTGGACATCTGTATGATACATAGCCCCCCACTGGTTACATTTAAAACATTTAACCCTTGATCATGACCATGTACTTGAACTAGTGGATTCCCCTTTTACTGGTGGAATCTTTTGGGGTGGTTTAGGCTGCCCATCATGGGTTCCTTTATATCCATGTGCAGCACTGGGTATCCCCTTCCTGTGGAGTAATGCCCTGCTTGCTAAGTAAGATCACCTTTTTCCCGCTACTCATCTGCAGAGTTACACTTGTGGTTTGCCAACAAAATTCTCGTGTCTTCAGGCAAAGTGCTAAGGGCCTGTTCCCTCACCAACAGGTCCACCAGCCTGAGGAAGCATCTATACAGCACCCGGGTGGGAGATATTAGAAGTGTTCTAGCTAAACACACATTAAAAGTTGGACCTTCACACAGTTTTAGGTTTAAGGTAATAGAAATTATTAAGGGAAGTTTATGTCGAGGTGATTTAAGGAACCACACAGATAGAAGGGAATTTATGGTGGATAATTAATTTGCAGGTAGATAAATCACCCAGATTAAATGGAAAGGTTTCTCTGAATTACAACTAATATTGATATGTATTTTATTGAAATGCAGTTCTATTGGTTGATATGTAATTGGTTTTACTATATAAGTTGCTTGATTGTTTTTTATTTGTATGGTCTGTAGAAGCACCTTCAGGTGTGAAAGTGCTAACCATTGTTATATGTTTTATTGATTTATAAATACGTTCGTTTTGAGTTTGTGGTCTGCTGTGTTTTTGTGCTGAAGTTGGTTTCTGTTACATTATTTTACTTCTGGCACAGATATTTCCTTGTGGAGTGTTTTTTTGGATACTGTGAAAATTTCCAGAACTTCTTCATTTCATCAAGATGTTCCCCTGGATTTAGAGACAGGGCTATGGTTTTGTAAACTACCTATTACAGGTAGGTGCTCTGTATGCCGCTGAGTAAAATGCAATTCATAGTTATGTTTATCTACAAAGAAAGACCTCATTATCAGTTACTCTGCGTGTCTCTGAAACACCAGTAGTTAAACTCAGCACTCTTCTGTGATAGTTACCACTGGTGGTCCATGAAACATGTGGGCAGATACCCACCAGTCACTCTCCCACACACATGCATTCGCAAACATGCAGACACACACACACGCACACACACACGCGCACACACACATGCATACATATATATGCAGTCATCCACTACCATTCATGCCCCTGCAGATATGCACATAAACCACTACACACATACATGCAGTTACACATACCCCATGACTACTTCTCTAGTAAACTTACCTGCAATAAGGTCTTTCCCACAGATTATAATGGTGGAATGTAGCATTTGGGACATTTTATCACAGCAGATCAGACTAAATTATTCAGCTGAATGATTCTCTGAATCATTTGGCAGTATAACTCCTTACCTGCAGGCATTTCTGTGGAAGAGAGCACATTTACATTAGCCAAGCCTCAGGAATGCCTCATTTGAAAGCACATTGGCATTAGCCACTCCTTGGGCATGCCTTATTTGAGAGCACATTTACATTATCCACTCCTTAGGCATGCCTCATTTGAATATACCTACTATAGTGATTCTTCTGAATATTCTGATTCTCCAAAATCAAAGCAGTGTGCCTGTCTGAATAGTAAAAGGATACTACTATGGGTTGGCTGTATGTGTTACGGGCTACCTCTCATGGAAGCCAGTTCTGAATCCCAGGGATTATGCAATATATTAAATTACTGAGATGAATAGAGTAATAGATGTACAACACCTCCCTGTTTTGATAGTAAGTATCTAGATACAAGTCTTATTAGGAAATATTTTAGTTGTGAATCTACTTTTTTAATATAAAATAAAAAGCTTTGAATAGTGATGACTATCTGCTTGACTCAGTCAAACATTTCTACAGAATGTCACACATATTACAGCTTACCTATTTCCTTACATTCCTGAGCATGTTCTGAAATGTCAAGCTAATAAGCATAAGACGAATGCATATAAACATATTGTTTTATTACAACGTACACACAGCAATGATTTCAGCAAAAATGTCTTCATTACTTTAGTTGCCATTGCATTCTCAGGTTTTACATCAGTACTATAAATTAATTTAGTGTAAACAAATCTAGAATTATAATTCCTTTTTATTCTCTCAAACATATTCTCATATATGGAAACTGTGCAACCAATGCAAAAGTTCCAGAAACACTTTTATTCAACCAGACTTCGGGTTTTGTAAGGTGGCAAAAATTCCTTTATCATTGGATGTTTATTAAAATATTCACAGTAATATGAAAAGTCAAACCTATCTGCATTATTAACAATATAAATACTTTCAGCACTATACTAGTAGCAAGGATCATATGGCTTTCTTTGTGCTAAGGTTTACAATCCAAGTATCAGTGACAATTTTCTTTTAACATCTAAGATTTCAGTTGATGTCATGCCATAGATTGTTAAGTTACTTGGTTTTGGAAATATTTATGTACATATGGAAATATTGTATGTTTTCATAACTACTAAAATTTTTCCTGCAAAATCCGTTATACATGGGCAATGCAAGTGTTTTTCTGTCTCCCAGCATGGCAATTCACACTAAGCTTGCTTTCTGGTGAACATTGCTATGTCTGGCCATTTAAATCAGATGTGTCCTTTGATAACATGAACCTTACTCAGTTTTTAAAATATGAATACAAATACAAATAACAAAAATTAGGAGTAATGTTTAATATAGCAGCCACTGCAGCACAAACTAGATTAACAATCCTAGTGTCATTTTGTTTCGTACAAATTGAAGTTCACATGCTACCTACTGATAATTGATAAATCATTTACTTAAAGATGTGAGTCCCACAAATAATGTCATGACCCCATAACAAATCATGGATATTAAAGGAAAGTATATAAAAATAAAGAATAGGTGTGAATTCATTAATGTTAGCAGCATGCTTAGCAGGTGATTTTTTGAAACCAGTAACAGAACTAGTTACATTATAATGTGGCACTCACGGTTTAAGGATGTTTTCTCATTTCTGTCATTTGCACAGACATTTTAATCCACTATTTCAGAATTCCCAGTCCCACTCATGGAATTGCACATCTTATACTGCTTAGCAAAAAAAAAAAAAAAAATCCCAAAGTCATTTATAGTATTGATTTATCTGACCTTAACCTATTGTGTGCTGTGGAACTATGATCAGAAACAGCATTCACGTACAATGATATGCAACACCTCCACAAAATTGCTTACAATGAAAATGCTATCTCTCTTTCGAGTGTTTCCTTTAAATAGATACATTTCCTTTTCTGTATTCCTGCTTGTTAAACAGCACCGCTAGTGTTTGCTGTTAAATTAATGGACTACTTCTATATTTCATTCCAGTTCATTGACTGATGAACTCAGTTCTTGGAGATCCCTAGGTGAAGCATAACTTCAGTTATGTGAAAGTCGATAACAGCACAGACCAAGGAATAATGCTGTTGCTAGCGATATAAAGTAGACTTTTATGGCATCTCGTGGCATCTTGTGATGGATTTACATAAGAGCTGCATTTTATGTTAGCAATCGGACGTAAATTTTCCTCTATAAAGGAAAAAGATAAAACAGAGCTGTAGTAATCTGTTTTGATGTTTTTGTTTTCTGTCTGACGTAGCTTGACTTTTTTCAAATTTATTATGAATGCACTGCCATTTTTTTCTGTATTTCATGGAGAAGATGTTTACAATAAATGTATATTTAAATCCATATTGAGATTACTGCACTCACAACATCACCTCAGATAATTAAAGTATGTTTAGTAAGGGAAGTCATGGCGCTGAGTTATTGACTAATCTTAGCATGACTTATAAATGAAACTACTATGAGTCACTTATGGTGGGATTCAGAAACCCTTACCTTAAGTCACTCCATTCATATATATACTTCTCTAAAGGATAGCCTGTCAGGGGAGAACATTGGAGCATCAAAGATCAAGACTTCTAGAATGTAAACCATAATAAGGGGGACATTTCCTAATTCTGCATGGGGATTATAAAGATCAGAACAGGATTACTTTCTAAAGGTCAGGTATTGAATGTCAGTTAAATACAGATGTCTGACAAATTTAGTTATTAAGGTTGTATTTTTTAAGCTCATGTTTAGAGGCTTCCATTTAGAAAATCCTGAAATGAGAAGCCTAACAGCAAGCAGAACACTGAATCATAAATATTTAAACAGTACAAAAACTCTTCCAAAGCAAAGAAAGGCAAATATTATGTGGGATCTTATCAATCAAATAATAAAAATTAAATGCAGCATGGTCTGCTACAGGTTCCCCGATGTTCCTGTGGGAGGGTGGCTTTAACCCCAAACCACCATCATGTGCATTTTGTAAATTACAATCAGCACAGCCTCAGCAAAAGAGGCTACTTCCCTTTTTTTTTTCTTTTCAGGCACACTAATTTTTGCTTTATTCAAATTATTCTGAATGATGACTTCAAATTTATAAATATATAGTAAATGGGTAAAGAATCTTGACCCCTGCCACATGTGGGTTACAGAAATCTTGTTTACCAACAAAAGCTTGTCATAATCTTCAATTAGTAAACTGCAACCCTAATTATTACCATGTTAAAAATGCATATACTGCACAAAGCGCTGAAACTGTAGCTGTCAGTGATTTGAGGAGTTCTGTACCTTTTGTTACTCTTACGTTGCTTTCCAAATAAAATTACAAAAAAATTGAACAGGGTCAGTCTAGCATGATTGGAGTTCCAATTTTGTTATTGTGGGGTTTGATGCTTATGGATATTTGGGCTTCACAGGTTAAAGCAGTTTTGCTTTGGTCATATAAAGTAGCCTTGACTTTTGTTTCTCTGATGATAAAAAGAACTAGCATAGTATAGATCAGAGGGTCATCACAAAACCCAAGCATCTAATATTTAATAAAAAAGTGTCCAGATTCTTAAAAACCTTGCTCTCAGTGTAAGGGACTTACTCTGGTATAAGCCTGCTTTAGAAATATGCTTTACAGCGCAGTAAGTCACTTACACTGAGAGAAAGTCTTTTGGAAATGGGGCAGCCTTACATTGACAACAATGAATACATTTCCTAACAAATCTTTTAGAATCTGACCCATACAACTGTGGAGTTTATTGCAGTTATTTACAGATAAAAAATGTTGCTCCTACATGTATCACTTTTGATAAGTGCTATTATTGTTGAACTGAAAATTGTAAAGGTAAGAAAATCCACTTACTGGACGTCATAATTTTCAGCACTAGCGCACTGAAAATATATACCCTACTATGAAATGTATCTTTTTTACTGAAGATTATAGCTGGAAGAAATTTTCTTTCTTATCTTACCTAGAGCAAGCTATGATTCAGTGTATTTTGGAAGTGGTAAAACAGATGATTCCATGCATGAGGACAAATGGGGAACTTCCCTACCATTAAGCATCTGTCTGAGTATGTGCATACACATTTTTTCCAAAACACATATAATGATTAAAATAGTCATTGTAACTACATACCTGATAGTCAGTCCAAAATGCAATTTCTGAAATTGATGTTAGTGCTGTACTGATGTTGAATGTCCTGAGTTTCTCTACTCTTATATATATATATATGTATATATATATATATATATATATATATATATATATATATATATATATATATATATATATAAATGGCACCACATTAAACATGCAAACATTCTCCAAAGTGCTGCAAAGGCAAACCAAGAATCCAAACACAGAATGATAAAATAATATCCCAGTCAAAAGACTTTAATATCAAGTGAACTATCAAGTGAACAAGTCAATCACTCCTCAGTACTATGATAAGGATATCATAAGTACAAACAAAAACTGAATAAAAGATATCATATACCATAGGAAATAATTTAGTACATATAAAAACAAAACATGGCTAACCCATTACAGTCTAGAAGCCCTAAACTTTAGAACAATGTTAAATGACATCACAATTCTTGACAGTGGGAACATGTGTGGCATTCAAATTGATCTGCTGTTTCAGTTCTCAGGAAGATTTAGGTCACAATACAGAATTTCCTATCTTACCAGCAGCGCAGCATCCTGAAAAACTTCGCCAGACTTTTCGGCATGACTCTACAAATTACAGAGGAGGAAAACAGGGGAAGAAATGCCAAAGCGAAGCACAGGGACAAGCCCAGAGAGACCAATATCAACAGGGGGGGCTTTAAGAGAGGTAAATGGTGATTTTCCTTCTCCATTTACTTCTAGGGACTATGTGGTCAATTTGTCTGGCCATTTGTTTACTGACTTAGAATATGCATTTTTGAACCATGGACTTAAGTTCATACCAACTGTTTTACCACGTATGCACAACATTAAATGCAATGTCTTTAAATTTAGCAGAAAACTTCATTTAAAAAGTTATTTTTACAATATTAGAGATGATACGGTAATATCTATGTCTAAGGATAGTCTTGATACTTCGCTTGAAAGTTTTTATACTTGTAATTCAGATGTTGCATGTAATGCATACTGTAGATTGAATACTGAGTATGTTACATATAAAAGCCTGTTTTGAATGAGGATGTGGTACATTTTTCGAATTTATTAAATTTTGCCATTGAAGGTTCTTACAACGAGTTTATAAAAAATAAATTTGGAATTAAATAATTTATCTGTGGGTGAATGGAAAGCTTTTCAAACACTTAGTAAATTGCAGGATACTATATTTAAACCCTCAGATAAAGGGAATAAACTTGTTGTAATGCACTATTTACAGTATTTGGCTATATGTGAGGAACATTTGAGCGACAGCAATGTCTATGAAAACATTTATATATCTGTTTATAATAATGCTATTTCTGACTATGCTGAATTACTTAACAAAGGACAGAGATTGGCTTATTTTTCTGAAATGAATATTAATAAGAAATTTAATGTTGAAGGCTGTAGGATGGCTTTATTTTATTGTCTTCCAAAAATACATAAAAGTCTTTCACAACCTCCAGGGAGACCTATTGTTTCAGGTTTCAATTATTTTCTACATAATATAGGTCTCTTTTTACATAGTTACTTGTTACCTATAGTGAAGACCTTACCATCCTATATCTGTGACATTTTTGATTTCTTAGATAAAATGAAGAATGTTGAGTGTAATAATCAAATGTATTGGATCACACTGGATGTGAAGAGCCTCTACACGAATATCCGGCATTAATATGGGATTGAGGCTCTCAAATTATTTTTAAGCAATAGCCCATCTACTGAATATATAGTAGAACTCACACATTTTTGTCTAACTTTTTTGAGTTTAATAATAACTTGTATAGACAAAAACAAGGGACTGCCATGGGGACAGCTTTTGCCCACATGTATGCTAACTTGAGTATGGGCCTCTTTGAAACTGAATATTTGTATAGAAATTATTTTTTTCTGTAGGTATGTAATTAGATATTATAGGTTCATTGATGACCTGCTATTTTTGATACAAGGGGGGTCAGGATTTAGTTGAGAATTTTGTTTTTGAGTTACATAAAAGTAGATTCTATTTAGAATTTGATGACCTTAAAATAGGGACCCGAATCTATTTCCTGGATGCCACTTTGAGCATTGTGGAAGGTAAAAATTTATATACATTAGTTAATAGAAAATTTGATGAAGGAACACAGTTTGTACATGGACAGAGTTGTCATCCCCCCCATACGTTAGAGACATTGCCTTTTGGTAAAGTCCTTAGGATTTCTAGGTTATGTAATAATGATTATTATTTTAAAAACAAATTTAGTAAAACTATTGATATGTTTGGGCAAAGGGGGTACAGTAATGAGATGATTGATAAAAGCTGTAAAAATGTTTTTGAAAGTAATAATAAAAGAAGAGGGAGTAGTGTTAATAAGTTACCCATCACTTCCTTCAAAAATAAGACTAAAGAATATTTTGACACTAGTTATTTTGTAACTGCATATAGTTGTCTGAGTACTGAAATGATGCAACAGGTTAGGTATTACTGGGGATATTTTTGTTCCCTTGGTAATGTGTCAGCTTGGCTGAAGGAAAAAATGGGGATTTCCTTTAGAAGAGTTAAAAATATTCAGAATTTTATAGT
The DNA here is from genome assembly GCF_019279795.1 of Protopterus annectens. NCBI lineage: Eukaryota > Metazoa > Chordata > Ceratodontiformes > Protopteridae > Protopterus > Protopterus annectens. Next base: position 1,268,906,074 of record NC_056745.1, read on the forward strand.
TAGGAGTAAATTTACTATGCCTTCCATGTGTTTAGAACATAGAGTATTTTCTAGTGGGACTTCCACTTGTGGTATGTGTAAGGCTTGTAAGTTTGTGGTTAGGAGCGGTCCACAAATTAATAATATATTTTTTAATACATGGGACGATTTTACTTGTAATTCTGAGGGTGTTATTTACGCCCTCAGATGTCCCTGTAATCAATTTTATATTGGGGAGCCAAAGAGGTCATTCAAAGTTAGACTGATGGAACATGCAAGGGATATTAGTAATAGGAAAGAAGAAAGGTCTGTTGCAATGCACTTTAAAAAATTTCATCAGGGCAGTAATGAGGGGTTAAAAGGAACGGTGTTAGAGAAAATTAATGTATCTCACTTTGATGTAAATAATTTAAAAAAACAGTTATTATCTAAAGAGGCTGTTTATATTTTAAAGTTTGGCACTTCATACCCTTATGGGTTGAATGAGGAATTGAAATGGTGAGTATTAATTTAATCTCTTCATTCTTTTATTGCATTGTTAAAAACATTTTTTAATTTCCTAAGTGGATAATTAATTATTCAATTATTGCTTGTTGGCATTATATAAAATGTATGTGCTTTTGTGGTTCTTTACTCCTTGAAGGCTACGGCCAAGACATCAGAGGAAAATAACTTGATACAATAAAACTCTTGGATCACTGTCTGGTTACATTTTGCTGTTTCTTGGTGTTTGGTAGTTGCCATTGCTGTTTCAGTTGTCTTCTCTAATAAAGTTACATAGTCACCAACCCTAAAGTTGTGCAACACCTTCCTTTTAAATTTAAAAAACGAAAAAAAAGTTGTTAAATTAATTGTATAACACCATGTTTCACTAGGGCATTACATGGTCTGTTAGGTCCAATATTCCCTAGGTGTTCTGGAATTCATTCATTAAAGCTTCTCTTTCCTATATAAAAGCATTCACAGAAGATGCAAGTTGCAATATACATAGTCATTTTGCTTGATAATCGAAATGGCCTTGACAATAAAAAATATTGCCTCCTGGCACTAACAAATGTTGAGTCATTAATATACTTACAAGCTTTATTCCTCCCACACTTGACAAATTTACTCTACTTGTTATTATGGCTGATCATATTATTTTCTTGGCTATGTTTAACATTCAAATTATTTTTCTATGTGAAGATGAGAGCCTTACCCAAAATCTCTCAATTATTCAGTAAACACTATATTTAAGTATTTTAACTACTACTTTAATGGTGCCTGTAATTCTTTCTATATGAAACAACCCTACAATTAAAATGATCATATGCAGTAACCCACCTATTCATCTCACCTCATTATGCACAAGTCCTATCAAAGCTTTTAATTAAGAAATTGACACATACATCCCTCTTTTTCAAATTTTCATTCACAGTTTCATCCAACAACCCAATATAGTACTCCCTTGCAAGCAATAGGTTCATAGGTTAGTACTAGGCTATCGGCCCTAGAGCCTATACAAGCCTAGTCATAACAATTGCCTGGCTATTTCTTCCCACACAATTTACTTACCTGGATCCCTATCTAGCAGGGTGATTGATGTGATCCCTGGGGTGAATTTCCTTTCTTCCATCCAATCGTCAAGGTTCCTTTTGAAGAGGGCCAAAGAGGCACTCTGCTTGACATGTATGGGCAGTCTATTCGAGAGTCTGGGGAGTCTCTGGGTCAGGAACCTATTCCTCCAGCATGTTTTGTGTATTGTGATGACAAGGTTTAGATCCCTGGAGCATGTGGCTCTGAGGGATTGGGATTTCTTTAAGTGTAGCATGCCCAACAGCTCTGGGTTTGACATGGCCATGTATGTTAAACAGAGATCGCCTCTGAGTATACGATATGCAACAGAGTATAGCTGGAGTTTTTAAGGCGGTCAGTATAGGGCATCTGCTTTAGGCCTGTGATTCTTTTAGTGAGGTATTTCTGCAGTCTTTCCAGTTGTTGCAGATGTCTTGAGCGTTACATACCAAATGGGGCATTGTATTCTATAATGGGTCTAATGAGGGATGAGTACAGTGGGACAGTGACCTTCTTTTTTCTGGATGAAAAGCCCTTAGTGATGAGGTGTGCCACATAGAAGGATTTCATGACTGTTGTGGCGATGTGGTTATCTAAGGTTAGACCACTGTCCATCTGCGTCCCTAAGTCTCTTATCACACTTTTGGTGTTTAGTGTACTGCCACCTATGTGGTAATTCATGGGTACATGTTTTTTCACAAAGGTGATAACTATACATTTCTTGGCATTGAGCTTGAGCCCATGGCTCTGGCACCAAGCATCTTTTTCTGTAAGGCCCATTTGTAGAGTATCCACATCATTTGGGGATTCAGTAATGGCTCCCAGTTTGCAGTCATCTGCAAACTTTGTTAGCCAGAGACTCTTAGTGTTGGCCTGTACTTCAGAGAAGTAGATGCCAAACAAGAGCGGCCCCAGGACTGAACCCTGAGGTACTCCACTTGTCACTTGTCTGGAGCTGGATTTGGAGTCGGCTACTTTTACAGTGTGGGTTCTGTCAGTAAGCCAGTTGGCAACCCATCGAGTGATGTAGGGATTATATGACTTTGGGTCAGATGGAGAGAGTATTTCTGATTGCCCAACTATTCGTTACAGGAGTGACTTAAAGAAGGACATAGATCTACTTTATTTTATATCTAAATGAAGGCAATTTCATGAGAGGGATTCTCTGGTATATATATATATATATATATATATATATATATATATATATATATATATATGTGTGTGTGTGTGTGTGTGTGTGTGTGTGTGTGTGTGTGTGTGTGTGTGTGTGTGTGTGTGTGTGTGTGTATGTTTCCACAGGTGGAAGTTAAGATCTCTTGAGCAGGTGTTTAGGGTGTTGTTGCAAATTTGCTGTAAGTCATACAGAACTGAATCCTTAGAGGTTATATAGGCTAGACAGAGGTCACCTCTTGGGAGTCTGTATGAAACAAAGAAAAGAGGGTTAGCACTTTATGATGGTTTGGGTAGCAGGAGGAGGACATTTCCTTGATTATCTTAGTGCAGAACCACGGTAATCTCTCAAGTTCAGTCATATACTTGAACAATGGCATACCAAAGTGGTCATTATACACTATAGATGGATGAAAACTTCCTTAGAGTTGGAAGAAATATGCCTGGTGATTAGTCTGGATTAGTCTGGCAAGGTTATAAGGTTTCCTAATAGGTGTGGACATGTGATGATCAGTGATGGTAACCAGTTTTCTAATGAATGTGTCAACTTTCAAACTGGTGGGATGCATGGTGCCCACTTTTGTTTAAGGACATAATGCATTTAGCTTTAGGCCATGGTCCAGGCATGACTTATTGTTGCATGTTATTCACTCCTGAAGAACTGGAAGTTGGATGGGAAGCTACAACATGGTTAGCTGCACTCTCTTGTGTCAACCCAGACACTGGAGAAACAAATACCAAAAAGAAGTGGTCCTAAGATCCACAGCTATTTTTCAAAAAGTGTGTGTTTTCCACTAATAGATTGGGTTTTGTCAGATGGCCAATTTGCTATCCAGAGGGTAACATGTGGATTTACATTTATTTGATTAGCTTGTCAACAGTGCCAGAATGTAAGACTGTATCAAAAGCTTTGGCCAGTTCTAAATAAGTTGCCTGAGTCTGATGCTTTAGTAACATGTTCAAATAATCTCAACAGGTTCTGGAGACAGGATCTGCCTTTAACAACCGCAAACTTGCTTAGGGCCAGGGCTTGTAGATGGCCTATGTCCTTCTTACTAAGTTGTATTGTTACTAAGTTCAATAATGAGGTGTTCTATTGCTCTGCAGACAGTCTTGATGAGCCTTCTAGGTCTATAGTTGTCTAAATTAGTAGAGGATCCCCTTTGTGAAGTGGAATCACAAATGCAAATCTCCATTCTGCTGGAATGCATCCAGTAGAGAGGCTGAGGATGAATAGGTTTAGTGTTGAGCCTACCAGAGCTACTGACAGGAAGGTAGCCTAGCATACATCATCACGACCCCATGGAGGGAGTGTTTTTGGTTTTATAAAAATCATTTAAAATCTGCTTGGAGGTATCAGCAGGACTGGTTTGGGTGTGCTAATGTGTTAGAGAAAGTTAAGGAGTGATAGGGGAGTAAAGTTAGAGCTGAGTTTGTCTGGCAAGGTGATGATGTTTACTAATAAAAGTTGTCAGTGCCCTTGGGGATGAATGTTGTTGTTGCTGTTATGTTTTAACTCTGAGAATTGCTGTGCATTACATCTATGGTTTCTGACTTAGCTGAAGAGGGCTATGTAGTTGTCCGTAACAGAGGAAGCAGTTCTCAGTTTGCATATACTTTTCTAGGATTTGATTTTTGTTTTAGTTCTTTTTCAGTCTTTGAGTTCATCTCTTTGTTCCTCTAATTAGGTTCATAGGTGAATATTAGGCTAACTGCCCTGAAGGGCCATTTTTAGCCTAGCCAATAACCCAAGATTAAAATCAAACCTTGTAGTTTTTGTTTATGATGTGAACATCTTAACAATTATGACAAAACCCACATTGCTATTGTTTAATTTGTTTATATTAGAGTACCACCATAGTGGTTTATTCCTGAATTTTTATATTTATTGCCTATGGGAACAGATGCATTAATGCATACTTTTAGGTTGGCATAGAAATTATCTACAAATGTGGCAGCACATGACATGAGGTCACCAAGGTGAGGAAAGTGCTTACGTTGCACCAGATTATCAGTTAGCTGGCTTATGTTTGCCTTAGAGTAGACTTTAAAGACAGAAGTTTTTTTGGCAAATCAAGTTTTATCCTCCTATTGAGTGTTACCAAATGGTGGTCATATTTAACTAGTGATGTGATGACTGTAAGAATTGATAACAAAGTAGCAAAACTGGTGTGAAACAGATCCAATGTTCTGAAATCCTTAGTTGTGACTTGAACCAGCTGGCCCAAGAATCTAGCATAAATGAAGTCCAGGAATGTGTGTGTGTGTGTGTGTGTGTGTGTGTGTGTGTGTGTGTGTGTGTGTGTGTGTGTGTGTGTGTGTGTGTGCGTGTGTGTGTGTGTGTGCGTGTGTGTGCGTGTGTGCGCATGTGTATTTCAGGTGGTGTAGGTTTCCCTGCTTAACGAGAGACAGTTGAAGCTTTACAAGAGAATAGTGTTAGTCTCAATAGAGTGAGATGCATGTTTGCTTATATATACCTCACGGGCAGCCGGGAATATGCAGAGGGTACGGTAGATGGCTATAAGGTACAGGGCTGTATTTACAGTGAAATAGATATGGAGAGCTTCAGGGTCATTGTCCTAATTTAAGAACCTGGAGGTGAGGTGTCTTCTTAGAAATGCAGACATGTTCCCACCGATAACATTGTCTTTTTTTATGCACTGAAACCCTGCACAATATGTGTATGTGTGTATGTGGTGGGGGGGGGTGCTATCACTATTATAAAGTCATGTTTCAGTGACTATGCAGATATTAATATTTTCAAGCACTAATATTGTCTCTATATAGTGCAGCTTCTTGTTAAAACTTCTGCTAAATGTATATACTTTTGATTTTGATTGACTGTGTAAGTAATTGGCAGGGGCAGACTTTGCCTAAAAACTGCTATGGGAGGAAAGTGCCCTGGCCAATATTATAGAAGACATAAGGAGAGGGGTGCAGGCTGTTTCTAGCAAAACAGCCTGAGTTGTCAACCATCTCCTCCAAGACTGATATATTTTGGATACCCTTGAAATGAAACTACTAGATAAGCCAATAATTGAAGCCAATTATATTTTGTTTTGTCTCATCATTCATGATAATGGTGGGATACTGCTCAAAAGTAGTTTCATGCCAGTTTCAGCTGCATATTCTTAGAGCTCTGTCATGTCCCTCTTCATATGAAAGGGATATGTCTCAAGTCATCCACTCCTGCATTCACAATGAACATATCGTATGTGCACTTTGGATGAGGGGCTTCAGGATCCTAGTGACACTGCAGATCTTGGCACCTGACAGGGCTAACTTTCAATCTTTTTGCTTAGCCTGGTGATCTGTGGTGCATCTGTCTTTATGACTATGGAGTCGCCTATGACTAAGATATTACCAGAAGTACTGTCTCGGCCTATCTCAACTTTCTTCACCTCAAGGTTGGCTTTGTTTGACCTAATTAGTCCTCTTAGGTGCCTATTTAGTTTGATGACAGAGGGTTTTTTTATATTTATGGGAATTCCTCTTCCTGATATTTACCATAATACTTTTTTCCTTTTTTTTGTATAACCTGTTTAATTTCAGATGCTATCAGGTTGGTATGTTTATTGGGTAGTTTTGGGCTTACTTCTGGTAGGTACAGAAGACTGTATGTGACCATTGATGTGGGTGTACAGACTTTCTGAGAGCAATTTGTCATAGGCTGCTGTGTTGCCAGGGTTTGGAGGAAAATTGAATTTTGACAACCTTTCACTTAATGAAAGGTAGGTTGCCTTGCAATAGTTCCAAACTGTTACTTGTTTTACTGGGATTACAGATTTTATTTTGATTTTGAATTAAACAACTTTATGGCTTTATGGCTGGACCTTACCAGGGAGGATGAGAGATTGGGGTGATGCAGCATTCTCCCATATTTGTGAGTGTGGGGTCCAGTATACTGGAACCTCTAGTGAGCCTTTGTATTTACAGTGTCCGGGAATCTCTGTGCCTGTAGATTTCAGGCAGTGTAGGATTTACAGTCTCTAGAAAACTACTTAAAGTCTCCCATGTGCAGGGTGATAAAACTAGATGGTAAGTGTCTCCAGTATGTCCAAGTATGTATTTTAAGCTTCTTGGGACATGGAGGGTGACTTACCACCTGTCCCACTTTGCGAGGGACAGTCCCTCTTTGGGCAGTTGTGTCCTGACAAAAAATATTAAAAATAGCAAATGTCCTGAGATTGTAGGACATAATTATGTCCTATATTTTATGTAATAGTTGCATAAAACAGTTATTCTATATCTAAAATACCTAAATGTTATAAGAAACAGAATAAGCAACTATAATGCTACACAAATAAGATATTATTTAGGCAAAAAAGTTAAGTTCTATCCTTTGTACTGACCGTGGGTGTGTGTTGGCCTGTAAAATCTGATGTTTGTCCCAAAAATGTCCCACTTTGGCCATTTGAAAAGGTGGCACCCCTACTGACCAATAGTAGGTTAGGATATGATAAGCAAGTTTGTCTATGCTGATTTGCATGTGAAGGAACTCCAGAGTTTAATCCTGTCTGACCACACTAGAGGTATGCTTATTATTGATGTATATTGAGACACCTCCTCCTTCAGCCCTTTGTCTGTGCAGCTACTGGTCTAAATGTGTGGAAGGCACTGAAACCTTGCACTTCTGAGGTATGCACTGCAACTGGATATTTTCGTGTCTCACATGTGAAATAGTCTTTAGGAGGTATGACACAGTAGGCAGTGAGCATGAAGCACTTCTTGCATTTCCTCAATTTCCTCTTGCAAACGACAGTGAGTAAACTGTGATTTCTTGATATTTTCTGACTGGTGAAATAGAGAGTAGCAGTGACTACTAATGAAGTGTATTTGTATAAAGGGTCTACATAACAGAATACTCAGATGAGTAGATTGTTAAGAAATATGGAGACAAGGTCTACATTTTCTAGGTAGTATACTATGCACTAAGATGGCCAGAAGATAAGGAGGGTAACTTGAGCTTTTGCAGACTGAGGTAGGAACTTACAGATTGATCTACTGGTGCTCAGCACTCTAAGCAAATAAGAAAAAGAGTGGGAGGAGTTTCCAAGGATAATTTGTAATAAGGGCAGGCATCCCATTAGCATGACTGGCTGGCTGGACATTCGGTATTCGGTTTCTATGTAATTCAGTGAGATGGTAATAATATTTAAATAGCTGTGTATACCAACTATATTAGTTAAAGAACAAAAATAATGCACTTACAGTAAAATAGTTTAGCAACCACATCATTAGAATAATAAAGTGTAATGCAGCTAGATTTTTTCACTTTCCTATTTATAGAGACACTCAAAAGAAGTCAAAAGAAATGGTTCCTTTTAAAATAAAATGTATCCACAGTAGTTGTAAATCTAGGCCCTAGGACCTGCTTTAAAAAAAGAAAGAACAAATCAGCAAAACAGATCAGTAAAGAGCCATAATAAATCAATAGCTGAAATATGTAGGAATAACTTCCCCTTCACATAGGCTTAATACCTGAGTGAAACAACATGTCTAGTTAAAAAACAGACTAATACACATACTGCATTACCAGGCTATAATTCATACCACACTTTTCGGCCATCTAACCTGGACCAGAACACCAAAGGCAGAGGTGTGTCCATATTCATTAAGGATATCCACACCTCCAGGCTAGTTGCTCAGCATAATGCATCCAATGTTATCCAAGTGCAACTAATTCTGGGCAAAACTGTAATCCAAATTGTAGCTTGCTACAGATCCCCCACCATGCCCCAGGATTCCCACTGCTCTTTTCTTGATATACTGGAAAATATTAGGGTTCAATCAAACACCCTAATAATGGGCGATTTCAACTACCCCACCATTAGCTGGGAAAAATACTCATGTCCCAACTCCTTCGCTCAATGCTTTCTGGAATTCATAAATTACAATGCCCTGGATCAACTTATCCACACCCCCACCAGGGCAACAATATCCTAGACCTAGTCATTACCAATATGAGTGACCGGTGTTCCACATCTGAGGTCAACTCCTCGTTGGTCAGATCCGACCATAAGCAAATCACCCTAGATATCCACATCCCACCCCCACCCCTCATTAAGGAAACCATGGTAAAACATTTCTCCAAAGCCACCTTTCAGCTTCTTAAGATAGAAGTGACAAACTTCATGACACCCATGCAGATGGACAATACAGTTACAAATGCTGAATCCTACACAAATGCACTCTATAAGCACTTACAGGAGTGCATGCACCATGCTGTCCCGAACAGAGCCAAGATGCTATCCTCCAATAAAAGGAAGCCAATCTGGTGGTCACCTGCCCTAAACAAACTCTACAACAGAAGGAAGAAACTGTTGCAAAAGAGATTAAAATCCCATAAGTGGAGAAGCTCCCTGGTCAGCCTCAGTAAGAAGCTAAGATCCCTTTTAAGATCCTCCAAAGCTGGCTATGAAAACAAAATCACCACTAATTCTAAGGACAACCACAAAGCATTCTATAGCTATGCCAGGAATATCAATGGCAACACCCAGATCTGCTCTGAGTTACAGCACAATGGCATGAAAATTACAGAAACAACTGATATTGCCAACATCCTGGCAGATAGGTTCAGTGCTAACCTTAACCCCCTTTCACCCCTAAAGGGCCCATATCTATACAAGAAGAATGCAGAGTCCCTGTAATCACAATTATGCAGGTAAAAGCTGCACTCTCTAAATCCAAAATCACAGCATCCATGGGACTGGACAACATCCCAGGCTGTGTTTTGCATGCACTTCGGAATGAACTGGCTCCCCACACCTAAGCACCGTTTTCAGTCATAGACTCACATCAGGCTTTGTGCCCACTGAATGGCGCACAGCAACAGTTATCCCACTCCGCAAAGGAGGATCCACCACTGATCCAGGGGAACTATCACCCTATTAGCCTGACGAGCCAGGTCTGTAAGGCCATGGAACGTATCATCATGGAATTCATAAACATTGGTAACCTCCAAACTCTGGACCCCTCCCAGTCTGGGTTTGTGAAAGGCAGATCATGCCTCCTGAACCTGATCGACTTCTTTGAGGCAGTCACCAAAGCTGTAGATGAGGGTAAGGTGGTTCACACAGCCTATCTTGACCTCGCCAAGGCTTTCAACACCATCCCGCATTCTGGAATTATAGATAAACTCATTAAGCTAGGTATAAATCTTTACATCACAAGATGGGTTGCCAACTGACTCATTGACAGAACCCACACTGTAAAAGTTGCAGACTTCAAATCTGACTTCAAACCAGTGACACGTGGAGTACCAGAGGGTTCAGTCCCGGGACATCTCCTGTTTATTATCTACTTCTCTGAAATACAGGCTAAAACAGAAAGCCTTTGGCTAACGAAGTTCACAGATGACTGCAAACTAGGAGCCATAGTCGAGTCCCCAAATGATGTGGACATCCTACAGAAGGGCCTCACTGAGACAGATGCCTGGTGTCAGAGCCATGGCCTTAAGATCAATGTCAAAAAGTGCATTGTTATCCCCTTTGGTAAAAACTCTGTAACCATGAACTGTGACTTAGGCGGCAGTCTACTTAATGCTGAATGTGTGATAAGTGACCATGGGACCCAGGTGGACAGTAGTCTCTCCTTTGATAATCACATTGCCACAGTAGGCAGGAAATCCTTTAACATGGCACACCTCATTACAAAAGGGTTCTCATCCAGGAAAAAAGAGGTCATTGTTCCCCTCTACTTGACATCCATTAGACCCATTATAGAGTATAGAGACTGCATTGTTATCCCCTTTGGTAAAAACTCTGTACCCATGAACTACGACTTAGACGGTAGTCAACTTAATGCTGAATGTGTGATAAGTGACCTTGGGACCCAGGTGGACAGTAGTCTCTCCTTTGATAATCACATTGCCACAGTAGACTGGAAATCCTTTAGCATGGCACACCTCATTACAAAAGGGTTCTCATCCAGGAAAAAAGAGGTCATTGTTCCCCTCTACTCGATACCCATTAAACCCATTATAGAGTACAACGCCCCTTTTGGAATGTACCTCACAAGACATCTGCAGCAGCTGGAAAGGCTACAAAAGTACCTCACAAAGAGGATTACTGGCCTCAAACATATGTTCTACACTGATGTCTTAAAAAACTCCAGCTTTACTCTGTAGCATATCGCCTACGAGGTGATCTCTCCCTAACATATAAAGCTATGTCAAACCCAGAGCTGTTGGACATGCTGCACGTACAGAAATGCCTCTGAGCTACATGCTCTAGGGACCTAAATCTTGTCACCATAATAAACAGGACATGCTGGAGGGATAGATTCTTGTCCCAGAGACATCTCATACTCTGGAACAAGCTACCCATCTATGCCAAGCAAAGTTCCTCATTAGTACTCTTCAAGAAAAATCTTGATGAGTGGATGGGAAATAGAAAATACACCCTGGCGATCACTTCTGTGGCTCTGCTCGACAGGGGTACAGGAAATAACTTTCTTGGGTGGCGTAAGCCAGGGAACCTTGTTGACTAGGCTTACTTAGGCCCTTGGGCCAATAGCCTAGTACCTACCTATGAACCTACAGTAAAATGCTATAGCTGCAGAAATACTAGAGAAGAAACATGCAACTTAGATATATATTTTATTTTCCTGATTGTGACAATGTGAGGTATTGCCAGCTATGCATTTGAGAAGGGCAGTCATTGTGTAACATACACCAGCATAGCTAGCTGGAATTTTGCAACAAATTATATGTCATTTGCATATCAAATTGTTTTGTACAGATGCTTGTGTTGAAAAAAATGTATTTGTAAAGCTGCTTGTGTTAAAAGTGAATCAACAGTGTGCCCTGCTGGGCAGAAAATAAATGCACATGCATTATTGTAACTGTTTAAATGTATATATTGTAACAGAGGATACTGGAAGATAATAGGTTAATCTCAATCCACCCAATTTTGAGAAACAGTAAGAAATTTAAATTACTTGGCCTAGGCCATAAAGATGTTATCTCACAGTTTTGAATGAAGACAGAGATGCAATGTCTGTAAGAAGCATCATTTGCTAGTCCCTGTAGGAGAAGTAGAAGTTTGTGATTGTTTTATGACTTTCAGAAGCTGCACCAGATCTGAGCAAAGCTCTTCTGTGTGGATTATTGACATTTTGGTGCTAAATTCTGGCAGTTTCTAGCAATGGGGGGGGGGGGGGTTGCATGGGAACCACAAGTCAGATGACCAGAAGTATGTGATGTCATTCTGTACAGAAATAATGTTTTAATGTTAAGTGAGACAGAAGTCTCAGAGCAGTCTGTTTCTTGGAACCTGACATAGAAGGATTCCTCACATACTTCATATTACCATGCTCTATTAAGTAAGTAGGAACAATAATTCTATAAATCAGTCAGGAAAATATAGTGAGAATAGTTAAGTATTGTTTTTCTGTAATTGTGTGAATCTTTCCAGCTGTGTTATTTTTAATATTGCCTGTGACTGAAATTCTGGTATTTACTGTAATTAGATATTTCGTATTTTTATGTTTTTTTATTATTTATTGTTAAATATATTTAAACATTTTATTGTGGCTGGTATTTTATAAAATAGTTAATCTTAGAGAGTAACTGCATTTATTTGGGGGAACTGTGGGCTTCATGCTTTGTATAAGTAATGTATTAATTTTATTAAGAGTAATTGGATACCCTGGTAAGAGCCTTAAAGTAACTGGCTGGTGTCAGTGAATCTACCTTATAGTTTGGGCAGAATGGGGCACAGTGTGTAAATTTGTGCCAGCCTTTCACAGGTGTGTGTGTGTGTGTGTGTGTGTGTGTGTGTGTGTGTGTGTGTGTGTGTGTGTGTGTGTGTGTGTGTGTGTGTGTGTGTGTGTGTGTGTGTGTGTGTGTGTGTGTGTGTGTGTGTGTGGGTGTGTGTGTGTGTGTGTGTGTGTGTGTGTGTGTGTGTGTGTGTGTGTGTGTGAAAATCAAATCTTACAGTGTGTGTGTGTGTCAGCTACTTGGAAATGTGAAGCACTGGTCTCACAGAGAGGATGCTGGAAGACTTGGCTTGGACACTCATCTGAGGACATAGCTCTGCAGCTGTGGCAGTGGGAAGCCTTACTGGGGACCTGGAAAGAGACAGAGAGAGAAACTCAGACCCTCGGCTAAGTGTGTTCTCTGTGTGATCTTAAGGGAAATTGTGCTTGATGCAGAGAGGTCTGCATGTGGAAATACTGACTATATCCATTTGTATTCCAAGTGAATGTCCCTCTCCAGTGTCAGTGGTCAGGATTCAGGCTCTTTGATTACTTGCGTCACACTGATGAAGAGATACAGAGAAGAACTGGTGCCTTTCAGAATAAAACCTATCTACAGCAGCAGCCTTACAGTACTAAAGACAATAGCAACTCTAGTTCCTTCTGTAAAAAGAATTAATGAACCAGTTAGCAAAACAGATCTGTAAAAAGCCAGATGAAATTGCATACTAAAACTTGTAGAAATAACATGTGCTATAAAAACAGAGGCCTAAAGCCTGGCTGAACAAACTGCTTTTGTTAAAGAACAAACTGATGCACTATGCATCCAGGGAAGTTGTAGAAAACAAAAGTCATCATAATAATAGAGGAAGAACATACATATTCCACTTTGATATTAACCCACTGTGGTAAATGAACCACTGACACAGATGCTGTCAAGCAGAAGCCTTAATAGCTGAGACACAGTGTTACCTACAATCATATATTACCTAACTCCATATACTGTACAGTACCATGCAAAGGATGTTAACAAGTCTGTATGTTTCAATGCATGAATATTCTTTCTCTTTTTTTTTTCAAAAAGTTTTCTGCTACTTGTGTCCTGCATAAACATTGTGTCTCAGTAACTGAATATGATTAAGAACTAGTCAGCTGTGTAATAGTATTACTTTATATTCTACCATCTTAATTAGGTATGAATGGCTTTCAGATCCTACTGTTTGTGAAATTTTAATCCTGTATAATTTGCTATCTAGAAGGCCCAAATCAGTGGGTTTCTTATGAAAGATATGGAGATTCCTACAGACCTATTTAAAAGTATTGATTGGAAGCATTTCTATTAAGAATGTTGTGAAGCTAACATGAGTACCATAGTGTGAAGCCACTTAAAACTACTCCTTCCATGAGGAAAATTCATCGTAAACTCTTGGGATATTCTCCATCCCTGAGGACAAAGAAAAAGAAGGAAGTGTGGCTGGTTGGTTGAAAAAGTGATGTCTGCATCTGTGCTCATGGGAAACAGTTGCATTGTATGAGTGTGTGTTTGGTTCTGGTAAGGCCAAGGCCATGTTCTCCTTATTGATAAAATAAAGATACAAACAACAACAAAAAAATCCTTAAACATTTGTTTTTTGTATTTTGTCATTTTATGTGCATCACACAACTGTCAGTTCAGTAGTTGTGTGAGATATGCCCACACTTCTCTTCCCCTTAAGGCCAATGCCTTGTGTGTGTGTGTGTGTGTGTGTGTGTGTGTGTGTGTGTGTGTGTGTGTGTGTGTGTGTGTGTGTGTGTGTGTGTGTGTGTGTGTGTGTGTTACTGGCAATACAAGGCAACACACTATTAAAAGCCTATACTGAATTACTGGGACTGTTGTAGCCCAGTGGTATATAATATTAAGCATATGGCTCTTTACCTTGCACAACACTTTTCAGATTTAGTAATTTAAAACTTTTATACATAAAGTTGAAGGATGAGAGGCGTTACACAACAGCCATTTGGTAGACACATCTTACCATAAGTGGTATATTGGGTCTCTACTGAAGATAAGATGCTGCACTAAGCAACACATTCTGAATGTTGTATGACTTAAATGAAACAGAACTTCTGCGTCCTAGTGATCTTTTATAAAACTTTACCAATGAGCTGATAAAACTTAGGTTTAGCTGACACCATTTATTTTAGTTGCCAGAATGCTGACATCAAGTTAGAACTCTTAGCTGAGATACTGTTAAAAAATTGCCTCAACAGTCTTTCTAGGAATACACATTTTTTCCTCCATTGGAATGCTATGGATCCATCAGTATGTATCAACCAGTCAGTGTTCAGGACCTATGATGCTGAACCTGGGTCATACTATAAAGAAATTTCCTTGGAATCTTACCTGAAATCCAGTGTGGTTTGAAACATTCAAAGGTATAAAACAGGTCAAAGAATTCTTTCTGTATATCTTCTGTTATATACAATGGCTGAACTGAATTAGTGTATTTCATCTCTAATGTTCCTAAAAAGTGAATATAACATTTTTAGTGATGCGGAATGATATTGTACATTAACAGACTGGGCATTGTATTTTGTACAACTTTAATGGTAATTTGATTTATCTTGATGTTTTTCTTTTTACATGTACTGCCACAACATTTGTTCCCCACCAATGTCTTGTAAAATTTCTATAACAAGCTGTGGATGAAAAAAAGGCATTATAGTCCAAGCCACCTGTCTGCTCAAACAAACAAACCTATGCTGGTTACACATATGGTTGTAGAACTTCACAGAAGAACAGACTTTTGTGGCATTCTGCTTTTTCTTATGTTGGTATTAATTGTGCACCTTATGAAAGCGTTTGGTCATTTTTTTTTAATGAAAAACATCTTTATTGAATGCACATATGACATAAGACAATCATTCATTTACATAAATGAAAATAAAACATATTGACATATTTTCATTTGCAAACATTCTATAACACATAATGATCTTATTTACAGACATTGTCAATCAAATGCCCTTGGTCGTATTAATATTTGAAATGTGTGCTGCAGTGAACTTGAGCCTGGTCTAGTAGCTAAGTTCTAAGGGTCGGAATGCATGGAGAATTCATAAAAAATAAATTTTCACAAGTATATTTCATTGATTCATTCACATTTTCGGATGAGATGGGATTATTAATTTGGTAGAGCTTAATGCTGTCTTGCAAAACAACAACAACAAAGTATTACAAAAAATATTTCTGATGCACTTGTTTAAAAGAAATCGGGTGTATCATTTCAGTATGAGAGCTGAGAAGGTACATAAATAGGATGGAGACTATAGAATGTATGCACGTGTTCTTATGTGCTCCTATTAAAATATCTTACAATGCTATGGAACTGAAAAGCTATTCAGCCGTTCACAGGTTTCAAAAGGTCATCCCAGTTAGATCAAAGGCTATGAATGTCTGCCAATATGCCCATTTTGTTTCAAAGCAAAGTGAAAAGAAAGACTTTTCATTCTCTGTTATGTGAAAAAAAAAGCAAAAGAAGTTAAATTAGGCTTCAGAAAACCTTACTTAGTAAGCCCAACCTTCTAATCTAAGCAGTTGCCTCCAGTGTTTACCATAAGCTTAATTAATCAGAAAGGCAGCCCAAACGTTACTACTGGACTATCCACACAGCCTGTAAACAAAGTGAAGGAAGCTGACATCCTGCAACATATTGACTCAGAATCAGTAGATGTGTGCCTGTCATTTCTGACATTATAATATCACTGCAGTGAACATCAGTTACTCAGTGAATGTTCTGTACAAGATAGATCAAATGCTACAGTTTACTGAAGAAAACTTTATTAGACGGAAAATGTCACATCTCAGAGGAATCGAAAAAAGAATTGCTTAACTCCTGGAAGAGACTTTTATGTATGTTAATGAATGCAAGCACTGATAATGAACACGGCTCAGTAAAATTAACATTTAATCCATAATGTATAAACATGCCCACTGGAATTTAATTTTATTTTTACATGACTGAAGAGTTATGTACTTTATTAGAAATGGTGATTGTCTCTCTGAGAATAGTTACATGACTGTCGGTTAGTGTCAGACTTTCTAATTTACTTTTCCTTAACAATGTTCAGTAGTTGGCAGAAAAGCATTTCATTTTGCCAGTATCTTGTCCTTATCATCAAAGTACTGAGTACTAAATATAGTTTTGAGACTTATTTACAGGCATGTGTGTTTACAGAATATTCAGTTCATGACATCTCTTACGTCTGTTCTGTAGTCTAATTTTAAAGACCTGGAAGAAAAGAGGTTTCAATAACTCACAACTCAAAATTACTAAATAAAAACAGTGTCTCCATCTTGGAACCATTTTTTTGTCAACTCATTAGTTTTGTCCTGAGCTGTGTTACCCAAAAGCGTTAAAATAAACTAGCTTACTCATGGGCATATGAAATGAATATACATAGCCTCATGAATAATGTATATGTCTCATCATCACAGCAGTCCTGTTGGTTAGAGGACAATCTCTTGCAAATAGACCCTTTGGAAGCTGAACATGAAACAGAAACATATTGTTTAATAACTGGAACATTCTTATTGCATTTGTATTTCTATGTATGCTCTTTCAGATAAGAAATGCTGTGTTGATTTTGACAGAGTAGAGTAACAGATGTGTGGGGTAGAGGTTAGCATAATGGTTAATGTGTTTATCTCACAAATACAAGTTACAGGATCTGATTCTGACATCTAGTTATTAGCCAGGCTTTTTAATAGCTTAGTGTTTGCCAATGAACCTATGAAACCTAGGAACTAGTGAAGTTTACAGTCCTCCTACATTATCTTTATAGTATTTATGCCAGGGTAACCATGAGTTTTATAATGTGCTAAACCAAAACGAAAAAAAATAAATCAACCAAAAAACAAAAAAAACTCATATACAACTGATACTGTTCAACCATTTTTCAAGCCCAGTTTGATGAAAAGTAACATAACTCCAATATTAAACAAGATTGTCTTATGTTTTCAGAATCACAACTGCCACAGACTGAGATGTGTGCCGAAGAGAACGGAGATAAAGTGTCACTTCATATTCCAGTCTGTGACAGATAACCTTGCCTGATGAATAAAATTGCTAAACTCTGATATACTCATCCTCCTGACAGTATCTTGATGCATCTTATCCAGAATGACATCTCTGGCCAAGAGTAAACTGAGACCTTTTGTTAATCTCAATAAAAGATAGCTGTTCCATTCTAAAGGAAAGCTGATTGTTCTTTTCTCCCCCCTGCAACTCATCAACAGCTGCACAAGCTCTGCTTCTTGTCCACTGGGTCTAACAAATCCACCATAGCTTCCCCTGGAGAAAGTGAGACCACTGGCACAGCATCATGTTGCATGTTGGGTAATGTGATCTAACTCCCATTTCCTATTGATAGCCTTGGCAACTCCTTGATCACTGCCCTCAGAAGGTGAGAAGGTGTACTCAGGCTTCATCACATGTGCAACCCCTCCAACTGAGTGTCCACTGCACATGCTGGGAACACATGTTGCATACTGCAGTGCACCCCTAGGCTAACTCTCTACCCCCCCCCCCCCAGGAGGATGAGTGAGCTGACATGAGCCAACCTTCTATGGTAAGTATGGCAAGATGGCAGGAAGATAGGAGGGTAGGGTGGTAGGAGGGTAATAGGGTAGGAGGGTAGTATAGTAGACTGATTGTTAGAAACAGACCCAGGAAAAACCAAAAAAAGTCCCTGCCAGTTTCTGATTAAACTTTTAAATAGAGTTTCAAAATGTTCTGATGTGAATGATAATTATTAACCACTTTTACTTATCATTCAATAAATTAGTCGCTTCCTCAGCAGAGTCCATGTAAATTCTTGCTATGGGCTTCTTTAATTTTTATAGTTATATTTCCTTTAAATATATTCCATATATGCAAGGTCTGGTCACAGAGTCATAAAGATAACTACAATCCAGGCATCTCAGGTCATAGAAACAGTAAGGCATCTATTACAAGAGGATGGGAGAGCATACTCAGAGCTGACTTAGCCATTTAGGTGTGGGAAGGGAGGGGAGAGAATTTTTATGATCCCCAGCATTGCTAACATCTGTTGGAGGATGGAATGCAACATATGGTAAAGGGTATTTCTTTGGTCTACCAAGCAATCCTTTTATTGTAGTCTTTTTTTTTTGCATGTGAAGTGAAAATATGACTGCCACTCAGTTCAGTAGATGTATGTGTCAGCCAGTTCTAAATGGAGTCAGCATAATGGAAAGAAAAATCCAGCAGAGGTTATCCTGGATGCTATGCACAATGCAATTGACTATCACCCTGTGGGGGGCTAAATGGTATGGTCATAGCAGTGAGTCATGGTCAGCAGGTATGGGGGAGAAGAAACAGTCTTGAAAAAATGTATATGTTCTATGTCTCATCATATTTTTTGCATTTATTTATTTATTTATTTATATTCTTGTTTAATATTTGTTAACCAGGATAGTTCCATTGAACAGAGCCCATTTACAATGGGGAATTAGAGAGGAATGTTTCTCCCCTCAAGATCATTGCTAAAAATGGAGCAAAAATAGAATGCAGAAAAGGATGAAAATTATCTCTACAAAATATCAAATAATGCTTCCAAAGGCTGTCTAATAAAAATGGATGATAAATCATACCGAGACAGTTGACATATATTGTACAATTTCAAAAGCATACAGTACAGTAAAAGTTAGGAAGCAGACAACAGAATAGTGCTGTGGGCACTGTGGGCAGATTAAAGTCAATGCTTTAAGATAAGAAATGTTTTATGTTTGTGTTTGCCTAGAGTTCATTTTTAGCTTTCTTTATATAATGCATAGTGAGTTGTATGATACTGAGCACTTTCCAGTCCAGTAATGCTAAAAAAGTTCTTGTTGAAATGAGCTGATTATCAACAGTTTTGATTAACGAATGGCTCCAATCATTAAGGAGGAAGAAAAGCACAATGAGGTGCTTGCAGAAAGCACAATCCAGTCACAGTACAGAAGATAATAGTAGCACAATCCAGTCACAGTACAGAAGACAATAGTAGCACAATCCAGTCAGAGTACAGAAGACAATAGTAGCACAATCCAGTCACAGTACAGAAGACAATAGTTGCGCAGTCCAGTCACAGTAAAGAAGACAATATTAGCGCAGTTCAGTCACAGTACAGAAGACAATAGTAGCGCAGTCCAGTCACAGTACAGAAGACAATAGTAGCACAGTCCAGTCACAGTACAGAAGACAATAGTAGCACAATCCAGTCACAGTACAGAAGACAATAGTAGCACAATCCAGTCACAGTACAGAAGACAATAGTAGCACAATCTAGTCACAGTACAGAAGACAATAGTAGCACAGTCCAGTCACAGTACAGAAGACAATAGTAGCACAGTCCAGTCACAGTACAGAAGACAATAGTAGCATAATCCAGTCACAGTACAGAAGACAATAGTAGCACAATCCAGTCACATTACAGAGGACAATAGTAGCACAATCCAGTCACAGTACAGAAGACAATAGTAGCACAATCCAGTCAAAGTACAGAAGACAATAGTAGCACAATCCAGTCACAGTACAGAAGACAATAGTAGCACAATCCAGTCACAGTACAGAAGACAATAGTTGTTGTTGTTGTCTTTCGGCTTTTCCCGGTTAGGGGTCGTCACAGCGGAACTCTGGTCCGCAAATGATTGGCAGTAGGTTTTCACAAACGCCGAGGTGCCAGCTCAACGTTCAACCTTCAACGAAGGCACGCCCATTTACGCATGTCTTTTGAATGCCCAACCAACTGTGGGGAGGAAGACAATAGTAAAATACCAAAATTCTATTAAGTAGCAAAGTATCCGACATGAATAGCAAAATACCAAAATTCTATTAAGTAGCAAAGTCGCCAAGATGAGTTTGCCATTTGGAAGTAAACATTTATTCTTCCATTGTCTTCAGTTCACCAATGCAGCCTTGCATAACATCTGCTTAATAGATCATTGGCCTCTTATCATCCTGTTTTTATTTCTTGCTAAGAAAATAAATCCTTAATACATTTCAGAAAGACATATTTTGCTTCTTATCCAAAAATCAGTATTAGTAGTTCTCATTGTAGATAGTTTTGATAAAATGCCTTGACAATTAATTAATTCACACATGAGAAAACACCAGCTGCTTTCTGTCATGAATGATTTAATTTTAAATATATTATCCTGATTTATTCTTGTGAATAGCAAAATGCTAATTAAAGCCAGTATTATGTTATTTGTTATAGTTTAGTGGAATGCAGCGAGATTTACATCACAAATACATTCAAAAACATTATTTAGGTTACATACCTAGCCACATTAAACTACATGAGAATAAAGCAATGGCTTGCAGTAACTGGCATTTTTTGAGCAACATGCTTATTAATACCAGCAATTTGATTCCACTCCTGGTACAAACTCACTTTTTCTGTAATCAAGGTTGTAGATCTTTACTATAATCTGTTATTTGCAAATGTGGATGCTGTCATACCCCCTTTAATTTCATACTTTCTTTTTTGTACTCAATGTCTATGGAGTTACACGTCCATTTTTTTACCTTTACTCTGTCCTTCATCATTTTTTCTTATGTTATTTCATCTCACTTTAACCACACCTTTATTCTGTTTTTAATTGTAACATCACTAATTACTCTCCTGTCCTGTCTGTATTTGCACCACACTGCGCTCCCTTTAATTTCAGATAGACATAAATCATGAACCTGTATACTATTTTTAATGGTTTAATCATCTTTGCACAAAGTAATTCTTTAATTATATTGACTACAAATCCTTTGAATGAATAGATGACAAATAACTTCAAAATACAAATAGCATGAAATTGTCATCATTCATATAGTCAAAAAATACATAAATGTTCATGTTACATAGGGTCACTTAAAAGTAAAATAAGAGTAAACAGCCCATTTAAAACACAGTAAAAAGTAAAGACACCCATCTTGAAATAAATACAAATGACATAGATAGTGCTGCATGATTTTTTTCATCTAACCAGTGAGAGATATTTTAGTTATTCAATCAACACAGCATATCAAGGTTGCATCATAAGTTAGGGTATTTCTTCAAAACCCACAGACCTTTTTGTAAATATTTCAAGGAAGGAATACATTCATTAAAATGGAAAAAAATGTCTACTGTGTAATGGTTTGAGTAATCATTAATGAAGATTTTCACCCAAGCACAGGTATTACAGAATATGAAATAGTTGTCAGAATTGGATGAAATCTGGAAACTCAATAAAAAGTAATCATGTACAGTTTTATATACAATCATGCATATTTTTTTTTCAAACTGAAAACTCAATTAGACCATGAAAGAAATATTTATTTACATATTTAGCAATATGCAGAAGGAATTATGAAAATGACTGAGAAAAATGAAACAAAAACAGAAAGCAACTTTATTCACTTTGTAAGCACTTTCATCTAACAAATGAGACTTCCCCTCTGGAAATTGTGAACAGCTGTTACTATTATTTATTGTAAATATGCATTTGACATTTATTATATACTGTCAGTTTAATATAGACATAAGGAACTGTGGAGAATAAATTACTGGAGTACAAATTTAGAATAAAACAAATTTTTATATGCAGTCATTCAGAATGATTCAAAGCCAGGGAAGATGTTCATGTCTCTCAACAATTTCATCCAGTACTTTGAAAAATGCCAGTTAGAATAATGCCACTAAAACCAACCAGACAGACCCATCAGGAGCAGAATAAATCACCACACCCTTCCACACTTAAATGAGGAAGGAAGGAAGGAAGGCATGTAGGGAAAAAAAGGACTTCCTTCTTCAGCCCAAGCCATAAACAACTATGAAACTCACATCCCACACCAAATGGGGGGCATGTAGGATAAGGTCCTAACCTCAACACTAAAGAGGATCATGGCTACTTTCACCCCACGTTATATACTTGCCCCCTATCTATCCTTACCTAATTTCCTTCAAACTGGCCTCAACACCCAAGTCTAACACTTCCTCTTTCTGAAACTACTATGCCCCGTTTCATTCCTGTCCTTTACAACATACTTTCCTACCTTTCCCCAGCCAAGACTTTGCGGATAACTACATCTGCTTAGCAAACCTGTGCATGAATCCATCCACAACTAAATAACCACACCGACATAGCCAGTATGGCCTAATGTTATTGACCAACTATTTTTTAAAATATCACAAAGAGATTATGTATACAGCTGATTATTTTTATAGTAAAAAATCAGTCTATATACCAGCCAGGCATTGTCAGCATTATATACTGCACACCACAACTTAAGTATCACATAATAGCAGTGTTAACATATTGTTCTCTAATACCCACTAGGCACACCCAGCAAGAGCAGTGTAAGTCCTGCTCACTCCTACACTTGTATAAGGAAGAAAAGTAGGGAAAATAAAGACTTCCCTTCTTCACTAGGGAAGATCCCTTCTTCTGATTACTAGGCTGCCGAAACAACAGCTACTCATAACCCTTCCTTTCTCCAGTAACAAATACAAGTCAACATTAAATCCTTCACCAACAGGGCCCAGCCCAATCTCACACAAATGTACACCATCATTGCTGTAACAAACATTATCCCTGTCTGCAAAACCCCTGTTCTAGCTCACACAAATCCAATGATAGCACCACTAAAACCACTGGCTGCTTTATAAATTTCCTAGCAGCCTCAGTAGTCTTAAAACTAGTTGAAAATGGTCCAACTCTCATAATAACAGTTGATCAAACTAAAACCATCCCTGAAAACTCTTGTTTCACTATCATTAGGTTGCTAATAACCCATTATAACAGCCTACGCTTTGGGTATCACACATTATCCCCTTAATGTATTACCACAATATTCAGACTCCAAATGCAGCCTGCACCTGTTGCAGCATACCCAACAGCTGACTCAAATGCATTCCTGTGCTAACACATGTCCCAAAATACTTGCTCATGGCCTAGGAAATATTCCCTAGCCTCATTACTGCTTACTTGATTGCTCAGAATATAACTGGA
This sequence comes from Protopterus annectens, assembly GCF_019279795.1. Classification (NCBI taxonomy): domain Eukaryota; kingdom Metazoa; phylum Chordata; order Ceratodontiformes; family Protopteridae; genus Protopterus; species Protopterus annectens. Next base: position 1,268,929,508 of record NC_056745.1, read on the forward strand.
TGACTGAAAATGACAACTCTCCCTGTGCCTGTAAAATAAAGAAAAAAAATATAGTAATTGACCAGTCTTTGACCACAAGCCCGTGCACCCCCCCAAAAACTCTTAACTATCATAAGACATAAAGGCAGTAGCTAACCATCCATCTACCCTCTTTAACACCTTGATCTGTTTGTCCACAAAAGCTTGATCAAGCATTCTACTTTTCCTTAAAGGCTGTGCAGAATACCTTTCCCCTTCAATTCGCTGACTCTCCCAAGTCCATCCTATGTATGACAACAAATTGATGATGTAACTAGCTAAAAGCCTGCCACTGGCATACAAAATCCCACTGCCCAAACTGGTACCAATTTCTTCCAAACTAGCAGCCCCCTATCAAGATACTGTCCTTGTTCCTTCCCAAACCACCTGCTCCCCTTTACTAACCTAGTCTGCTTTAGGGCCACTAGACTGCAAACAATTTACCTCTGAAATGTGCTCCCATGCTTAATTCAGAAGCATATGTGTATGGATCCAGATCTGCCAATGACACACAATTCTCCTCCCAAAATAACACTCCAACTAAAATGATTTTGGAGATCCACCCAGATGACCAGATCCTACTTAACCCATTTAACCACACTAAACGTGTGATGCATGACTTTGCCCACCCCCAGCATGTTAGCTAGAGACTTGTTGAATGTTCTCTTCTGTGCCCTAACACTCTGCATCCAACAACCCAACACTTTCATTATTTCTCTAATACTAAATTTCTCATTACTCAAAAAGGATGTTAACCAACTTCCTTAACTTCCCTCTGAGGGTTCAGTCAAACTAAAAGCATTGACTCTGTGACGTGCATGTTCTTCCATATAAGATTCTCCAACAACTCACTGACATAAAATGCATCTTAATGCATAACAGAAAGCATATACCACAAAATCTGTCCTGTCATAATTAATTACAGAATCATGGCTATCCCTCAATAGCATCTGAAGTAACTTTTCCCCAGTCAAAGGCTATTATCCACAGCTAAACCCCAAACTCTTTCCCAACCTTTCAGCATTCTGAAAATCCACCAATGCTTAGAAGCATTCTTCATGCCAGAAAATCTAGCTGCAGCACTCACAGCAGAGAGATGCATCTTTATCATTCTAATTGCTTTCTCAAAGTCCCATTTGTGTACCACATACCTCACCAATAACTTAACAGACTGTGTCCTTGCTGTGACGCACAACCTCTACACAAAAGAAGAAAAATCTTCTACTGGTGTATTATATATCTTCCTGGTTCCCTCTGCCCATGCCTGGTGAACTAATAACCCATTAAAAACCTCGAGTGCTCCATACCCACACTGACACTACCACCAGACACCACTACCCCACAGGAGCCACTGACCAAACCAGTGGAATTGAAAATGAGACAAACTATCAGCTAAAACATATGATCTCCCCAAAATATCTTTCATTGAAAATGACAAATTAGTTTAAGACAGTGCAGACATTTTTTTTTATTTATTTTTACAAGAATGTGCATGATAGCCAGATAATCTGAATAAAACTCATCTTTTCTATTCCTCACCATTACTACTTTAGCTGCCCAAATGGACATCAGTTCTAAAAAGGTAATGTCCTTCCTACATTTGGGGGGCAAATCAATGGGCCACTGGGCTGCGTATGGATGCAGATCCTCCAAGGACGCACAATTCTTTCCCCAAAACAACGTTCCATTAAAATGGTTCTGGAGATCCACTCAGTTGACCAAATCCTCCTTAACCCACTTAAACACACTAACTTTGGGATGATTGAGTTTTCCACCTCCAGCATGTTAGCGAGGGACTTGTTGACTTTTCCCTCCTGTGCCCTAAAAACCTGTGTCCAGCAAGCTCAATACTTGCTCACTTTTCTAATTCTAAATTTCTAATTACCCAAAAGGATGTTAATCAACTTCCTTAAGTTAGGATTTTAGCCATACTCTCCTGCTTATCCTCATCTGCTGGTCATTCCTTCCATAACTGCCTCTAGACCTTCCCCAATTTACAAAATATAATGGTCTGGTCTCTGACTAGAACCCCATCTCTTCCAAGCCCATTGCAGTGCTGAACCTAACTTCTCTAACATGGCATAATCCACCAAGCAGTCCATCTATATGGCCTCATCAAAATAAAAGTTCCCCTTTAAATACATACCCAACAGATGCCAAATATAGTCACAAATGGTGTGCCAGTGAAAAGCTGACTCAGTATCTTACTTAGCTAATCAGATGTCAGTGAAAGCTCAGCTCACTTATACCGCATCACGCAAAGAGGCATAGTCTACCTTCATATCATTTATTTCAATATCATCAAACTCTTTTTCCTGAAAAGAGAGAGATGATGAGTTAGGTGAAATTCAATTGGCCTTTCCTTTAAGACCAAACCCATAAAGAAACCGTAAAAGTGTCAAACCTTGCAACCACTAGCAGACTTCACTCTCTCCTGCCTTAACCTTCATGTCCAACAAAGATATTGTTATTTATTCCCTCACCCTGGCTGACTTCAGACTACTACAAACACAACCCCAAACACCGATACTTGACTTAATTGAGAAACCTCATGTAATCCACTGAAGGATCTCCAGGACCACATTCCTGCTGGATACTCATCCAAACGTGCTCTCAAAACATCAGCATTAATAGGAGAGTAAAAAGGATGGTTAAATAGCTGCTTCAATAAAGGGTAAAACCACTTTTCCTCCCTGCACAGTACCCCTTCCCCTCCCTTAACTCACCTGACCTCCCCTTGCCTGCTGCTGTCATGTAAATATGGGCCATCCCTTCCTTGCACTATCATTTAATGGCTCAGTAAGAGCACCACAAAGTGAACAAATGCGGGCTTAACATGAAAGGAGACCAAGAGCACTTCCCTATATTAAAGGTGCAACATGCCTTAATCTTGGCCCCTGTCTCTTTAGATACAACCATAGGTTACATTCCTTCCCTGTGCAACACCATATCTAACTACATCTCTGCATGCCTATCTTCCCATTTGAGCAACTTATCCACTACCTTCAACTTCCTAAAGCACTGGTTATACCATAACCGTGTATTACCTCCCATAAATATCAAGTCTTTCTCTGCAATCACAAAAACTACACCAGAAGAGCAATCTCTGCAGGGATTCCTCTTTTAAGACAACTGACATCAAAGAGACAATAATTAGAGCTAAGTAATCTTAAGTTTCAAGGCCAAAACCTACTCAAAATAGTTTTTGCAAGAGTTGTTAAAGCAGCTGCATTTCAAATCTTCTGCACCCCATTGGCATCTATGAGATCAAATATATCTTATAAATTCCCCAAACCAAATATTTTCTTTTAACACTTGAGGGGATGTGCTTTGCAAGGAAAATGCCCTTTTCCCCAGCCACAAAGGCTAGTAACCACTTCCAAGTTCAAGGCCAGAAGTTTCTTCATAACCTCCCCCACACCAATGGGACCAAACTAGTATCACAACAGAGGAGGAAAGCCTAAACTCCTCATTGCCCAGGATTCACTGTGCCTGCCACTGAGTCTCTTTTCCCCTGCTCTGATTTAGGTTCCAACCTTAAGAACTTCTGCAGCTTAACTTTTTCCTAAACATACATATCCCTCAAAACCACAAACAAAAACTCCATCTGGTAACTGTTTCTGACATGCCACCTCTTCCAAATTAGCAGTAAAAGAATTATCTTGAGTCAACAGCCCCTCATGTACTGCCTTCTTCTTCTTCCTTTTCATCTTGGTGGCACATCAGAGACAACTTCTCCTGCTGCCTTTGCTTGACACACTGCCTTTTGGAAGAATGTCTTTGCCTGAAACATGATCTCAGGCCATCTCTGCCACTTCTTCTGATAACTCACCACCCTGAAAGAGAGACCAGACTACTGATATCTGGCTACCTTCCATTTAATGACCCCTGACCTTCCCAGCCCCCTTAAGCTCTTATCCCCCTCCACCCTTGAGTAGAGAACAGGAGAGGAGAAAGACGAGGAGGACCCATTATATCTGACCTTTCAGTATCATGGCTCTCACCTTTACAGGTATATACAGCCTTGGAATATCGTGTCCCTCACCTTTACAGGTATATCAGACCTTGAAGTATCATGGCCCTCACCTTTAAAGGTATATCAAACCTTGGAGTAACATGGCCCTCACTTTTACAAGTATATCCAACCTTGGAGTATCATGGCCTTCATCTTTACAGGTATAGCCAACCTTGGAGTATCATGGCCCTCACTTTTATAGGTATATCCAACCTTGGAGTATCAAGGCTCTCACTTTTACAGGTATATCCAACCTTGGAGTATCATGGCCCTCTCCTTTAAAGATATATCCATCCTTCGAGTATCATGGCCCTCACCTTTACAGGTGTATCCAACCTCAAAATATCATGGCCCTCACCTTTACAGGTATATCAGTCCTTGAAGTATCATGGCCCTCGCATTTACAGGTATACCCAACATTGGAGTATCATGGCCCTCACTTTTACAGGTATATCAGACCTTGGAGTATCATGGCCCTCACCTTTAAAGGTATATCCAACCTTGGAGTATCATGGCCCTAACCTTTACAGGTATATCCAACCTTGGAGTATCATGGCCCTCGCCTTTACAGGTTTATCAGATCTTGGAGTACCATGGCTCTCACCTTTACAGTTTGCATGTTGAAGCACTAATTTAAGTGAATTAGAATGCTATCCAAAAATGTTCCTGATGCTGGGCCTTTTCCCTTCAAAATCTGCTTTTCCTCTGCCTGTCAAGCAAACAAGCAAAGGGAGTTGCCATCACAAAGTTACTAATGCTAAGAGCCATAACTAGGTTTATCACTGGTACCCCTTTTCATAAAAGAGTCACTATTCAATAGTTCTGTCTGCAATACCATGAAACTTGCAAATGTCAGGACAGAGAATGTTTCTGTGTTTCCTTAAGGCAGGACACAGTTCTTGTCTCAACATCTAGTTTGACATAGCTCATTGTAGGAGCTCAGCAAACAGAAAAAAGGAGGGGGAATTCACTGGACCACCATTCCACACCGGTACAGTTTGCTTAGCTACAGTCACAACAACAAAATGACAAGAAACCCCTGCAGCTGAAGAAGCATCTGTCTCCATAAAGATCCCTGACAGCAGCTTGGTCATCCTGAAACTAGCTAGACCCTCTGCTCAACTAGGTGGAAAACAAGCATTGCCCAACAGCTCACTTAGTGTTTCAGACAGCAGGAGTACCCTGATCTGCACTGTAATACACCAGGATAGTTGAGAGCAATAAGTTTAAACATTCAGCTTAAGTTTCAGCTCACCTAAGAGGCCATTTTTTCCTGACCAAACCTTATCTGACTCCCAACAGAAATCCCCCTGTCCTTCCTTACTCCACTAATCCCTTTTAGTCCCTTAGAATGCTTGATGTTCCCCCTTTTGTGTCAATTTCTTCCCTCTTTTTTAATATATATATATATATATATATATATATATATATATATATATATATATATACACAAAAAAAGTCAACTCAATAGATATCTTGATCAAGCAGCTATCCTCCAACTGACACCATGAAAACTCCTATCCTGCAATGTTGAAAACTAACCTTAAAATTCTTCCTTTTCATTTTTTTAATTTATTTTGTGTATATTTATTTATTATTTTTCATAACAACCAGAATATCTACCACTCTTCTTTCAGCTGTTCCCATTAGGGGTTGCCACAGCAGATCATCTGTTTCCATTTCTTCCTGTCCTCTGCATCTTGCTCTGTCACACCAACCACCTACATGTCCTCTCTCACCACATCAATAAACCTTATCTTAGGCCTTCCTCTTTTCCTCTTACCTGGCAGCTGCAAGCTTAGCATCCTTCTCCCAATATACCTAGCAACCCTCCTCAGCACATGTCCAAACTGACGCAATCTTGCCTCTCTGGCTTTGTCTCCAAACAGTCCAAACAGTCCAACCTGAGCTGACCATCTAATATACTGATTCCTAATCTTGTCCATCCTCATCACACGCAATGCAAAACCTAACGTCTTTAACTCTGCCACCTATTCCTGCCTTTTTGTCAATGCCACTGTCTCCAACCTATATAAAATAGCTGGTCTCACTACCCTTACCTTCCTTTTAACTCTTACTGGTATCCGTCTGTTGCAAATCTCTCCTGACACTCTTCTCCACCCATTCCACTCTGCCTGTACTCTCTTCTTCACCTCTCTTCCACATTCCTCATTACCCTGAACTGCTGATCCCAAATATTTAAACTCATCCACCTTCACCAAGTCTACTCCCTGCATCCTCACCATTTCTCTATCCGTCCTCTCATTTACACACATATATTCTGTCTTAGTCCTGCTGACCTTCATTCCTCTCCTCTCTAGAACATATTTCCACCTGTCCAGGGTCTCCTAAACCTAAACCTATTCTCTACTTTCACTACAGATCACAATGTCATCTGCAAACATCATAGTCCATGTGGACTCCTGTCTGATGTCATCTGTCAACCTGTCCATCACCATTGCAAATAAGAAAGGGCTCAGAGCTGTTCCTTTATGTAATCCCACATCCACCTTAAACGCATCTGTTACTCCTACTGCAGACCTCACCACTGTCACACTGCCCTCACACGTATCCTATACGACTCTTATATACTTCTCTGCCACTCCAGACTTCCTCATACAATACCACAACTCCTCCCTAGGCATCCTGTCATATGCTTTCTCTAAGTCCAAAAACACACAATGCAACTTCTCCATCAACACTCTCAGTGCAAACATCAGATCTGTAGTGATTTTTTTCCTGCATGAAACCATACTGCTGTTCACTAATCATCATCTCCCTTCTTAACCTAACTTCCACTACTCTTTCCCATAACTTCATGATGTGACTGATCAGTTTTATCCCTCTGTAGTTACTACAGCTCTACACATCACCCGTATTCTTAAAAATTGGTACCAAAACACTTCTTGTGGACACCTCAGTCATCTTCTCACTTTCCAAGATTTCGTTAAACAATCTGGTTAAAAACTCCCCTGCCATTTCACCTAAACACCTCCATGCTTTCACAGGTATGTCATCTGGACTGACAGCCTTTCCATTCTTCAACCTCTTCATAGCTGTCCTTACTTTCTCCTTGCAAATCCATTGCACTGCCTGATTCAATACCCCCACATCATCCAACTTTCACTCTTGGTTTCTCTCATTCTCTTCATTCATCAGTCCCTCAAAGTACTCTTTCCATCTGCTCGACACATTCTCCCCACTTGTGAGTATGTTTCCTGCATTATCCTTTATCACTCTGACCTGCTGCACATCTTTCCCAGCTTGGTCCCTCTATCTAACCTGTACAGGTCCTTTTCTTCCTTCTTACAGTCCAGCCTTTAATACAACTCTCCATATGCCTTACCCTTAGCCTTCACCACCTCTCTCTTCATCATACGCCTCATCTCCTTATACTCCTGTCTACTTTCTTCATCTCTCTGACAACCCCACTTCTTCTTCACCAAATTCTTCCTCTGTATACTCTCCTGTATTTCCTTGTTCCACCACTAAGTCTCCTTGTCCTCCTTCCTCTGTCCAGATATCACACCACTCACCTTTGTAGCTGTCTCCCTTACCACACCAACATCATACAACAGACCACCATCCTATGCTGCCTAACTATGCTTTCCCCTGTCACCACTTTACAGTCTCCAATCTCCTTCTGACCAACACCCTGTTGGCTAACAGTAGTGGTAGCAGTCGTTTTTAACCTGGGCATTGACTGATCTGGTATGGAAATCTGTATTGTTGTCCACATATGTCATTTCGCAAAAGTTTTACAATGGATGCCATTCCTGATGTAATCCTTCCCATTTATCTGAGCTTGGGACTGGCACAAAAAAGTGCACTGGCTTGTGCATCCCCAGTGGCTGGGTTAACAACCAGAATACCTACCCCATAACAAAATAAATAGCCACACTTACACACAGTCTGCAGAACCTAGTACCTGCACAAAGAATAACCCTCACTAGTCGCCGTTGGCCCTTTCACTCACTCCATATTTCTGTACCCCTTCTCCTTTCAATGACTTGTAATAGGATCCTTTATTTAATTTGGAATTATTATTTATTTTGTAAGAGAGAACTAGGATTGTATATGAAAAAAGCACATAGGTGCATTTGTATACATGAACACACACACACACACACACACACACACACACATATAAACACATATCTATAGATAGCTAGCTAGCTATATATATATATATATATATATATATATATATATATATATATATATATATATATATTTCTGAATAATTAACCTTAGAAATAAAAAAATGGCATATTTAAATCTATATTGCTCAGTGTTAAACATCTACAGCAGGGTTTGACATACATTAAAGTTATGTATTCTTCGGAGGAAGAGGAGCACAAGGCAAAATAAAACAGAGATATTACTGACTTACTACTGGTAAACAGAGATATTACTGACTTACTACTGGTAAACAGAGATATTACTGACTTACTACTGGTAAACAGAGATATTACTGACTTACTACTGGTAAACAGAGATATTACTGACTTACTACTGGTAAACAGAGATATTACTAACTTACTACTGGTATATATTAATACTCCATTAGTTTAGTTTTCCAGCAGAATTAAGTACATTGACATCTATTTTGCTGTTTTTGTTTTCATTATTAAAACTGTCATTTCTTGTGAGACAATTTTAACTGTACACATTTTCCATTTTACCAAATACTGCTGAGAATAAAAAAAATACTATTTGGTAAAATCTATTACATTATTTCTTCCTCTTTTTCTGCATGTCTGTTTCAAGGATAACCCTATGCTGATTACAGATTAAGGCTCAGTAGCATGAAACATCAGTTGAAATGAAATGTCAGTTCACAATCATAAACTAGAGGATTAAGTCTGAGTATTAATGAGTTGCTTCGTGTAGTGCTGAGTAAAGGGTTTGACTGCCTCCATCTCCATTTGCTTACTGTGTGACTTTGAGGTGCTCTTGAGTCACCCCTTAAAAGGGATGCTTGTGTCTATTTGGCTCACTCATTTAACAAATGTATAAAACAAAAGTCTTGTGTACCAAAACAACAGTCCTAGTATGGCTGTGATATATTTTACTATAGGAAACATTAATGTTTAAATTTATGATTTGTGAAGGCTATTTAATACTGGCTTATTACATTTAGCATGACACTTGTATGGCTAAACCATGCCCAGTTTATCTTTATTTATTATTTATTCATATTGTTAATCTAACCGTTGGACTTCTCCATAAATTATTTTCAGTTGTGCCTCACATTAAAGGCTCTTGCAAAAAATAAACAAAATTGTCCAGCCAGCATAATAGCATTGTTCATATGGAGATAGCAGCAACAGTTTATATTCTAAAGAACACCAATTTGGATTACACAGAGGCAATAAGCAATAGATGAGAACCCGAACCATGAACTTTGTTGCCTCCCTCAGGAGGTATACAGAAGTGTGCATGTCCAGGAGGAGGTATAGTAACTCTTGTGGTGCCACAAGTTGTACATTCCACTGCCTGGGGAGAGGGTGTAGGACGTAAATGTTACAGACATCTTATGTATCCAGAAAACATTGAGGGCACATGCAACTGCTATGACTGTCTGAAAGTCTCTGCAGCAATAAGGGAAGTTTGAAGTTTGGCAGGCATAAGAGCCAAAGCATATAAAATAAATATAGTTACCCCTTAATTTGACTTAGCACAGGTATTTTGTTCCATAATATATGTGTAGCTTTCTGTAAAACACTGATAACTCTTGAATATTTTGTAGGATTTGTAACATAACTGTACCATCTGCATTGCCAGATGGCTTCCAGAGATTTGTACAGCAAATCAAAAAGTCCTTTTTTTTCCCAGTTACATCATTGCACTTATGTTCTCTTCTCCCCAAGGGCTTCACTGTTCCTCATTGAGGGTCACCTTCTTCCTAGCGTTGAAAGAGAACACAGAGTGCACTGACAGGTTATCAGTCCAGCATTCAAAAATTAAAGTTTCTAAGCCTTCGGCCATTTTCCTTTTATAGTGTCCTAATGCACAACAGAAGTTACCTGCAATTTGCTCTAAGACATTGCAAATATAGCATCATTCATGACTGAGTTATGCAGGATGAGCAAACATATCACTAAGCCTTAGCCTTTTCATATGTGAATACCATCTAATGAAAAAAAAAAAAACAATTGGCTACTGATCCCCCTTTTCCTTTGTGATTTTCTGGCTGCATTCCAAAATTCAGGGTTTGTTCTGATTTCACTATTGCCTGTATATGTGTGGTATGTGCTACCTTTAGTCATGATGAGGACTGACTGTGACCTCACATGGCTTGTTGTGTGGGCCACTGGACTTTTTTCACATCAGCTTGGTGTGTAAAGTTGTCTTGATTTTAAGATAAGTGCATCTTTCTTTAATGACAGCTTGCTTTCCAGCACTAACCTTAGGAAGAACATAAACAAAATATGTTTTTCTGCTTATTTCTTTTTCAGAAGCACATGAGCACCCTTTGCATACACACTGAAAACTACTGATTGATTTAATGGCTCATCATGTATTTGGCAGTCCGTTTATGTGATCATTATATTATGTATCACTTATCAAGATTTGCTAAGTGCTCCATGTTTATGCCTTAAAGCTTGTCCCAGTAGTGTTTATCAACTATTTTCTAGTAAAAGTTAGTGTTTAACACACATTTCCTACTGAAAGTTACTATTTATGAAATATTCACTACTAAACATTTTATAGAGCAACATAAAACTTGTAAGCCTTGCTTTAAGAACCTTCATACAATGCTTTATGCAACATCTGAAAAATCACCATAAATTAGGGCATTATATGGACTTAAGTGTTGCTTGCCAGGCCAGTGTAGGAAATCAATGACTGTCTGTCACATAATTTGCTAGGTTGATTCATAGGTTTATAGTGGATTACTAGGCTATCGACTCCACAGGGCTTTTTTTTTTTAGCTTAGCCATGCATCCAAATGTACCTAATGCATTTTTATACCTTAAGAATAAAGGGAGGTAGAGCCTGAATGGCTAACTGAAAGCAATAGTATTTTAGAGCTCCATATAACTAGTTAAATAAGACAGGAAAAAATATTTTTTTTTTCTTCAAAGTATAAAATCTTATAGATAAAGGTCTAATTTACATAATTAGAAACTTTGGTGAAGTTTTACAAATAATTTCCTGTCAAAAAGCTTGGAGATATATTCACTTGTTAAAATGAGCAACTCAAGGAATTCTCACCAGGATGCTGCCTTAAAGAAGGAACTACAACAGATGGCATCTACCCTGCCGGAGTTGTCTTTGAAGATGGATGATTTTAAAGGAACCTAGAAAATCTTAAAACAAGCAGTCAAATACTGGCTGACACCCTCAAGGAAATGCTACAACACCAGACAAGGATAACAGGAATAGAGGTTTCTCTAAATGACTTAGAAAGCAAACTTAAGGAAGAGGAAACACAGAAAGAAATGCTTCTTAAACAAAAGACTTGGTTAATAAAGTAGATGATTTGGAAAATAGGTAGAGGAGAAATAACATCAGGATTTTTGGATTACCTGAAAACACAGAAGGTGAGGATATTATTTCCTTTTTATCAAGCTGGATCCCTGACTTTTGAAATTTCAAAAAGAACTTTCCTTTGTCATTGAAAGGGAGCACAGAGCTATTGGAAAACCTGCCACTAACTCAAACTCTCCTCCTAGGTCAATAATTATCAAATTTCTTTCATACTTGGACAAGGAACTGATTTTAAGATCTGCTTGGAGGAAGGCACCTCTAAAATATAAACAGAGCCTGATAAGATTCGATAACGACTATTCATGTAGAATAATGGAACAAAGGAAGAAAGTGTGGCCAATGATAAAGTTTCTGAAACAAAATAACATCAAGGCACAACTTGCATATCCAGCTAAGATAAGAATACTGTATGCCAACGAGATGAGGACTTTTATTGACTTAGAGCAAGCCACTTCACTTATTAAAACTAATAATGTGATTACTTTACCAGAAGATATGGATTGGACAAAGGTAACTAACTACTGGAATCTTTATCTATATTTTTTGAAAATAGATGGCACATGAGAGTTTTCACATTACCTCAGGTATGTAAAACAGGGTACTTTTCTTTCACAGAAGGAGGGTTATATAGCACATAAAATATTTATACTGTAAATCAACATGCATAGTATATGTGTATTTTCTCTTAATTTTCTCTTTTCTTTCTCTTCTCGCTTTTCTCATTATTTATTTTAACTGCATCTTGTTTCCCTTTATAAATTCTCTCCCATTTACTTTACTAATATAGTCTGTATATATTTAATAACTCACTATCTATACGTAGATAAATAATAGTCTAAAATAATCTAGTTTTAAGGTAGACTAATTGGAATAGTGAACTTAAATAATTATTACAATATTTATTAGATTAATGATAGTGACTGTCATGCTTATAGGGATTGGGGACATGTTTGTGATTAACTCTGAAATGTTCCATTCATGTACATGTGTCCTTTTAATTATTTCCTTTTAGTATTCACAATTATATATATAAAAAAAGGAGGGGAAAATGTACTGTTGGTCAAGAGAAGTGAAGCTTTCTTCACATTTTATTTGTGTTGCCATAGCAACAGCAAACAACTGCTGCAGTTTCTAAGGACACTGTGAACCTGCAAAGTGAATTTAGCCTCATAGATAACAAATAACAAGAAAAAGTAATGCTGTTTATTTATTAAAATAAAAACAACCTAAGCAAGGTAAAATAAATACATAATAGGACTATTTGTAACATTTTATGATTTATCCTCATAGGATTACATGTATGCCGCGGTGGTACAGCGGTAGCGTTGTTACCTCACAGCAAGAGGTTCTCCCGTTCAATTCTCAGCTTGGCTTGAGAGAGCCTTCTGTGTGGAGTCTGCATGTCCTCCCCGTGGTTGGGTAGCGTTTGAAAGACATGCGTGCGTAAATGGGCATGCCTTCGTTGAAGGTTGGGCGTCGAGCTGGCACCTCAGTGTTTCGTAAAAATCTACTGCCAATCATTAGCGGACCGGAGCTCTGCTGTGGCGACCCCTTACTGGGAAAAAGCTGAAAGACAAACAACATCCTCATAGGATTACATATTCCTGGAAACACAACTGAAATGTTCACAAACTACATGTGCACTTAAATGTAGCTGCTTGATTAAAAATGATTACTCAGTTTAACATGCTGATTTCACAAGCTGTCTGCACTGTAAAAGTTACATTTTATATGTTACTTGAAATTGTCAGTCTCTAGTGCACATGAAAAGATACATATTACTTTTTGCATCATGTTATCCTTACTAGGTAACTGATAGCTATTCATATAAAATATCAGTTTAAATATTATTTGTGCCCTTGAAATGCTATTGACATTTTGACAAAATAAAATCTGAACTGTAAAATGAATGACTTGAAAGAAGTAATGCATAGGATTTCAAAGACAGTTCTTGACACTACAGTAAAAGTAAAAATATATATTCACAAGGAAGTATTGAAATGTTTTAGTATTCCAGTTAAAATAGCTTACTGTTAACATTATGCGATATCAGAAAGTTTGAAGAGCTAGGAAATTACTATTCTTTGTCTTTATAATGATTATTAGACAGATGTTAGACTCTGCTTTGTGTAATGAATTGTGACATATGTTTATGAGGAAAAGTGGACTCAATTACTTACATTAGATTACACATTCCTGGAAACTCAACTGAAATGTCCCCAAATTACTTGTGAATTTGAATGAAACTGCCTGATTAATAAGCATAACTTACTTTAACAACCTGAATCCATAAGCTATATGCTCTATATATGCTACATTATATATGTCACTTGTATATGACAGTCTCTAGAGCACACAAAAAAATACATATAATACGACGACCCCCCCCCATTAATATTCTAAAACGTGCATGCTGATTGGTCAGCGTGCATGTTGTAAATCAGAGTTATACTAATGGAAAAAGGTCCGGTTGCCCAGACTTTTTCCATTAGTATAACTATTTTTTTTAAGCAACGGAGAACGCAAGATCTCCGTTGCTTTTTACACACTGTCTCGCTCTGTTAAATGAGTTTAACATAGTGTGACAGCTTTAAAAAATGTAACAGAGATCTTCCTATCTCCGTTGCATTTTTTAAAGGTGTCTCGCTATGTTAAATGGGTTTAACATAGCGAGACAGCTTTAAAAAAAAGCAAAGGAGATTCTCCGTTGCTTTTTTTAAAGCTGTCTCGCTATGTTAAACTCCTTTAACATAGCGAGACAGTTTGTAAAAAGCAACGGAGATCTTGCTTTCTCCGTTGCTTTTTTCAAAACTGTCTCACTATGTTAAATGGGTTTAACATAGTGAGACAGCTTTAAAAAAAGCAACGGAGATTCTCTGTTGTTTTTTTAAAGCTGTCTCACTATGTTAAACTCCTTTAACATAGAGAGACAATTTGTAAAAAGAAGCGGAGATCTTGCTTTCTCCGTTGCTTTTGCCCACAGCTCTGATGTACTGCATAAGCATACACATGCGCGGTACATTAGAACTGCCGTAGAATACCAGACAGCTGCAGAAGGGCAGCAAGGAGGCATTATACAATGCCATTATTTAAGGAAAGTAATTGTTTTTTTCTTAAATAATGTCATTGTATAATAGCAATAATGGACTTCTGGGTGTGAGTAATGCTGGATTTCCCCACGGTTGTCTTTGTTTGGCCACTCAGGCTTCGCCCTCGTGACCAAACCACACCAACCGTGGGTAAATCTAGCATTACCTACACCCAAGCACGCGTTATTGCTATATTATTTTTGCAACATGCTATATTTCCACTAACCATACATTCTAAACTAACAATTGGCAACTGACAAGTTATTTATTTGAAACATCAGTCTAAATATTAATTGTGCCCTTGAAATATTGTGACCAAACCACACCAACCGTGGGTAAATCTAGAATTACCTACACCCAAGCACGCGTTATTGCTATATTATTTTTGCAACATGCTATATTTTCACTAACCATACATTCTAAACTAACAATTGGCAACTGACAAGTTATTTATTTGAGAAAATAAACGCCAGGAACCAAAATGCAAAGAACAAGACAGGAAACCACTGGATAAACACTTTATATAAGTAAAGCTTTCGGATACAATCCTTTCTCATTACTAAACAATGCATAAAACCAGCTCTTTATATATAGGTCCAAGTATATCACATGACCTGCAGCCAAAATCACATGATATGTCATCCAAATCACAAAAACATTTTACAAAAACATTTTAAAAAAACTTAATACAAAAACTTAACATAAAATACTTTAATAAAACTTTAATAAAATACTCAAATAAAACTTCAAGCTAAGAGAGATTAGCTCTACTCAATTTAACTAAAATAGGTTTGAGACTAACTTGGCTATTTAAACCTGGTTTTGAATCACTCATAAGTCTCAAAATCCATTCATATTCTTTGATTTCTAAGTGATTATTTAGGTCCCCTCCCCTAGGTGTAGGTGTAACCTGGTCAATAATTCTAAACCTAAAAAAATGCTGCTGACCAAATTCCTCTATGTGTTTAAATAGTGCATTCCTGTTATAGCATCTCCTAATTTCTGACTTATGCTCAGTCATCCTGTCCTTAAGCCTGCGGGTAGTTTTTCCTACATAGAAAGCATTACATGCCTGACAGATAGCCAAGTAAACCACATGGGTAGTAGTACATGTACCTGCTACTCTAAAACTAAATGTCCTACCATTAATAGGATGCACAAATGTATCATTTTCTATACTACAAATGTCATCACAACAAGAGCAGTTGTGACATTTGTGGGTACCATATTTCACTATAATAGACACAGGTGTAGTCCTCTCAAAGTCTTTGTAGCATAGCGAACTCTTAAGGGTCCTCATATTCTTATACGAGAAATTGGGTATAGGTCCCAGTAAACTTCTTAATTCATCTGATGCCATCAAGATGACCCAATTATCAGATATCATTTTTCTAACAGCCGGTGTCCTTAAATTGTATGTAGTTACATATCTAATAGGTGCTACAGATGTCTGTTTGCACCTAGGGTCAACATTAACAACATCTTCATATAAAACTGGTTTAAATAAAGTCCGTCTATCTTCCCTAATCTTATTAACCTGTTCATAAAGTAAAGATCTATCATACCCACTAAGCAAGAAATCATTAACCATCTCATTTAATTGTATTTCAAAGCAGTCATCATCGATATTAAGTCTACTGAGTCTGCAAAATTGAGATTTAACAGTACTTCTAAAGATGTGAGGTGCATGCATGCTTGTGGCATAAGTATATCTACCTGAACAAACTTCTTTCCTAAAGATACTAGTTTGTAGTGTATCTCCAGTAAGATCTAACTTTAGATCCAGAAATGTAATAGAAGTTTCAGATACTATCATCTTAAACTTTAGGAAAGTAGATGCAGAGTTTAGATATTCCAGAAAATTTTCAAGGTCCTCATGGCTACCTTTCCAAAGTAAGAGGCAGTCATCTACAAAGCGTTGAAAAAATGTGATATTATTTTTAAATGTGTTCCCATCACCAAACAAATGTGTTCTTTCCCACTGATAAAGTATCAGGTTGGCATAAGTATTGGCTACAGAGGTACCCATAGCCACCCCTGTAAGTTGTAAATATGTGGAGCCATTAAAAAGGAAGACGTTGTTTTTCAATGTAACATCCATAAGGCTGCAGATAATTTCAACTTTGTTGGGATTATCACATGTGTGTGTCCACAACAATTCTCTTAAGAGCTCTAGGCCTACATCATTAGGAATAACAGTGAAAAGTGATACAATGTCCAAAGAAACTAGAAGGTACTTATTGTTAACTAAAGAAGCTTTTTCTTTATCTATCCATCTCCTTAATTTCTGTAATAAATCAAAGCTATCCTTAATAATAGAATCACATTTAGCAAGGTAGGGAAACAATTGCCCATGTAGATAAATCGAGATGGGTTCTGTAACCCAACCCGCACCAGAGACAATAGGTCTCATGGGTGGATCTAGCTTAGATTTATGAATTTTAGGGAGGTTCCCCGGTACTGCAATCAGGTATGTCTAATAAAAGAAAAAGTGAGAGCCCTTTAGGACTGGGGAAACAGAGCCGCAAGTTGTCCGAGGCATGTTGAATCTATCAGCGATAGAGTTAGATGATACTCATTATTCATTATTATTCATTATTTTCAAAGGGCCTGAATTTCATCCCTTGTTGTGAAGAAAACTTAGTATCAGCATTAACTGACTTGAAAATTTTCTCCAGACTTTTAAACTTAAAACTGCTATTTGGTGGTTCTGAAGCTACTGGGGGGGGGGGGTAACAAACGACGCAGTACGTTTGTACCTACTAGTACTCCAGTGGTCAAAGCATTCCATGATGTTTGTGAAATTCATATCAGGCAGTTATTTAATTTACCTACTAGAAAGAAAAAAAGATTTAATTTAAATTCTGGTGAATTTAAGGCTTTGAAGAGCTTACAGTCCTGTAAGGATATAATTATAAAACAGGCCGATAAAGGAGGTGCTGTGGTTCTTATGGACCGAGTTGATTACATGGATTCTATGTCTAAGTTACTTCAAGACACTAAAGCTTTTAAATGTATTACCAACTTGGATGTGAAAAAAAGTATTGCATATGTAAACATGGTTGTGTATGATTTACAATTAAGTGGTGATATAGATCTTGAGTTATTTAATTATCTCACTGTTACTTGCCCAGTTATACCACATCTCTATGGTCTCCCTAAAATTCATAAATCTAAGCTAGATCCACCCATGAGACCTATTGTTAATTAAGAATTCAGACCCTGGATGTTGGCAGAGCTACAATTATTTCTTGAAATTAATAATACAACAGAAATCAGTAGAGTCATGGTTTGGGACTCATTAAAAGAGTATTTATTTGGTATGACCCTTAGCTGGTAGAAAAAACAAAGTTAGAGAGTGGGAAACTGAATCATTAGACTTGCAAACCAGACTCTTGACATCAAAATCTAAAAAAAAAAAAATCTGAATTGTCCAGAAGTCATAAGAGAAATAGAAGAATTAAAGAAAAAAATATAATGAAATTCTAACACAGAAAATATGTCTATAGCATTGGAAAAATTAAAAATAAACTCATTAGCCACCTCCCCCAGATATCTACATAACTTATCTACAAGAATTAAAATACAATCTAAAGCAAATAACATTAGTATATCATGAAGAGAAAGGGAAAAAAGTATCAGATATAGGAGACATCCTTGAAGCATTTTGATTCCATTATATGGAACACTTTAAAAAAGAAGATTTAGATACCAACCAAATAAACTTAGATACAAACCTTATCAATATAAAAAAAAATCTCAAAAACTTAAAACTAGACCTACAAAAACCTATATCCTACAAAGAAATTGTTGACAAGATAAAAAAAATAAATCTAACAAAGCTCCAGGGATAGATGGTATAATTACGGAAATTTACAAACTCTTCCCTTCAACAGTAACCTCCATTTTTCATAAAACTTTGCTAGAAGTACAGTCAGAAGCAAAAATGCCACCCTCATGGAAATATTCTCTCATAACACCAATTCTAAAAGATAATAAACCATCAGACCTTTGCACCTCATAAAGACCTATATCATTACTGAATAATGATTACAAAATATTCATGTCAATCCTAGCTAACAGAATGAAAATCCCACTTTCAAATACAATTAATAATGATCAAACTGGATTTTTATATAACAGGTACACACATGATAATATTAAAAGGATACTTACTCTTTTTATGTGAATAAAGAAGATAGAGAAACACTTGTAATCGAATTAAACATAGAAAAAGCCTTTGATTCCCTAAGCTGGGAATATCTATTTAAAACTTTAGCATTATTTGAATTTTCTCCTCCCTTCATCGTATTACTAAAAAACATATATATTAATAACTTAGCCTACATTAAATTAGGTCCTTTCACCTCAGAGTCTATCCATATAATGAAAGGTCTCAGCTCGAACAGGGCAATGTTGATCAAAGTTCACTTCCAATAAGGTGAAAACTTTCTAAGCTCAACATTCTCCAGGTGCATAATTTTTTTTTTTTTAGCAGCGTTATATCGGGAGATGGAGATGGTACAACAGTATAGTCCTAAACTGTTGTACCATCTCCATCTCCCGATATAACGCTGCTAAAAAAAAAATTATGCACCTGGAGAATGTTGAGCTTAGAAAGTTTTCACCTTATTGGAAGTGAACTTTGATCAACATTGCCCTGTTCGAGCTGAGGACTTGGAATCTTCTTTAAAACTCAGTGGTTGGAGTGTTTTGTGTGCTTTTTACATCGTCATATAATGAAAGGTACTAAATAAGGATGCTCCGTTTCTCCTATTTTATTTTCTTTGGCTATAGAAATACTTGCAGAAATAATACGCAATAATCCAAGAATAAAAGGTATAGAAGTCTATGACCAGTACATATCTAAAATAATGCTTTTTGCTGATGATATTTTATTAACCCTATCAAACTCCAGAGAGTCATTAGGAGAGCTAGAAGAAGTAATGGAGACATTTTATAAGATTTCAGATCTACACTATAATAGATCAAAATCAAAATTCCTATTTTTAAATAAGAAAAAAGAACTACAAGTTACAGATAAATCCATCATAGGAAAACAAGAACCTACGCTAAATTATTTAGGAATAGTATTAGGCAAAAATATAAACGAAACAATATTAATAAATTATAAAAACATTATTGAATCAATAAAAATATATATAGAAAAGTGGAACAAAATTATATTAACTTTTGAAGACAGATTGCAATTAATAAAAATGGTCTTATTGCCAAAAATGCTATATGTAGCATTAGCAATACGGTTAATTCCTGAAAGATGCATTCTTAAAGAAATAAACTCATGTTTAATAAAATTTTTATGGTATCCCAAAAAGAATAGAGTAACTCTAACTCATCACATTAGACCCTGGAAACAAGGAGTATTGAACTTCCTAGAAATAGAAACATATATAAAAGCATTTGTGCTTAAAACTACAATAGACTGGATAAACCCAAATTATTTTGCCATCTGGAAAGAATTAACAACGGTTATATTAACAAATGAATTTAATATGTTAAAAAAATGTAATAGTAGACAAATCAAACAAACCCTGGTACATACTATGCATAAGTATACAATATAATATAGCAAAACCTTCTAAAACAACACTGATTAATCATTACATCAATTGCTTTAGGAAACTTATCAATGCAAACATAGATCTAAAACTTTGGTTTGACCTTTTAACCCCATTTACCATCACTAAGAACTTTCCTTACAAAATATATAGGGAAACAATAACCTCCTGGGAATAAAATGGATTCTTATGCTGGTTTCAATGTATAAATAAATGAAACATTTTAGATATACATATGATAAAAACTGCTTACAATATTCTAACACAGGACTGGTTAACCTTACAAAGCATTTTAATGTATACTCACAATTTATGCAGATTAATAATTCCTCATTTAAATATATTCCAAATCTAATAAGTTTTCTGTATGAATTTATATATAATAGTTGTGAAAAGAAAAATTCCATTTCAAATCTATATAAAGAGTTAATAGCATATAAAACAATTCCCAAACCATCATACTGGCAGTTCTTAACAAAAGGTCAGTCATTGCAGTTAACAGAAGAAATTAAAACTAACATCTTACTATCAGTTAATTACACCTCTAACACACAGTACTGGAAAATATTTAACTGGAATACTTACATAGAGCATTTTTAATACCAGATAGAATTAAAAAGATCAGTACTACTACAAAGGGTTTATTGCTGGAAATGTGAAAAGTCAAATAAAGTAGACTGGATTCATATTTTTTATGAATGTAATAAAATTAAATCATACTGGAATGGAATCAATCATTTTTTACAAGCTTTATTTAATGAATCCTTTACCTTAACTAAAGTATTGGTTATACTAAATATAAATGAAGGTCCCTACCTGAATAAAATAAATATGTATTTGGTATGGACAATACTTGCTATATCTAGGAAATGCATAATCAGAAGGTGGAATTCAAATACACCCCCGACCTTGGAAGAATTCTACACTTTACTGAAGACAACTGCATTGATGGAAATAAAAATCAAAGAACTACAAATCTATCCCAGGTCATTGGTAAATAATCCTTGGAAGAAAGTTATATCTTTGTTGGGTACTCTGCAATAATGAATATTGTATCTCTGATAACTGATCTGTTAATTCTATATTTAATAACATGCAGTGTATATAACTGAAAGTCAGGCTATTGTAAATATCGTATATAGTTGTTTAAAATGATATTTAAAATATTATGTAAATGTTATTTTAATTGAAAATAAAAAAAATATTTGAGGGGAAAAAAAAGAATAATCTAAGGGATATATGTAGGCCTGGGCATGGGTGATCAAGCATTTACAGGCTGCATCTGTCTGCTAGAGATATAAAGGCCAGATTAGGTCTACATTTCTGATTCCCCATCCCCTGGTCCAAGTTATGTTTGTGTTGGCTTAGGGAAAAGTTATGCTTTTCATGAATGGGAATCCTGCTACACAGAAAGCTAGTTTCTGAGACACATACCTGTCCCTCCAACATGTCTTATTTCTGTTGCAGAGAAGTTGTAGGTGCCTATATCAGGTAATACTGGTGCTATTTGTTTTGAAGATAGGATATCTAAGCAGCCCAAGATCTGGAGATAATCCACTTTATAAACATGATAGTTGTGTCCTTGTTATTTTGTGAACGATGTGGTCCTTTTGGATTCTAGTAACTTGTGAGTTATCACCTGTAATAGGGTGGTCTGCTGCTGAGTACAAAGTGGCTGAGATTGGAATCATTGTGTCTAAATCAGAGGTCATAATTCTCTCCCAGAAAACAGTACTTGTGCAACAGGTCCATTAGCGTGGGATCAGAGGATGCTTTGTATGCCAGGCATAGATCACCCCTCTGCAGTCTGTAGAAGACCAAGTATAAGGACAGAGCTTTGAGGCAGTCTGTGTAGGACATTGCTTACATTCTGTATTCTTTTTGTGAGGAACCTTTTTGGACACTCCAGTTTTTGCATATACCTGGTCAGGTACATATAAAATGGGACATTCTACTCTATTATTAGTCTAATGTGGGCCGAGTACAGTGGAACAATTACATTCTTTGACCTAGTTCATACCCTTGTTTATAATTTGTGCAGCATTGCATGATTTCCTTACCACTGAAGACACATGGTGGTCAAAGGCTTGAGGTGAGTTATGAATACAGTATTTCCAGGGTCAGCCATATTACCAAAGTATACTATTATGGGTTTCATAGTATTTAGTTTTAGACAATGACTCTACCTCGATTTATTAACCAGTGTAAGGTCTTCTTGGATGGTGTTTGTGAATATTTAGGATTCTATAACTACACCTAGTTGCAATCATCTGTAGACTTGGTCAGCCAAAGACTCTTTACATTAGCTTGACTTCAGCGAAGTAGTGGCAAAACAGAGTGACAGATGCACTGAGCCTTGAAGGACTGCAGTAGTGACTGGCCTGTTTGTGCAGGTAGACTCCACTAGTCTAACTTCTTGGGTCATATCTGTGGGGCAGGTGGTTATCCAATGGATGACACAGGGGTTTATACCTAATTCCATGAGTTTGTATATAATGCCAAAGTGGATAATTTTGTTGAATGCTTTGAACAATTAAGGTAAACAGTATTCACTATTTTGCCCTTGTCTATTGCTTTGTTGACCTTCTCAAAGAAATACATTAGGTTAAGTAGGGATTACCTGTTCATGAATTATGCTTTACTCTTGACTCCCCAAACAACTATATGCTCCAAGCTCAGTCACAGTGTAAAATATAGCAAAGGTACAGAGAGCATAGATAAGATAAGTATGAGCATTTGTGGTTTGTGTGGATGTTGTCTTGTATTCAGATTAGGGGATAATGTCTACTTTGAAGATGTCACATTTATTGGTCAGGAGTACAGTTTTTATTTCATTTTGATACAGCACATGGCATAAAATATTGCTATCATTCCCAAGTCATTTTCTTACAATTTCCCAGATTTATCATCAAACTTCATGTCATAATAAAGTCTCCACGTTTATGTTTTGTGTATAGCATTGGAAGATACATAAAGGAAAATCAAATAATTCCACGGAATCTGACATTACCTGTGGCAGATACAACTGATATTTCCTACAAATATAGGGCATATTTTTTTTAAAGATAACTAAGATTCTTCTGAATACAATCTTAGCATGTAACATATTGGGTCTGCTTACAATCCTTTTGCATTTTACCTTTGACTGTAGTCTCAAAATCATTTCTTTAAAACCTATTAGCTATTTCACTTACATATATTCTGCTAGACATACCACCTATCCCTAGACAATTGCATTGTTAAGTATTATTCATAGCCCTTCAATTCAGAATTACATTTTCTTTAAAAAAAACTATTCCTCAGTGTTACAAAACAATTAATCTTTGTTCATAAACAGGATCAATTGTCACTCTAATCTTCAAAGTTAATTTTCTGTGCAGTCTTTTTAGTCCATTAAATTTTTTATATGAAACATAATGAAATGTTTTACTGAAGTTCTGACATAATCAAGCTTCTTTATAAAGAAAAAATGGTGTTAAAGGTATGAGAGTCCTGACCACATTTGTGTCATTAAGTTGGATAAGTTTAAAGGTGATCTAGGACTTTGCCAAAGCTGTGCCTTATCTCCATTTCTGATTGAGTTTCATAACATATTTGGGCAGACCAATATCCGGTTAGTATCTAATTTATGAACATAATTACAAGCATTCTTAACCTTGGAAAATGCTGACATCTGTGCAGTCACAGAAACCTGTTTCAAAGCTGTGGAGAGCACCCCAGCCTTACCTGCTTACTCATCCTATCATACAGTCAGACCCCAAACTGTAGGCAGTAAAGCCAAACAAGGTGGAGTTTCAATGTATATTAAAGACATACACACCGCCAGGCTGGTCAAAAAGTATGACACACAAGAGACACTCTAGGTGCAGTTAATCATTGACAAGCCCCCTTTATAAATCATAGCTAGCTACCAGCTCCCAAATCTGACTCAAGATGCCCAATCTGCCTATCTAGACCTCTTCAAGTCTATCAAGATTCAACCCTTTACCCTGATCCTGGGTGACTTTAACTATACAAACATAGATTTGAAGAACTAATCATGCCTGAACAGAAATGCCAAGAGATTCCTCGATTATATCATTGCAAACACCTTGGAACAGCTAGTTGATACCCCCACAAGAGGTGATAATATCTTGGACTTGGTATTAAAAGAAGAAAACCAGCAAGAGAAAAGGAAAAATAAACCATAAAGAAAAAAAACCTCAGTTTGAGACCTTCACACGTGTGAGTTTAAAAAATACAACATAGTAGTAGTAAAATCCAAGAAAATTTATTGTGATACACTCCGTTAAGCGCTTTCACCCCTCCACACTTAATATTGGGACTTCATCAGAACAAGCATAGTGTAAATACAACTGTGTAACGTGTAAACAATATATTTTAGAATGTACTCAGCATTCAAATTTATATACAGTTTCATTTTTCAATAGGTGTGTGTGTGTGTGTGTGTGTGTGTGTGTGTGTATATATATATATATATATATATATATATATATATATATATATAATTCTATTGGCATGAGATGAAGGAATTGTTTTGGGTGTATAAAAGTAACATGACAATCTTATTTTAAAGTTTTTATAGTAGCATATATCTTTAAAAGGTGATGAGTTGACAGTATTAGTTAATTGAGTATAGTTTATAAGGAAGTTATATTTATACTATGTTTATCCTGATGAAGTCCCAGTATTAAGTGTGGAGGGCTGAAAAATAAATTTTCTTGAATTTCACTACTACACTGTATATTTTGAACTCACACATGTGAAGGTCTCAAACTGAGTTTTTTTTTTATGGACTTGGTATTAACCAACACAAGTAACCACTGCAGGATCCCTGCAGTATCATATTCCCTGGTAAGATCCAACCATAAAGCAGTCAATTTTAAAGTCAACATCTCCCCTGACCCCCATCTAGCTAGGATCAAACAACAAAACTTCTCCAAAGCTGATTGCCACCTTCTGAGGGATGGTATAAACAGCTTCATAGCCCTCTCCCCCTCTCTAGGAACTGGCACCAATATCCAAAATTACACCAAAAGCACTATATAAGCATTTATATAGATGTATGGAATCAGGAATACCTAGCAGGACTAAATCATCCTCCTCAAGAAAAAGTAAACCTGTCTAGTGGACATCTGCAATAAAGAAACTCTATAATAAAAGGAAAAAAATACTGTCCAGGACCAAGAAAGAGCAGGTGCCCAATTGGAAGCAATCTCTCCTTAGCCTGAACAAGAACATAAGAGCACTAGTGAATTCCTTCAAAGCAAACTTTGAGTCCAAATTGGCCACATCTATTAAAGACAATCATAAGGCCTTCTTCATATACGTCTGCAGTCTGAAAGGAAGCACCCAGATCTGTATAGAACTGGTGGACCAGGACACCACTTATACAAATGACATAGATATAGCAAATTTGCTGGCTGACAGATTCAGTGAAAACTTCACCCCCATTATTAAATCAGAACATCCCCAGTTTCTGCCCCCTTTCCCTTATATCTAGTAAACAGGTCATCACTGGTCTCTCAAGGGCAAAAAATACAGCCTCCGTGGGACCCGAATAGTTTGCATCCTACATGAACTCAGGCAGGAACCTGCAGCACCATTAGGCACCTTATTCAACCAAAGCCTGAGTACCAGCTTCATCCCAGCTGAGTAGAGGGGAACCACTATCATTCTTTTGTACAAAGGTGGATCATCTACCGACCCAGGAAATTATAGACCCATTAGGCTAACTAGCCTGATCTGCAAGACCATGGAATGGATTGTCATGGACCTCATTAACAAGGACACTGGTAACCTCCAAACACTTGATCACACACAGTTTAGCTTTGTCAAGGGGAGTTTATGTCTGTTAAATTTGGTTGACTTTTTTGAGACAGTCACCAAAGCCATGGACAAGTGGAAGATGGTGCACATCACCTACCTTGGCCTGACCAAAGCCTTTGACACTATTACCCACTCAGGCATAATAGATAAACTCTCTCAACTAGGCATAAATCCTTATGTTACCAGATGGGTAGCAAACTGGCTCACTGATAGAACCCACCTAGTCAAAATAAGGGAAGCCACCTCAAATAGTAGACCCTTAATGAGTGGCATACACCAGCATTTGATCTTGGGGTATCTGTTATATGGAATATATTTTTCTGAGGTGCAGGCCAAAACCAGTGGGCTATGGCTGACCAAGTTTGCAGATGACTGCAAGCTGGGCACTGTCATCAATTACCCTAGTGATGTGGACATCCTCCAAGAGGGTCTCACCCAAACAAATGACTGGTGCCAGAAACATGGCCTCAAGCTGAATACCACAAAAATGCATCATCATCCCTTTTGGGGAGAGTGATGTCCCCACATTTATCACATTAATAACAACATGCTAAGCATGCAATCAGATGTGAGAGATTTGGGCACTCAGTTTGACAGCAACCTGACTTTTGACCACCATGTTGCTTCCGTTGTATGGAAAGCTTTCTACATAGCCCACCTCATAAATAAGGGCATCTCATCAAGGGGCAAGGAGGTCATAACATCCCTGTATTCTTCCCTTATAAGACCCATTATTGAGTACTACACCCCATTTGGCATGTACCTTGCAAAGCAAATGCAGCAGCAGGAAAGACCAAAGAGTTTCCTCACCAGGAGAATCCAGGGCTCAAAAATCTACCATATACAGACAGACTAAAAGTGAAGTCCTATCCCTCTACTTAGTTTCATACAGACTCCTCAAAGGTGACCTCTGCCTGGCATATAAGGTGAACTCGGACCCACCTTGATGGGACTGCTGCATATCTGCAAGTCAAGCTCCACTCCAGTAACCTGCATACATGGCCTGAACCTGGTTTGTAACATCAATAGGACTAGTTGGCAGGACAAATTTGTGTCCAAGAGACTCCCCCTTCTGTGGAATAGATTCCCTCTCCACATCAAGCAGAGTACCTCTTTACCCTTTTTTTAAGTATAACCTAGATAACTGGATGGGAAACAGAAAATATACCCCTCGGATTCCACCCATGTCCCTGATGGACAGGGGCATTGGATTCTGCCTTGTCTAAACATGGCTAAACTCTTGGCTAGGGTTATAAGGGCCTCAGGGCCAATAGCCTTGTAACTTCCTATGATCCTATGAAGAGTTGCATCTTTGCAAATGATGTGGTCCTCTTAGATTAAAGTGACTATGAGTTATCACCTATAATGGGGTTGTTTGCTGCTGAGTGTAAAGAGGGTGAGATAGAAATCATCAAATCTGAGATCAAGGTTCTCTCCCAGAAAATAGTTGGATTTTACTCTGCAGGTGAGGGAGATCAGTTTCCTTAACTAGAAAAGTTTAAGTAATTTGGAGTCCTTTTCATGAGGGAAGATATAAAGGACGAAGAAGCTGACCTGCATATGGGTTCAGCATTGGCAGTTGCTGTAGTCATCGTGGCAGAATGTGGTGAGGAGGTAGAGTGGACTTACTGAAATCATACCATGTTCCTGTATTCATATGGTTATACCCTTTGCACAGTGACTGAAAGAATAAAATTACAGATGCTGGCAACATAAATGAGGTTTGATTGGCTTGCACTATGTCATAGATTAAGGTACTTGACAGTATCGGAGGCCCTTGCAGTTTACTCACTGCTCTGTTTGCTTAGAAAGAATCAGTTGCAGTGGCTTGAGCAACTTGTAAGGATATGACCACTTCACACATGTGGTTTAGCAACTGTAGACTTTTGAAGGAGTCCCTAGGACAGATGAAGGAATGGATGACTGTATTACTGTGCTCTCTCTCTAGCTCTCTTTCAGTTTGCCATGGACATATCCTCTCTCACACACTCTCTGTCCCTCTCTCAGTATGGCATATGCTGTCTGTCCCTCTGTCTGTCTCTGTGTGTCTCTCTCTCTCTCTGTCTTTCAGAGAGAGCATTTGAGTAGCCAAGGATCTTTCAGGATGACTGGGTTAGTAAAATTCTTTATCCTGCTCAGCTTGTCACAGTAAGCCTCACCAGGACAGGTGGTTTAGAAATGAAGACGATGATGATTATGATGATGATGATGATGACACTAAAATGTTTAGCAGTTGAGGATTTTTATTAGTAACATGCATTTTTTTATTCATCACAAAAAAGCTGCAAAGGGATCCATATACATTTTATCAATATGGTTACTGAAGGGCAATTAATTGTGAAAAGTAACCCGATGATTTTAGCTATGATGATCCTTCTTAGGTCCCATTTGTGCAGACCCTTGAAATTTCCAGTTTTCCAGTGAGGTGAAAGCCGATTCGCCAAAGCAGGTTATAGTAGGGATAAGGAAATATATCCTTTTCCCCACTGTAGTGCAATCTTGGAGTTAGTATATTAAGTAAGGGGGTGTGGGGTGCAGGGGGGCTTGGTCCCTTGCAAAGCAGTGTTTATAATAGTTTTTTTTTTTTTTTGATTTGGTGTATCAAAAATGCACTTTCGATGTAGTGCACTTTTGCAGAAGTGAGGTTTTACTTTTCTTTTTCGAGATAGTGAAATTTCAATAAGGGAAAGCAGACCCATCAGACTATGCCTCAGAGAAAGCATATTCATTTTGTTGTGGCTGGTGTTTGCATTGGAGGTAAGGAGATGGCCTGAGATGTTCTGATGTTTCTTTTCATTTACCAAACAGCAATTGGATGACATTCAATCAAATCACTATTTTCCTCAGAATGAATATCAATATCAGTGATTCGAAAATAGTTAAAAACTTAAGCATTTGCAAGAGACAAGACTCCTTGCAACCCTTATGCTGATATATATCTGTATATACTGACTTCACTGTCATACCATGGAGAAGAAAAGGGGAAACAACCCCGGAAAACACATGACCAATTAGTACACTATGGTGAAAGCAACCATGATATTAAACTTTCAATATAAATTCACTTCTACAGCAATGTTTCAATGACCTGTAACTATGCAGTTTTTTATTCCTCATGTGCAAATTATATTGGTTTCTAAGCCAAGCAAACTGGTGCAAATTACTGATAAATCCAGTGCAAATTGTATGATAAGAATATTTGTCAATCTACATATACGTGTTCTCAATGGAAGGAAATGTTTTATTTCTTTGAGGAAATATATCGCAATTCAATATGTTTTATTAAAATATAAAGAAGAGTAAACAATTTTATTATAGAATCTTAACTACTAGATTTGAATGTTCTGTTTTACTAATGTTTTTCACTTATGGACTAATGCATGTTATTGGGTCTTATTTCTGTTTGTTTATACAGAGTGGTACCAATTAATTCTAAATCATGAAACCCTTGAAATCTTGCCACTGTGCCAGCCTTTCTCATTAAACACAGTAGTAACGTGTATGTGTCTCTTAAAAGAGATGTACAGATAATAATACTAATGCACTTCTTAAGTGGATGTAGTAGAAAATTAAACTGTGCAATGCCTGTTTTATTCCATACTTCCATGCAGTACTGCTTAATAAGGGAATATGTCAGTTCAATCACATGTTCCTTTAGTAAAGGAAAATCCGTAACATATCCTATGTATTGCCATAATCTCTTTTTTAATCCGTACTTTTCACTAAAGGCATAACTATTTGATCCCATAGAATCTAGCACCATGTACCTGTTTTTCAGTGGTAATGTTGTGAGGAATATATCTATCAATTAATCAATAAGTAAGTGTAGACAGTGAAAACTAGTATTTCTCCATCCTGATCAGCATACATGTATAAAATGATGTTATTATTATGTATTCCATTCTTACCAATGAAAAATCTAAATTGCAAAATCAGCAAATAAACCTTTTTATTAGTAAATTAAACTTTTGATGTGATTTTTGTATTTAACCATCTCTAACATATAAAAAAATGCTGTATATAATATCTAGCATGAGTTATGATGTAGTTTTTGAGAGTTCTGACTGACTTCTTTACCTTTGTTACTCTAGGTGCTCATGCGTGCCTTTGCAGAAGATATAGAATGCAGGCCTGGATTTCAGCAAAAGTCTTTTTCAATTGAGCAGCCTTCTGAATTCATAGAGGATGAGCCTGTTGTAACATGTAAGAAATAATGTTTTATTATCTGCAGTTTTCATTTAAAGTCATCCAGTCTCTTCATATTAAGCCGAGAGACATTTAAACTAGTAAAACTACAGAACAAGAGAGGCACATAAGAAATGAATGGAGCCATACTGTACACCAGTATATCACTGGATTAAAAATAGTGGTTTAAACAGATGTTAAACATAAAATGTTCACTTCAAGTTAAAAATATGCAAGACTTCACTAATTAAATGTAAACATTTAGGATTGACTATATAAGCAAGGTCTTAATATATCACAAGAACAGAACAAAATTTGCACTTATTTTTTCTCGTGCATTCATTCTTTGAGTTTTCACTTGGTTAAAACAAAATCCTTGAAGACATTTTCATGTATTGTTACATAAATAATCATACACATGTTCTGTTTTATGAAGTCATCCTACATTGTGTGGCAAATGGCAATTTAAACTATGTTATCTTAAAAACTTTCGCCGCCCCATTAGTTCATTAACTGAGCCTCTGTCAAGCAGAGCCAATGAAGTGATAGCAGGGGTGTATTTTCTGTTACCCATCCACTCGTCAAGGTTTCTCTTGAAGAGTGTTAGTGAGGGGCTCTGCCTAATGTAGTTAGAAATTTTGTTCCAAATCATGGGGATTCTCTGTGACAGGAATCTATCCCTCCAGCATGTTCTATTTATTGTTGTGGTGAGGTTTAGCTCACTAGAGCGCATGACTCGCAGTGAACTGGATTTCTTTAGGTGGAGCATGTCCATCAATTTTGAGTTGGACATGGCTTTGTAAGTCAGGCAGAGATCATCCCTGAGTAAGTGATATGCCACTGAGTACAGCCGGAGTTTTTTCAGTCGGGCTGCATAGGACGTATGTCTGAGGTCAGTAATCCTCTTGGTGAGGTGCTTTTATGGTCTTTCCAGCTGTTGGAAGTGTTTTGTGAGGTACATCCCAAATGGGGCATTGTACTCTATGATGGGTCTGATGAGTGACGAGTAGAAGGACATTATAACCTCTTTATTTCTAGATGCAAACCCTTTAGTAATTAGATGGGCCACATAGAAGGATTTCCTAACTACTTTGGCAATATGATTGTCAAAGGAGAGATTACTATCTACTTGGGTCCCCAGATCTCTTATTACCTCTTCTGTATTAAGGGGGCTTCCACTTATGTGGTAATTCGTGGGTGTTTTGTTTTTCCCAAATGGGATGACTATGCATTTTTTGGCATTTAGCTTGAGGCCATGACTTTGACACCAGGTGTCTGTCTCAGTAAGGCCTTTTTGAAGGATGTCCGTGTCAGCCGGAGAGTCAGTTATGGCTCCCAGTTTTCAGTCATCGGCGAACTTGGTTTGCCATAGTCCTCCTGTGTCTGCCTGTACTTCTGAGAAGTATATGCAGAATAGTAGGGGTCCCAGGACCGAGCCTTGTGGGACACCACTTGTGCCTGGTTTAGAGTCGGACCTGGAGCCCGCTATTCTTACCGTTAGATTTTCTTCACAGTAATTGTTGAAAGGTATATTAACTTCATGACCACTCAGCCCAAAAAAGCAAGATTATTTAGTTTATTTTCAAAATAACCGAGTATTCCTGTTTTCTCTGAGGATATGTGAGTTGAGGGAAAGAATATTAAAGTGCATATTGGTTGTGATTGCAATGGTGTGGGTGCAATCTGTAGAGATTTCTACAATAGCCGTGATGATTAACTGGAAAAGTTAAAGTCAATGAGCTTTGGGCTTGCTTCTTTGTAAGAATACTGTTAGCACACATGGCTTTAAGTATTGTGCATTAGTATGATGCTGACAATATCTGGTATGTACATTACTTTCAGTATGTTTATCCAAGCACAAGCTAGTTGATGAAATAAAGTGATTAGAGAAGCAGTATGAGGAACCGTCTAAAGAAAACTGTTTTTTGAGGGGAGCTGCCTTGCTCTTCTTTAGCCCTGTTATTTAAGGATGCTAACTCCAGATTTGCAGCTGTGTAAAAGATCACACCCGTGGATTCACTGCCATCATACAAATAAAAACTGCACTAGAAGGGTTTTCTATGTAAAAAGGCTATGAGCAAAATGAAATTGATGAGTTCATAGGTTCATATATTCATAGGTGTGTACTAGGCTAATGGCCCTGGAGCCTTTACAAGCCTAGCCCATAGGATTACCTTGGCATCATGTCACCCAACATTAGTTCCTAGTGCCTCTGCCAAGTAGAGCCACTGCAGTGAGATCCCGGGGTGAATTTTCTATTTCCCATCCACTCATCAAGACTTCTCTTGAAGAGGGCCAGTGAGGTGCTCTGCTTAACATGTATGGGAAGTCTGTTTGATAGCATGGGCAGTCTCTGGGTTATGAACCTGTTCTTCAAGCATGTTCTGTTGATTGTGGTAATGAGGCTGAGGTCTCTGGAGCATGTGGTGCAGAAGTATTGGGATTTCTTTAGATGTAGCATTTCTAACAGAGCTAGGTCAGACATGACTTTGTAAGTCAAGCAGAGATCACTTCTAAGTAGGCGATATGAGACAGAGAATAGTTGGATTTTTTTTGAGTCTGTCCATATAGGACAGGTGTTTAAGGCCTAGGATCCTGTTTGTGAGGTACTTTTGCAGCCTGTCCAGTTGTTACAGGTGTCTAGTGAGGTACATGCCAGATGAGGCATTGTACTCGATGATTGGCCTAATGAGGGGAGAGTACAGGGAGACAAGGACCTCTTTCTTCCTGAGTGCAAAACCCTTAGTAATGAGATGTGCCACATAGAAGGACTTTCTGACCATTGTGGCAATGTGGTGGTCAAAAGCGAGGTTGATGTCAACCTATGTCCCAGATCTCTTATAATGCCTTCTGTTTTCAGTGGACAACCATCAATGTGGTAATTCAAGGGAACCATGTTTTTCCCAAGGGGGATGATGACACATTTTTATGGCATTCAGCTTAAGGTCATGGTTCTCTCACCAGTCATTGGTCTCACTGAGGCGTTTCTGTCTCGGTAAGGCCTTTTTGAAGGATGTCCGTGTCAGCCGGAGAGTCAGTTATGGCTCCCAGTTTGCAGTCATCGGCGAACTTGGTTAGCCATAGTCCTCCTGTGTTTTCCTGTACTTGTGAGAAGTATATGCCGAACAGTAGGGGATGTCAACATCACTTGGGGAGTTAATAATATCTCCCAACTTGCAATCATCTGTGAACTTTGTCAGCCAGAGTCCCTTTGTGTTGGCCTGAACTTACTAAACAGGAGAGGACCCAGGACCAAACCCTGTGGGACTCCACTAGTGACTGGTCAGCAGTCTGACTTGGAGTCAACTACTTTCACACTGTGGGTTCTATCTGTGAGCCAGTTTGCAACCCACCTAGTGATATAGGGGTTGATGCCTAGCTTAGTGAGTTTTTTTTATGATTCCTGAGTGGGCAATGGTATCGAAGGCCTTGGTCAGATGAAGGTAGGCTGTATGAACCACTTTGCCTTCATCTACAGCTCTGGTGATGGACTCAAAGAAGTCAACCAAGTTGAGCAGGCATGATCTGCACTTCACAAAACCAAACTGTGTAGAATCCAGAGTTTGGAGATTCCCTATATCCTTGTTTATTAGGTCCATGATGATGCATTCCATAGCTTTGCATATCAGACTCGTCAGGCTAAAAGGGCAGTAATTCCAGGGTATATAGTCACTCATCCTTTGTGGAGAGGGATGACTGTATCAGTGCACCATCTGGTAGGGACAAAGCCTGAGGTGATGCTGTGATTGAACAGGGCACACAAGTGAGGTGCCAATTCACTCAGTAGTTCATGTAGAACACAGCCAGGGATATTGTCAGGTGCCATAGAAGCTGGTATTCTTGGCCGAGGGACAGTGCTGGTTTAACCTGTACACCAGTAATACTGGGTGCTTAGCAATTTACTGGTATTGTGATTGGTCCTTTGGGGAGGGGGAGAAGGGCAAAGTTAGCACTGAATCTGTTGGCCAATATATTGGCAATATATGTTGGCTCGGTATAGCAGGTACCATTGTGCAGTAGCTCAGAGCAAATCTGGGTATTGCCATGGAAATTCTTTATATAACTATAGAAGGCCTTGTGGTTGTCTTTACTATCTGCTGCAATTCTGTTTTCATAGCTAGCTTTAGAGGATTTGATGAGGGATCTCAACCTTTTGTTGAGGCTGATAAGGGAGTTTTTCCAGTCTTGGGACTTCGCCTTATTCTGCATCAGTTTCCTCCTTCTGTTGTAGAGTTTGTTTATGGCAGGGGACCACCAGATAGTCTTGCTTCTTTTTGAGGAGAGCGTTTTGATTCTACTGGGTATGGCAAGATCCATGCATTTCTGTAAGTGTTCGTACAGTGCATTGGTGTATGATTCGGCAGTCATGCAACTATTCTCCATTTGCATGGGTCCCATGGAGTTAGCCACCTCTGTTTTAGGAGCCCAAAGTTGGCAATGGAGAAGTTTTTCATGGTGGTTACCTTTGTGAGGGTGGGGGATAGGAGGGGTGTGGATTTCCAAGGTGATTAGTTTGTGGTCAGATCTAACCAGGGAGGAGTTGACTGTTGGTGTAGAGCAACGGTCGCCCATGTTAATAATGACCAGGTCAAGGATGTTGCTACCTCTAGTGGGGGTAAGAATGAGCTAGTCCAGAGCACTGGAATTAATGAATTCCAGAAAGCACTGGGCAAGTGTATTGGTACATGAGTAGTTTTCTGAGTTAATGGAAGGGTAGTTGAAGTCGCCCAGTATGAGAGTGTTAGGTTTGACCCTAATATTCTCCAAGGGTACTTAGGAACGTGGAGTGTGAGTCTTGGGACATGGTTAGGGACCTATAGCAGGCTATGACCTGAATCGCTGTCTTATCCAATGTTAGCTGCAGCTGAAGTATCTCAGATGCATTAAGTTAGGCTACTAGTCTGGAGGTGTGCACATCCTTTATGAATATGGAAACACCACTGCCTTTGGAGCTTTGGTCCAAGTTTTGGGCTGGAAAGGTGTGGAAGGAGTTTTAGCCTGGTAGTGCAGTGATGCTTTCTGCTGCATTGAACCAGGTCTTTGTTACAGCACAAATGTGGATCTTCTCCATTTTAAGGAGTGCTTCGACTGAGTGCATTTTGAGACTTAGACTTCTAGTGTTGAGCAGCATGACTCTCAGATTGCATTTGTTTGTAGCTGTTACAATGGTAATTTGGTCTTTGGAACACTGCCTAAAAGAGGCACTATAGGGGTGGCAAGAGCCTTGGCCACTATCCGGAAGCCTAGGGGTGACAGATGCAGGCCATCTCTGGCAAAGCATTGAGGTTTATCAATCATGTCATAACAGGCAGACAGATACTGGATCCCCTTAGAATGACATCAGAAACTTAGCCAATTGTTGAAATCAATCATTTTCTGCTTGTACTGTGGTATCATTCTGTGTGATGGTAGGATGCTGCTCAGGGCTAGGGTCATAACTGCCTGGGTTACATAATCCAGGAGCTCCTCCATGTCTCTTTTCATATAGTCCACAGAACTATGGCTCAGGACATTCACAACCATATGTACAATGACAGAGCCATATTTGTTCCTGTTGTTGAGGGACCTGAGTGCATGCATTACGTGGTGGATCCTGGCACCTGACAGGCAGTTGACTGTTACTTTCTCCTTATTCATCCTAGTGAGTGGGACATCAGTGTGCCTCACTATCGAGTCACCTATGACTAGTGTGTTGGGCATGCTGTTTTGCCTTAGGGGCTTTGGTTGAATGGCACACTGTTTAGCAGAGTTATGTGTCTTGTGATTAGTGTTGTGTTGTGGTGGTCGAGTGCACTTCTGCCTTGGAGGTCTCTGCTGTTTGGGTAGATTTTTATTGAGATCCTCTGCAAAGGTGGGTGTGTGGTTTCTGTTTTATGTGAAGGCAGCAATGGGGTAAGTTCTTAAGGGCTATGTGTTCCATGTGGTGTGGTGCGAGTATTGACCTTCTCTTCTTGACCAGCTATTCTGGTCTTAGCTGGAGAGTGTGTGGCTTTCAATTTGGATGTATAAGTGCATCTCTCACAATTCTGAGTGTTGGGAGGTAAGAGGAGAGGGTTGTCGGTATACATGAGGCAGTTGCTACATTGCCTCAGTATGCCCAAGTTCACCAGGTTAATAGGAGAAAGCACAGGGAACTGACCTTTAGACATGCCTGGAGGGGTTGGCATTAATAAATACTGGAGCTGTTTTCTTCTAGAACATTTAGTGCTGGTAGCAGTTTTGTGTGCTACAATAATTGCTACAAGAAGTCCGGTAAAGTACTAAACTGATAAGCTAATACAAGTGCAGGGGAGGAGAGAACTAGTAGATCTAATGGAAAAATTGCAGACTTTGGCACTGCTCCGAAGCTGGATACAGCAACTCTGCATCTGGACTAGATTAGTTACAGGAAAGGTGGGAAACAAGTGCAGATGTCGAATTTTAAACCAGAAAGTTGAAAGAGATGGAAATAAAACTGCCCAAACAGCCAATAAGCTACAATTTCTGGGCCAGAAACCACTCTTCTTGTGGTAGATAGGCTACCTAGCGCTTACCACTCTCACTAATAAGCTAGAATGCTTCCCTCCACACAGAATGGCTTGGGGGGCTCAGAAGCTTACAAAGAGTCCTGCATGCAGCAAATCTGTACCTGGACTAGACTACTTACAGGAAAGGCAGGAAACAAGCAGGAACATGGGCTTTTAAACCAGAGAGTAGAAAGAGATGGAAAACTGCCCCAATGGTCAATAAACTACAATTTATGGGCCAAAAACCACTCCTCTTGTGGTAGATAGGATGCCTATTACTTACCACTCCCACTAATAAGCGACAAGGCTTCCCTCCAACACAGAAAGGCTTGGGGGGGCTCAGAAGCTTACAAACAGTCCTGGATACAGCAAATCTGTACCTGCTAGACTAGTTACAGGAAAGGCAGGAAACAAGCTCAGATTTTTTTTCAGAAAGCTGCTGAAACAGCACTAAAAACAATTCAAGTGCAGTGCAAGCTTGCACACTTGAGTGTGTAGCAGCATTAAAGCAAATACAGCTTAAAAAATGCAGTTTATTTGAAATGTATTCTGAACTAAATTTAATTGTTGTTTTATTCAACTCTGAACAGTTAAAAAGTGCCAAAAATATGCTTATCACCAGAGAAGCACACTCAGCCAGAACACAAGGAGATTTTTTTTGTTGTTTGTTGTTAGTGAAGTGCAAGGGGAGGAAGGAGGGGCAGGAGATAGAACCTAAGTGTGTTGGCCTTCTCAAATGTTCTGTCTGTATTAGGTAGAATGAACTCTAGACTGTGAGGTGTGTCCCAGATCAAATTTACAGTAGGGGCAGGCAACTGCAAAGCCACCAACTAACTAACAGTATATGCAGGAATTTACAAACATGGGCTATTTTAAGTCAGCAAGCCTTGAAGCAATCAAACAATAAACAAGCTGTTAGACTGGTTTTATAAACTTTAACACCACCACAGGAATGGGGGTGGGGGCAGTTTCAGAAGAGATGAGAAAAAAAAACAATGCCAGCAAATATATAAAATTATCCAGTCAGCAAATATATAAAATAATTCAGGCTGGCTAAAATTATGACAATGCAGAACTCTGAAAAGTTAAAGTGCCAAGAATTAGACTTATCAGCGATATATTTCCAGATTGTTTGACAGCCCTCTTCAGTCAGAACACAAGGAGTGTCTAACAGTGTATGCAGGAATTTACAAACAGGGGCTATTTTAAATCAGCAAGCCTTGAAGCAATCAGATAACAAAAAAGCTGTTAGACCAGTTTTATAAACTTTAACACCACCACAGGAATAGGGGGGAACCAGTTTCAGAAGTGATCAGAAACAAAAAACAATGCCAGTAAATATATAAAATAATGCAGTCAGCAAATATATATATATAAAATAATTCAGTCAGGCTAAAATTAAGACAATGCAGAACTCTGAAAAGTTAAAACTGCCAAGAATTAGACTTATCAGCGATATATTTCCAGATTGTTTGAGAGCCCTCTTCAGTCAGAACACAAGGAGTTTCTAATAGTGTAACACTGTATCTAAATGTCAGTCCCAGGTCTTGAATCCAGGAGCCCATACTCCATAGTCAAAGCAATTAACCAGTAAGCCAAGTTAGTGCATTATTCATTTTGTAGAAAAGAAGGGTATTGCTATAAATTAGTATTAAGGCCTTTGTATACTTTCATAATTAAGTTTCTTT
The DNA here is from genome assembly GCF_019279795.1 of Protopterus annectens. NCBI lineage: Eukaryota > Metazoa > Chordata > Ceratodontiformes > Protopteridae > Protopterus > Protopterus annectens. The sequence goes on from NC_056745.1 coordinate 1,268,967,914, forward strand.
TCTAGATTAATGTTCTTCTCCAATAGCTTTTCATTTGTCATGTCCGTCTTTAATAAGCCACACAACACCCAAAGACCTTTGACGACCATTATTGTATAAAATATAAAATAGTAAAACACGAAACTTTATTGAACACAATATACTTCCATTTCTTGTAAATAAATATAAAATAAATAACCATAAGGGCAGCTTAACTGCTCACCCTTGGATAAGCAGCATCCCCCACTTGCTCATTTATCCTTGCAATAACAAGGCAGTGTCCCAGCTCACCTTCAACATTTCACCATTCCAAACCATCACTTCAAACTCTCACCACCTGAAATCCTTAAATATCTGTCAGAGGGGGAACAGAAGAGTGGCAAGCCTGTCCCTCTTCTCTGCCCACCAGACCCATATGGCTGTTTCCTTTCACTCCCTAACCCCACTAACTAAACCCTCTAAAAATAAACCCAAATTTAAATTGAAGAAATCAAGACCAAATTTACTAAGGTGAAACCCATCAGACCTATACGACATGGGATCCCTATCCTCAAACTCCACTTGGCGGATAGTCTGCACCCCCATTTCTTTCAAATGTTTTGCTAAAGTAAAATTATCATATCTCCGAGACCTGTCCATTGCAGAAAAAGTCTTTGCCTCCCTCCAAACTAACCTGGGAATAATCTCAGACCAAATGGGGGAAACTGATGGATACAACCTTTTTAAAGCTAAAAAAATCTTCACAAATAGTATAAACCAACTGTTTCTTCAGAATCATTCCCAAATCATTCCCCCCTAGATGAATCGCCAAAATTCGTGGTAGTCCCAACTGACTCTGTAACATGGTAAATACCTGAAGTAACTGGCTCCACATCAACCCTCTAACACCATGCCAGGTAACCTTCAATCTGAACTGCTCCAAGCCCAGCTTGATGCCATTGCTTCTAAACGCAGCCCGCCTAGCTGCCCAATACAAGAAGAAATGACCTAAGATGACAATCCTCCCCCCACAAAAAAAAAAAATTAACCACAACTAACTCAACCAAAACTTATTTAATATAAGTCAAACATGCATTAGAAGACCACCACCCCACCCTTTTAATAACTTCAATCGAACTGCCTCCCTTCGCTAGATCAGATGCCCTGCCCATCCTGAAAGAATGAGAAGAAAACTTGTCCGCTTCCAAACCAACACTGATAAGGGCCCTTCTCATCATTAAATTCAATTGCTAACCCATCAAAGCTCTACCACCTACTGACGTAAAAACTAAACCTTGAGCCCTTCCTTCTTTAGTCGCACACAGTCTCTTTCCTCACACCACTGGACACATCCATGCTGACCCAACTTCCCTCAAAACTATAGGTGTCCCTCTCCCTTCTTGATCAGTTTTTGATTATCGCAGCCTGATGTGCACTGCCCTTGGCAATATAAGCACATCATCCCACAACAATGAAACCAGCAACTCAGACACATGGAAAGCTCCACAATACATCCATACACTTGTCGTACACCATGCCACATACTCCTCTGAACATCCACATACTCTGCTTAAACAGTTTAGCAACATTCTTAAAATCCCTGTAGTCATCGGCCATCTCCTATCCCAAAAAGGACCTTCCTCTCTACCCCCAACCTTTCCAACCTCACCCAACTGTCCATGACCTATTCCAGTCCTCTAATCTGGCTGACTGAGCAAATATCCTGATTGCTGCCAAAGCCACCCTCACCGATCAAACTGCCTTAACCTGTTTCTTCAGCATGACTAAAAAATGCAGCAACAAGCTTTCCAACCACATACACACTCCTCTTCTGGTAACTGCCTCACAAAGCTATCAAAATCATGCAATGCCCTACCATACGCTTTCCTTGTGGACACTGCCCATGACTGCTGCATCAGCCCGCTGATCACTATTGCCCAATCTGCCAAATCTCATCTGTTACCACCATGGAATCATTTACTGCTGTTGAAGCCACCTGCCAAAACCTGCAAAACTGAAAATGAGACAAGCTGTCAGCTATCTCATTCTTTACCCCTGGCACATGCACCCCTGTTAAGGAAAATTTAATCAACAAACTCTGCAACACTAACTTACAAAGAACCAATAACAATCGAGCAACTTTGGCCATCTTAACCTACAGCACTCTTACCACCTCAATATTGTCCAAATTAAACACTACACTCCTTCCCCTCAAATGATCCTGTCACACCACTGATGCAGCCCAAATCAGCATGAACTCAAAGAAAGCAACATCCTGTTTCCACTCTTCAGACCAATGAGGAGGCCATGGTACTGAGAACCATTGCCCTGCAAAAAATGCTCCCATACCCAGACCCCCCACTGCATCTGTAAACAACTGTAAATCCCCTTGACCTACCCAGTCTGTCAGCCAAAATGCGACCCCATTAAACTGATGTAAAAACTGTGACCACAAAGCTAGGTCCTCACGTGATAACTTACTCACCCTTACCCTGTGGTGCTTTCTCTTCCTTCCTTTCAGTAGAATGGCGAACTACAAAACGTGCATCCTGGATGCAATGCCCTGCAAGCAAAATTCATCAACCCTAACAACCCCATCACATCTTTCACCCAAACATTGCTCTTGGACTGCACCCACATGATTTTCTGCTGTAGACGAACTACCCTTTCCCCTGGCAAATGAAATAAACCTTGGCCTGCATCCACATTCAAACCCAAAAAATCCAGCACCTTCACTGGCCCCTCCAATCTATGTTTAAACAATAGCACTCCCAAAACCTCACACATCTCCACAAACACATGCATCGCCACCTGTGCCCCCTCTCTCCCCTCACCCACTAGCAGAAAAGCATCTAGATAATCTACTGCTCTCTGCCCTTCCACCCTCTGTGGCCATATTCAATGCAAAGCCTTGCTAAACTTTTCAAAGGTAGAACAAGCCACTACACATCCCATTGGCATAGCTGTATCAAAATGGAAAATATCCCCCACTACCATGCCCAATAATGGCCAATCCTCCCCCCACATCAGCAGCAAATGAAAGCCAGACTCAATATCTACCATAACCAACAAGGATCCTCAAAACTTCTAATGATGTGGAACGCATTGCCCAGAGATGAATACGTCACTCTAACATCCTCCCCAGGGATGAAATCATTAACGGAATTGCCTTCAGGATAAGATAAGTGAGGTATTAAGTGAAACTCACCCAGCCTTTTCTTGGGCATCTAACCCAAAGGTCACACTTAAAATTGGGTAAATGGTGGACAATCAAATCGGCCCAACAATCTACCCACCTGGCATTCCTTCTCAATCAACTTTCTCAGGACATCCTCCTTCCCTCATACTGACTTCAATTTTTTTCCATCCTACCATCACGCACCAAAGTAGACTTAGTCGAAAATCCCCTCAAAAAACCTTCAACCAATTCCCCAGCCATTGCTGGCAGCGGATACAGTGCCAGCAACTCACTCAAAACCTGTACATTAATATGTGAATGGATCGCCCGGACACCCCCTAGTTCCTCAAAAGGACACCCCTTTGGCCAAGAAAATTACCCCTGCCACATACCCCTTGTAGACCCATGGGAGGCCCACTCCATCCTCTCCGACCCAGAAAGTAAGTCACCTGGCCCCCAAACTGACTTTCACCTCTGCCACATTGTGTCGCCGAATGAGCACCCATACACTTTGAACAAGCATGGAAGAATCTGCAGCCTGCCCATGAACATCTCCCTGCATTAAAAGCCCAACAAACCCAGGCACCCCCTTCTACTGGCTTACCCATCCCAAAGCTGTCCATCATGGTAGCCAACCAGATATTAGGATGCCTAACTTTCCAATGCATGGATTTGTCAACCGCCTTCCTTTTACAAAACTTCTGATCATACCAAAGCCAAGCATTCCCCACCCATAATCTTTGTGCCTCCTGTATTGTCAAAAAATAGGTTAGCAATGGAAGAGTCAAAGAACTGTCCCTCTCCAACCACACTGCCATATAATCTATAAAGCCCAAGACCCAATTTTACCAAGTCCTTTGCCGAAACTTACCCACCCACCTGCGACTTAATGCTGCCAATGCTGCTAAAAGGTCCTTCCCATTCATCATCTCAGCTTCCATCAAGCACTGTACCCAATCTGCATCAAATAATTCAAAAATATCTACAAAATTCCCTTTCCAAATCTTCTCCTTCACCAACAGCGATATATGCAGAGTTAACAGGATAGATGCACCCTCCTGCCCTAACGCCTGCGTCATCAACCAGCCCCCCAGCTGAGTCTCAACATTTGACCCTACCTCCTCAAAACAGTGGTCCCCATCCCTTTCCAACACTGAAAGGATACTATCAAAACTGAAATCACGACCCGCTTCTTCTTCTTCTTTCGGCTTTTCCCAGTTAGGGGTCACCACAGCGGATCACCTGTCTGCTCATGATTGGCAGTAGAGTTTTACAGTGCTGAGTTGCCAGCTCGGTGCCCAACCTTCTACAGAAGGCACACACATGCACCCACTCATGCCTAGGGCCAATTTAGAGTATCCAATCCACCTACAGCATGTCTTTGAGATGGGGGAGGAAACTAGAGCACCTGGAGGAAACCCACACGACCACAGAGAGGACATGCGGACTCCACCCAGAAGGTACCCCAACCAAGGATCAAACCGGAGAACCTCTTGCTGTGAGGCAGCAATGCTAACCACTGCACCAACGTGGCTGCCCAAAATCACGATCCGCTAATGCCTGCAAACCCGCACCAATTGCAATGCCTACACCTGCACCCTACATGACCCTAGTTCCTCCATTAACTCTGCCCTGCATACCCCACCAACCTCAAACAATCATTCCCCACTACTTGTCCTTCCACTTCCACCCCAGCAGAGATGAACAAATCATTACCTGTTGATGTTGAAGGTGTTATCACTGGTGTCTCAACCTCCATTTTTGTCTCCTCTACTGCCATCGTCTGTCCTGATCTCTTAGATTTAGATGCTCTTGCAATGGTCCCCATTTGTCACCTCTTCTGAGTCTTTGGACCCTGTGAGGTACTTGTCGCAACCTTGTTTGGTAACTCCTAAAACAAATCCTCTGCTTGTGCCACAATACTCGCCCATTTCTGTCTCATCATTCGTGCCTCTGCCATGGTCTCCAACTCACTACCTGAAAAACAAATAGATAACTGTAAGCACATGAAACAAAAAACCCTGATAACCATATCTGGCAGGTCCTGAACTCAGGACCCTATACACTACAGTCTGCTCAATGCATCACTACACCATTTGGCCTGCCAAACATAGATTGATGCTGCAACACAGTTGTGCAGCCTTCAGCCACATCTCAACCAAAAGAAAACATCATACTTCTCCCCTGTTAACACCAGCCATCTGGACCAAACCTAAATATCCAACTGAATCTGTGCATTGGAAAGGCCAGCAACTCCCTAATGCTAGCCACTAACACATAATCTTCCACATGCTGTAATACCAATCTTTTTTCATACTACCCTCCTCAATTGTTTTTTTTATTATTATAATTATAGTGCTAACGCGCATGTGTGCCCTCACTATGGTGCAGAGAGAGACCCCTGAAAGCCATGCTGCCTCTACTCTGCCCAACAAACCCCCAATGAGCACAACAACTGGCTGTTTGGCAACACCCCTTCACCCACTACCGCCCCTGGCTACTTATCCCTGCAGTTGCTTCCAACTACAAACCCTCACATAGCTAAACATCTTTTTTTTTTTTTTTTAATATTTTGCTGTATTAAACAACACCAGCATCGTTATTGTGCATGCATATACTCACGGGCATGAAAAGCCCATGAACCACACTATCTTCAATCCTGTATAGACCACCCATGTCACCAGGGACAAAGAAAACCTGTAACTGCTCGTCTGCTCCACACAACCAGCACTTCCTTGTTAATCAAACGCTTTGGCCCTGACTTACAAGGCCAGTGATCTTTTTTTTTTTTTTTATAATGACAACGACCAAGGCCATTACTGCACATGCTTAGCCAGCTAACGGGCTGTGGAACACTCACAACATGACACTAATACCAATGAACCAATGCCTAACTGTTTCTCAATTAGCCATTCCTACACAAAGCAAAAAAATAAGCCCACAACAAGAACAGTGCCAAAAACAAAAAACACTAATCAGCAATGATATCAAAGGCCCAATAAAACATACTTCATCACACCAAGCTACTGGAAAACTACAAGGTAACCACCTGTCAAACTTTCAACCTCTTTGGGCAAGCAGCAAGATACAGCCATTGCCAACGTAAGTAAGATACCCTAAACCTTGCCAAATGATACCAAAAGACAATCTGTACTACTGAGAAGAACTGTCATTGCTCATCTTTCATAGGTTCATAAGTTCATAGGTTGGTACTAGGCTATCGGCCCTAGGGCCTATACAAGCCTAGCCATAACAATTCCCTGGATGTTTCTACCCACAATATTTACTTCCCTGGACCCCTGTCTAGCAGGGGGACTGACATGATTCCCGAGGTGATTTTCCTATCTCCCATCCAGTCATCAAAGTTCCTTTTGAAGAGGGCCAAGGAGGCACTCTGCTTGAAATGTATGGGCAGTCTATTCCAGAGTATGGGGAGTCTGTGGGTCAGGAACCTATCTCTCCAGCATGTTTTGTTTATTGTGATGACAAGGTTTAGATCCCTGGAGCGTGTGGCTCTGAGGGATTTCTTTAAGTGGAGCATGTCTAACAGCTTAGGGTTTGACATGGCCTTGTATGTTAAGCAGAGATTGCCTCTGAGTAGACGATATGCCACAGAGTATAGTTGGAGTTTTTTTAGATGGTCAGCATAGGGCGTCTGCTTTAGGCCTGTGATTCTTTTAGTTAGTTAATTTCTGCAGCCTTTCCAGCTGTTGCAGATGTCTTGTGAGGTACATACCAAATGGGCATTGTACTCTTTAATGAGGGATGAGTACAGTGGGATGAAAAGCCCATAGTGATGACGTGTGCAACATAGAAGGATTTGCTGACTGTTTTGGTGATGTGGTTATCAAAGGTGAGACCACTGTCCACCTGTGTCCTTAAGTCTCTCATCACACTATCTGTGTTTAGTGTATTGCCACCTATATGGTAATTCATGGGTATATGGTTTTTCCCAAAGGGGATAACTATACATTTCTTGGCATTAAGCTTGAGCCTATGGCTCTGGTACCAAGCATCTGTTTCTGTAAGGCCCTTTTGTAGAATATCCACATAATGTGGGGATTCAATAATGGGTCTCAGTTTGCAGTCATCTGCGAACTTTGTTAGCCAGAGTCTCTTAGTGTTGGCCTGTTCTTCAGAGAAGTAGATGACAAACAAGAGCGGTCCCAGGACTGAACCCTGAGGTACTCCACTTGTCATTTGTCTGGAGCTGGATTTGGAGTCGGCTACTTTTGCAATCTGGGTTCTGTCAGTAAGCCAGTTTGCAACCTATCGAGTGAAATAGGGATTTATGCCCAGCTTAGTAAGTTTATCTATGATTCCAGAGTGGGGGATGGTGTTGAAGGCCTTGGCGAGGTCCAGATAGGCTGTGTGGACCGCCTTACCCTCGTCCACAGCTCTGGAGACTGATTCAAAGAAATCAATCTGGTTCATGAGACAAGATTGGCCCTTCATGAACCCAAACTGGGTAGGTTCCAGTGCTCGAAGGTTGCTAATATCTGTGCTTATAAATTCCATGATAATGCTTTCCATGCCCTTGCAGATCAGGCTCATCAGACTGATGGGATGGTAGTTCCTGGGATCCAAGGTGGATCCCCCCTTGTGGAGTGGGATAACTGCAACTGTGTGCCACTCAGTGGGCATGAAGCCCGAGGTGAGGCTATGATTAAGCATCACACTTAGGTGAGGTGCCATTTCATTTTGTAGTTCATGTAGTACACAGCCTGGGATGTCATCTGGTCCCATGGATGCTGTATTCTAACCTTTGGAGAGTGCTGTTTCTACCTGTGTGGCCGTGATTACCGGAATTTTAGCCATCTTTTGGTATTGAGATGGGCCCTTTAGAGGATGAGAGGGGGGTGAAGTTGGCACTAAATTGATCTGCCAGGATATTGGCAATATCCTTGAGATCAGTATATTTAATGCCATTATGTTGCAGCATACCATGCATACCTCCTTCCTTCTTTTTTATTATTATCATTCATTTTTCTTTTTTTTTTTTTATACAATGCCCCCACCCTGCCCTTCCCTCCACTATAACCAAACCCTAAGCATCCCCCCAACGAGAAAAAAAAATCCATCCTTAATGTATCATAAGCCATCCTGCCCACACAGAAACTGCACTGTCTTGCAACCACCCAAGGCCCACCTTACTCCTACAGGTCATCTGAGGCGTGATCCTACTTCTACATGATCACACCAAATGTGACTCCCAACAACTAAATCCCACCTCAAAAGCCTTCAGGACCCACCCCCAAACCTTACCTTACTTCCTTCCTTAAGCTCCAACCTGCTTAACCCTTTCTTGCCTAATCTTTAAAGCTCACTTACTACAACCTTACCTACTTCTTCTTTCTTAAATTTCAGCTGCCCCCCCTCCATTAAAGATGTCCCATGACAATTTTGTCTGTTCCAAACTTTATATCTATTTTGTTCTGTTAAGGTTTAAGTGAATTATATACTTATTCTTGTGAAATTTCTCCTCTGCTGTTTAATACATTTGGCTAGATTCCAAAAGACTTGCTTCCAGTGTAAGTATAGCCCTGATTCTGAAAGCCTCAGTAATATAATAAGTTGCCTTACTAAACTGGTGTGAGAATTTTACAAGAATAAGCTGTATTTTATACACATAGATATATCCTCCATTTTCAAGAAACAAAATGTCATAAATACACCCCCTCCCAGTACAAAACCATGAGCTTAAACAGATGGTCTATAAGACCTAGACAATCCACCAGTGTTCATTTTGGCCAGCCTGCTAAGTGGAACATTTGTTGAGATATAATAGCATAATTTTCTTTATTTATCCATTCATGTGTAATGGGGCATGATGAGTCACTTGGTTAAAGTACCAAGCTTACAATTGGCATCTTAAAGAATTAAAAAAGATAAACATGTTGCAGCCAATCATTCTCATTTGATGCCTGAATATTTTTTTCAGCACTATTTTGCTATAGTCATCAGGGATGTCCTTCCATATCACTGCTGCAGTATTCATTAAAGAAGAGATGTTCCAACCCAGCCGGCCTATTGCTAGGCCAGTATAGATGAGCTTTAAAGGCATCTATTTTGCACTGTATGTTACATTTATGCTCCCTACACTGAACATAGGGCATAAAAGTGAAGTACAGATCCAACTACCCGGAACTTCTTTTGTTGCCAGTTCGAATGCCATTGTTGCCAGTAGATTTGAACATTTCGTTGCTGTAATGACTAATTTGGCAACACCAGATAAGTGTCCTGTTGGGGTTATTTTTATTTTTATTTTTCAATTTACTTTCTTGGTCTTGCATTTTTTATCACTACCTATAGTTCATGTTATCTAAGAAGAGAAAATGTCAGTGTGGGAGGCAGGTTCTCCTTAAGGATCATCACAAACAGTGTCTTTTTTGTTTGGGCACTTCCTACAACCATACCTCTTGCAGCATCTGTAAGGCATTTGTGCCTATGACCCTCAGAAGCCAGTTCTCTTCCCTAGCCATTTATCTTGAAAACCAATGGCTTAGACAGTTAGCGCAGGGTACCATGGCAGACTCATTTAACCCCAAGATACTCCCACTTTGTAAAAACAAAGTCAAGAAGTCTCAGCTGGATTCTTTAGATGCCCCTCTAAAAGCAAGTAATAAATCTGTAGATCATTCTGTGTTTACATCAGAGTCCTCTGCTGTGACCCTGCTAGAGGATGGTATGGATCCATCTTTCCATGTCCTCTGAGGCTTTGTGTCTGCTCTGGACATCTAGGGGAAACTGTGGTTGATTATCTTGGAGGAAGAAGATGCTAGAGGGATTCTGCAGATATTGGTCCAGGAATTAGTTTCAGGTTCTCTTCTTGAATCCCATCAAGGGTCAGAACCTCCGGTATATATTAGGCCTGATGTGCCCTCTAAGAAAAGACAAAGACTGCAGCATTTTTCAGTCTGTCCTAAGGATCCTGAAGGGGAATGGCAGGAGTTTACTCAGGGCTTGTTCTCTGCCTTAATGGCTCTAGAGCCTCCACAAGAGGTTTCAGTACCCTCTCTTCCTTGGACCTCTACCCCTTCTAAATGGTTTAGGGAACCAGATTCCTCATATGAGGATTCACTGTTTGGTGAGGGGTCTTTGCCTTATTCTTTACAGAAGCCTTCACCTTTGGCTTATGGTTCTGATGATGTCTGTTAATACTGAGTCTTCTTTCAAGGAATTACATACATACAAATATTTCAAGCACGGGCATTAATACCCTTCTAGCTTGCCAATATACCAAAACACTTGTTGACATAAGTATCCAGGTTGTTCTTAAACATATCTAAACTACTACTTGCTTTAATGTAATTTGGTAGTCTGTTCCATGCATCAGTTACTCTGTCAGAGAACCAATTAGTACACTTCTCATTCCTTTAGAATCTTCTACATAGGTTGTCTAATGATTCTCTAATACTTTTTGATAACTGCAGACATTCCCAGAGGTAGTTGTCTCTAAATGCCCTATATACCTGAATAAGATCTCCTCTTAGATATCTGTAAGCGACACCGTATAAGTTCATATATATATATATATATATATATATATATATATATATATATATATATATATATATCCTATATAAAATAATCACAAACCTGGATCTACCCATATACCCAGGTCCTTAAGTGAGTCTACAGTTCGATCACTGTGTGCTGTGTTAAATATTCACCTTTCAATTTATCTCTCCCAAATCTTATATGGTTAATTTTTGATGTAGTTATCAGCAAGTTATTCTCCTGTGCCCAAATGGTCAATTTAGTCAAGTTATTTTGCAGACATGTCTTATCTGCAACACATAGGTTCATAGGTGTGTACTAGACTAATGGCTCTAGAGCCTTTACAAGCCTAGCCCATAGATGTGCCCTGGCATCATGCCACACAATGTTAATTCCCAACGCCTCTATCAAGTAGAACCACTGGAGTGATCCACGGGGTTAACTTTCTATTTCCCATCCACTCATCAAGATTTCTCTTGAATAGGGCCAGTGAGGTGCTCTGCTTGACATGTATGGGAAGTCTATTCCAGAGCATGGGCAGTTTCTGGGTTATGAAGCTGCCCCTCCAGCATGTTATATAGATTTTGGGAATGAGGTCGAGGTCTCTGGAGTGTGTGGTGCAGAGGGATTGGGATTTCTTTAGATGTAGCATTTCTAACAGAGCTGGGTCAGACATGGCTTTGTAAGTCAAGCGGGGATCACTTCTTAATAGACGATATGAGACAGAGAATAGCTGTAGTTTTTTAGAGTCTGTCCATGTACGACATATGTTTAAGGCCTTGGATTCTCTTTGTGAGGTACTTTTGTGGCCTTTCCAGCTGTTGCATGTGTCTAGTGAGGTACATGCTAAATGGGGCATTATACTCAATGATTGGCCTAATGAGGGAAGAGTAGAGAGAGATGATGACCTCTTTCTTCCTGGATGCAAAATCCTTGGTAATGAGATGTGCCACATAGAAGGACTTTCTGACCACAGTGGCAATTTGGTGGTTGAAGGAGAGGTTGCTGTCAACCTGTGTCCCCAGATCTCTTATAACGCCTTCAGTGTTCAGTGAGCTCCCATCGATGCAGTAATTAGTGGGAACTGAGTTTTTCCCAAAGGGGATGACAATGCATTTTTGGGCATTAAGCTTAAGGCCATGGTTTCGACACCAGTCATTGGGCTCAGTGAGGCCTTTCTGTAGGATGTCAGCATCACTTGGAAAGTTAATAATGGTGTCCAGCTTGTAGTCATCTGTGAACCTGGTCAGCCAGAGTCCCTCCGTGTAGACCTGGACTTCTGAGAAGTAGATGCCAAACAGGAGAGGACCCAGGACTGATCCCTGTGGGACTCCACTCGTGAATGGTTGGCAGTCTAACTTGCAGTCTGCTACTTTCACACTGTGTGTTCTATCTGTGAGCCAATTTGCTACCCACCAAGTGAGGGTTGATGCCTAGTTTGGTGAGTTCATCAATAATTCTTGAGTGGGGAATGGAATCAATGGCCTTGGCCAGATCGAGGTAGGCTGTATGAACTGCCTTGCCCTCATCCACAGCTCCGGTGACTAACTCAAAGAAGTCAACCAGGTTGAGCAGGCATAATCTACCTCTCACAAAACCAAATTGCATGGGATCTAGAATTTGGAGATTCTCTATATCCTTGTTAATTAGGTCCATGATGATGCGCTCCATAGCCTTACATATCAGATTCATCAGGCAAATGGGGTGATAATTCCCAAGGTCTGTAGTTGCTCCCCCTTTATGGAGAGGGATGACTGTAGCAGTGGGCCATTTGGTGGGGACAAAGCCTGAGGTGAGGATGTGATTGAACAGGGGACACAGATGTAGTGCCATTTCACTTTGTAGTTCATGAAGAACACATCCAGGTATATTGTCAGGTCTCATGGAAGCTGCATTCCTGGCCTTGGACAATGCAGCTTTAACCTGTGCTGCAGTAATGCTGGGTGCCTGGCATTCCTCCAGTATTCTGACTGGTCCTTTGGGGGTGGAGTAAAGTTGGCACTGAATCTGTCAGCCAGTATGTTGGCAATATCTGTTGGCTCAGTACAGGAGGTACCATTCTGCAGTAACTCAGAGCAAACTTGGGTGTTGCCATGGAGATTTCTGATATAACTATAGAAGGCTTTGTGGTTGTTTTCAGTGTCTGCTGCAATTCTGCCTTCATAGCTAACTTTAGAGGTTTAAATGAGGAAGCTCAGCTTTTTATTGAGGCTAATAAGGGAGATTTTCCAGTATTGGGACTTCATCTTTTTCTGCAACAGTTTCTTCCTTCTGTTGTAGAGTTTATTAATGTCAGGGGACCACCAGATTGGCTTTCTTTTTTTGGAGGAGAGTGTCTTGGTTCTGTTGGGTATGGCTAGTTCCATGCATTTATGTATGTGTTTGCACAGGGCATTGGTGTATTATTTGGCAGTCATGCATCTATTTTCCATTGACATGGGTGCTGTGAAGTTAGTCACCCCTGTTTTAGGAGCCCAAAGTCAGTTTGGAGAGGTTTTTCATGGTGGTTACCTTTGTGGGAGGTGTGGGTGAGATGTGGATTTCCATCGTGATTAGTTTGTGGTCGGATCTAACCAGGGAGGAATTGGATACTGGTGTAGAGCAATGGTTGCCCATGTTTGTAATAACCAGGTCAAGGATGTTGCTTCCTCTAGTGGGGGTAAGAATGAGCTGGTCCAGAGCATTGGAATTGATGAATTCGAGGAAGCGTTGGGTCAGTGTACTTGTCCATGAGTAGTTTTCCCAGTTGATGGAGGGGTAATTGAAGTCACCTAGTATGAGACTGTTGGATTGGACCCTAATAGTTTCCAGAGTGCTTAGGAATGTGGAATGTGAGTCTTGGGACATGGTTAGGGACCTATAGCAGGCTTCATAGGTTCATAGGTTCATAGATTAGTACTAGGCTAATTGCCCTTGTGAGCCATTTTAAGCCTAGCCAATTATCCCTTGTGAGACTCAAGCCCTGTACCTTGTGTTTGTAAGGCAAACACCTTAACCATTAGGCCACCCTCCCAACCCTAACCTTTGACCTGAATCACCGTCTTAGCCAATGTGAGTTGTATCTGTAGTATCTCAGATGTGTTATGCTGGGCTAGTAGTCTGGAGGAGTGCATATCCTTTATGAATATGGAGACATGCACTGTCTTTGGAGCTTCGGTCCATGTTCTGGGGCTGAAAGGTGTGGAATGAGTTATAGCCTGTTAGTGCAGGGGTGCTTTCTGCTGCTTTAAACCAGGTCTCAGTTACAGCACAAATGCCAATGTTCTCCATTTTGAGGAGTGCTTTGAGCAAGTGCATCTTGAGATTTAGAGTTCTAGAGTTGAGCAGCATGACCCTCAGACTGCATTTATTTATAGCTGTTATGGTGGTAATTTAGGCTTTGGAACATTGCCTAAAAAGGCACTATAGGGGTGGCATGAGCCTTAGCCAGTATCTGGAAACCCAGAGGTGACAGATGTAGGCTATCTATAGGAAATCATTGAGGTCTGTCAGTCACATCATCCCAAGTAGAGAGATACTGGATCCCCTTAGAATGACACCAGAAACTTAGCCAATTGTTGAAATCAGTAATTTTCTGCTTGTACTGCAGTATCATTCTGGGTGACAGTAGGATGCTGCTAAGGGCTAGGGTCATACCTGCCTGGGTCACATAATCTGAGAGCTCCTCCATGTCTCTTTTCATGTAGTCTAGGGAGGTGCATCTCAGGTCATTCACACCCACAGGGACAGTGACAGAGTCATACTTGTTGTGAAGTGACCTGAGTGCATGTGTTATGTGTCAAATTCTGGCACCTGATAGACAGCTGCCAGTTACCTTCTCCTTATTCAGCCTAGTGCATGGGACATCAGTGTGCCTCACTATCCAGTCACCTATGATTACTGTATTGAGCAAGCTGTTTTACCTTAGGGGCTTATTTTGAGGGGCACACTGTATGGTTGAGCTATGTGTCTTGTGGTTTGTGCTGTGTTCTGGTGGTTGAGTGCATTTCTGCCTTGGAGGTCTCTGCTGTTTGGGTAGATTTCTATTGAGAGCCTCCGCGAAGGTGGGTGTGTGGTTTGTGTTTTTATGTGAGAGCTGTGGTGGTGGGTGTTCTGGAGGGCTACGTGTTGTATGTAGTGTGGTGCAGGTGTTGACATTCTGCTCTTTACCAGGCATTCCAGTCTTGGATTGAGAGTGCATGGCTTCTGATTTGGATATATAAGTGCATCTCTCACAAGTATGAGTGTTAGGAGGTAAGAGGAGAAGGTTGTCTGTGTACATGAGGCAGTTGCTACACTGCCTCAAAATGCCCAAGTTCACCAGGTTTAATAGGAGAAAGCACAAGGAACTGACCTTTAGACATGTCAGGAAGGATGGTCATTATTAAGTACTGGGGCTGTTTCCTTATGTATTCCTTTTACAGGAAAAATGTCACTCAGGGTGTCTGAGTCTGTACAGAGGACTGCCAAACACTTGACGGGAAACTAATATGTTATTGTTGTGTCTTTCGACTTTTCCCGGTTAGGGGTCGCCACAGCAGAACTTTGGTCCGCTAATAATTGGCAGTAAATTTTTATGTGCCGAGTTGCCAGCCATGACGCACAGCCTTCAATGAAGGTATGCCCATTCACGCATGTCTCCACACAGAAGACGCTCTAGCTGAGAATCGAACAGGACGACATCTTACTGTGAGGTGACAATACTACCACAGCACCACCACCGCAGTCGGGAAACTAATACGTAGACCCTGAAAATTTAAGGATGAAGTATTTAGGGAGGTATTCTGAAGTTAGAAAGAAATCAAGCAGTACTTACTGAAAAATAAAAAAATTAGCTTTTCAAGAATGATGAAAAGAGGGGAGTTGCATGAATGGCTACTGCCTGGTTACTACTAATGCTGGTCTCAGCACAGCTTCACTCTGTTGGGAAAGAATACTCCTTTGCTTCTTCTCTCACCATAAGCAAAATTTTAGCACCAATCCCAAGAAGAGAAGCAGGCCACGGCCTGTTTGGTGATGCAGTCTTGTCCCAGATGATGCAAGGGTCTGGTTGCTTGTAGCCTTTTTCTGGTAGATGCCTCGAATATTAACCAGACCAATCAGGTATGTTAAGCATAGACATTCACTCTCCAACCAGAAAGAGTCAGGAATCAATGCACTCAGCTCCTGCTCTCACCAGGATCAGAATATAAGCACAGATTCCATGCTGTCACCTATAAAGCAATTATTAAGCTTTCTGATGATCAGTAGTCTCCAGTCCTCAGTCAGTTTACCCAATTTCAATTTCATGTCATCTGTATAGATATATATATATATATATATATATATATATATATATATATATATATATATATATATATATATATATCCACACACACACACACACACACACACACACACATATACATATACTGTAGAACACCTCTGATGAAAAAGTTAGATCTGAAAGATACAATCTAAACAAGTGAGAGCCTAAGACAGAGCACTGTGGGACACGCTGACTGTAACTAAGGATTTTGCCTGTCCAGTTGAGGTATGATACTTGCCATATCCTATTTGCAGCTATCCATCTTATCAAGAATACATCAATACCTAGATGTACTAATTTATTGATCAGTGTTTTGTGTATGACCCTGTCAAATGCTAAAGGTAAATGTATATAAATTACATCACAGCACACTTTTTCATTCACAGCTATTATATTATTGTTATAGAACATCATGCTACAGGTGGTAGTAGATCTGTTTTAAACATATGCATGCTGATATAGGGTTTCCAGTCCCAACCCATCCAATTTTTACAATAATGTATGCAATATTACCTTTTCCATTATTTTTCCACATCATGAAAGTAGACTTAAGGGTCTATATCACTCTGGGTTTTTCCTGCTTCCCTTTTCCTTTAAGACAGGTTTAAAAAGCCCATGTCTCCAATCTTGAGGAATCTTACAGTAAGTTCTGGCTGAAGTGTTCTCAGGTCATTGTTACTAATTCTGTCTCCTCCCTGTGCTTTGTTTGGATCCAGTTTGCAGTTCTTTTCCAATATAATCCATTATCTGAGGTTATCTGGCTGTCACAAGAACAACTTATCACCCCTTTTGTGAAGCCAAACTGTTTTGCATAAAATTTTATAAACATATCTATAATCTGTTGTGTCTGAGAATAAATTTTAGAATCTGCACACAGTTTATCACTTTGTGTGTCTTTACTCTGCCACATCTTGTGTATCTTTAAAAAGGTTTCCTATTACGCTCAATAGCTTTATATAATTTTTCTTCAATTTTTTCTTGATCTTGTCTCACACTATGCTTAATCTGTTTGTCCAGCTTGTTTATTTCAGTTTTCAAAGCTATAGTTCGATCTCTCTTACATTTCATATATATTTTTTTGTCCCTCACCTTAATCAGATATGCCTAGATCCTAATGTTAAACTTATTTTTGATTTTTTGCACTCATTTTGTCTTTCAGAACTTTTCACATTCCAGCTGCAGTTTTTACACTGAACACCTCATTCCAGTTAATTTTACATATTGACTGTTTTGCTTCCATTTAATCTGTAATTAACCTTTTGTGCACTGGCTTAGATTTCAATTTGGCAGAATTATCTAGCAACAAATTAACCTTTATAACCCCGTGATCACTGCACATCAATGGTTCTAAAACTTGCCTTGGAGTACCAGTAATTTCTTTAGGAACACATACAATGTCTAGTATGTTTCATCTAAAATCTGAAGCAATTGTTGTTCCTGAATATATGCTGTGAATAATTTCCTCACTAATGTTGTTTAATCAATATTATTTCAGTCTGTTTCTTGTAAATTTAAGTCCCCAGCTAATATTGTTCTTCCTTCCTGTGTTTCATGCAAGAAAATGTATGACTTCTTCTAGGTCATCTACACTTGACTTTCATGATCTAATCACTCCAACAATTGTTATATGTTCCAGGGTTGTCCTTATTTTCGCAGTTACGCAGTCTGTAGTATTTGTGTTATCACTGAACATGTAATAATTACAAGTCTCATAACTGTCTTTAATCCCTATCATAACACCTCCACTAGATTTTTTGTTAGAATGTCTGTTGCAGTAAAAACATTTATACTGGTTTCCAGTAATTGTTCTTTAAACAATAACAACATCAATCTTGTGGGAACACAGCAACTTTTCCAATAAAAAAAAACTTTATTTTCAATACTTCAACCATAAAAGATGCATCAAATGTTGCTATCTGTGAACTGTTAAATTTTTGACCTGGCATAAATCTTGCCTAGTGACAAATCCATGAAAATGTACGTCATCTTGCCTGATCACATGTGTGCCCAAAACTAGGCTTGGATGCTCTGCACATTTCCATTTTTTAAAGCATTTTTCCATATACATATTTAACCAAAAAATCTTTTCATTCATAGTGACCTGACTTTCCTTTCTGTAAGTGATTTGTAAAAATATGCCCTAACTCCAGTACATGCTATACTAAGAGAGCTGTCAGCTCCCTACTAACAGTCAGAGATTCCTTGCGGATGAGATCATTTGTACCGACATGAATAAAAACAGATCTGTACTTCCTTACATTAAGGTATTCTAAGGCTTGTTTCACATCTTCTATTTTTGCTCCTGGCAGACATAACACTATTCAATGTTCATTATCTTCTCTGCAAGTATAAGCATCAGTTCCTCTAATAAATGAATCTCCAAATGCAGGAATATCTTTGCTGACCAGCTCTGAACAATCTTTAACTTTCAATACAATATTATCTGCTCTAGTAATTGATACCAAGGACATATATTCATCACCAATAGTCTTATTATTCCCATTGTTTTCATTTTGTATTAAATCCTCATCCAGTTGTCATTACAAATCTGCAGCTTGAGCCATGTAGTCAACATCTGCCTTCCCTTCTTCTTTTCTCACAGTAATCTTCTTCAATCCTTTCACATTTAATGTTGCTTTCTTCCTTTTCATCTGCCCTTTGCCTCTTTTTTCTACCTTCTGTTTTGGAAAAATGATGCCTTCTTCTGCAGACTGAATGTTTTGTGATAGAAACATATTATCATTCTCTGTAACCCTGTGTGTTACATAACAAGGCAGTGTCCTTTTTAGCATGTATTGTCTGTACTTTACAGAGATTAATCAGTTTTTTTCTTCCTTGTTATTTGTTGTGAACTTTTTCCTTTCTTTCTTTTTTTTTTTTTTGTTTCCTTCTAAACAAACTGGAGCCTCAGATTGCTGAATAATTGCATCCAGAGTTGTCAGGGGCATTGTCTTGATTCATAGAGATTGAATGGTCTTTACAGACAATAGACCCATCCTTTCCTAAATGTGTTCTATCTGTTCTTTGCTAACATCATTTATCTCACCAGTCCAGTCGTTAATATATAAAACAACAGTTCTCCAAGCAATGCCAATTGCACAAGTGCAATCATCATCATTAAGTCTAGATTTACTTCTAACAATGGTAAGCAAATCATCCAGCTTTTGACATGAGGAACACAGATCACCAGTGTTATCAGCTGTTAGCTTTAAATATGAATAGCATTTATTACACTGTACAAGGTATTTGTGGATTAGCAAATCATTAATTGCATACTCATTTAAGGAATCCATATTCAGCTTCAAATGAATAAATATTGTAAAAGAAAACAGTAATCAAAATCAGTAAACACGGATTTCAAACAGAACTTAAATAACTTCTATGATAAAAATCACACAAGCAGTATACAACTATTTACTAAACTAAGTACAGTAAAGTTGTTCTGACAGTGTAAGCTCTGCAAGTCAGACAAAAGCTGTAATTCCTTTATTCGCGAGCAAATTGTCCTTTGTGGTCACAATTGCTAAAGTAATGGAATTATTTAAGTGAGATTCTTTTAAAGTGTCAGTGTCACAAAAGGAAATACTGCCAGCCCAGTTATCTGGAATGTTGTAAATAATTCTATATCATTTGTGAATATTAATATGATTTATATAGAAGTTTGATAGAAGGAGATACTGCCAGCACAGCTATCTGGAATTTTGTAAATAGTTATATGTCATTTGTGAATGTCAGCAGCATGCAATTGCTTGTGTTATCATTATATTAGAACTGTATTTTATGTGTCTATCAAATTGCTGGTACAGAAGTATGTGTTGAACAGGGTTTGTACAGTACTGAGCTTAAAAGATGTATCCACAGTGTACCCTACTGGAACATAGAAGATTAATTTGCAAAACTTAAGAATAGTTGAGATTGAAGAGCTTTATTGCTGAGCCATAAACAAGATATGTTCTCTTTCAGTTTCAGTCAACAGGGAATTCTCTGTGTTACCTTGAAACAGAGATAATTACTAGGCTTGAGATGTAAAAGTGTTTTATTGTTTTAGGACTTCCAGGATCTGGAAACATCTGAGGAAAAGCCTTTATTTATGATTTTTCACAGGGAGTTGCTAAATGTTGGTAGTTTCTGACATTGGGGGGTTAGCTTCGGAACGAAAGTCAGGTGACAAAAAGTAATGTCATCCAAACTAACCCATCAGTAATATCTGATATTAATGTAAAAACTCTCTGAGAAAGAGAGACAGGCTATTTTGTATTTTGTCTTTGACCTGGAAACATCCACTCACCACCTCTGCACTTGCCTTGCTGTAAGTAAGTCAAGATTTCAGTAATTTCTCTTAGATTCAGTTAGGAATATAGTGAAGTATAGCTTATATGTTTTCTGTATTTATTTGAGACTGTCCTGCAATGCTGTTTTAAATATTTCCTGTGATTTTGAACTCTGAAGTCACTGTGAATACATATCTAGTATTGTCCTGTTCTTTTATTATTTATTATTAAATATATTTAAATCTTTCAATTGTGGCTGGTCTGTTTAGAGATATTTAAGCTTTAGAGTACTTGCATATTTTATTTTATTTTATTTTATTTTGTTTTTATTTATTTTACATTTGTTGACCGAAATAGTCAGACTGGATTCATGTCCATTTTCAGCGGTGGCCCGGGGAGAAAAGCTCCAAGGTAAGCAGATACAATAAAAACAATGAAAACATATTGCAAATATGGTATAGACAAAGAATACATAAGCAAACATGAATAGACACAGGTTAGAGTTACTCCCTGGTGACAGTCAGGGGTAAGTTCAGCAGTAATCTGATTAATTGATTTTTCACATTCTTGATGAGAATAAGCCAGGCTTGTTTCAGTGGCAAAGCCCGGTTCATAGGTTGGTACTAGGCTATCAGCCCTAGGGCCTATGCAAGCCTAGCCATACCAATTCCCTGGATATTTCTTCCCACAATATTTACTTCTCCAGGCCCCTATCTAGCAGGGCAACTGACATGATCCCCGGGGTGAACTTCCTATCTCCCATCCAATCATCAAGGTTCATTTTGAAGAGGGCCAATGAGGCACTCTGCTTGATATGTATGGGCAGTCTATTCCAGAGTATGGGGAGTCTCTGGGTAAGGAACCTATCCCTCCAGCATGTTTTGTTCATTGTGATGACAAGGTTTAGATCCCTTGAGCGTGTGGCTCTGAGGGTTTGGGATTTCTTTAAGTGGAGCTTGTCCAACAGCTCGGGGTTTGACATGGCCTTGTATGTCAAGCAGAGATCGCCTCTGAATAGCCGATATGCCACAGAGTATAGCTGGAGGTTTTTTAGATGGTCAGTATATGGCATCTGATTTAGGCTTGTGATTCTTTTAGTGAGGTATTTCTGTGGCCTTTCCAGCTGTTTCAGATGTCTTGTGAGGTACATACCAAATGGGGCATTATACTCTTTAATGGGTCTAATGAGGGATGAGTACAGTGGGACAATGACCTCCTTAGTTTAGTACCAGATGTTGTTTGAGTCTAGTTTTAAATTAGCCTGGGGAGGAGAGCAAAGTAATATCAGCTAATAGTGAGTTCCAGGCTTTGCCTGCAGAGTTTGCAAAGAGGGAATCACCAGCTGCATTGTTAATTTTGATTACCTGAATTAGTAGTCTGTTTGAGGATCGAAGCAGTCATGGATTGTTATAAGGAGTGATAAGATTTTTAAGTGACGCAGTATTATCCGGATTATAAAGGATTTTATTAGCCATAATCAATAGGTTATATTGGATTAGACTGGGTAGTTCAAGCCACCCAAGCTGGTTAAGATTGATGCAGTGGTGTGTCCTAAAAGGCAGGCCAGTGACAAACCTGGCAATGTGATTATAACAGGTTGAGAGTTTATTAAGTACAGTCTTGTTTATATTAGAGAGTAGGGGGGTGCATATAGAAGTGCTGAAAGTAGGTGAGAGTGAGCTATGGCAATTTTGGCTGGAGGGGTGAGGAAGCTTTTATTCTGTAAAGTGACCCCAGTTTTTTATTGATGGTTTTGATCAATTGGTTTTTATTTAGGTCAAATTTTAGATTATTATCAATAATGACACCTAATAGTTTTGTAGAGGGGTCGGGGGAGACTATTGTGCCATCATTTGCATTTATGGTAAAGGTAAAAGCAGCAGACCTTTGTGTTGGTGAGAATAACAACATTTTAGTTTTTTTGGGGATTTAGTATCAATTGACGTTCAGAGAGCCAGTTTTCTATAGTATTAAAGGTGGACTGAGTAGCAGACCATAAATCTGTAGGAGATGTAGCTGAGCAAATCAGGGTGGAGTCGTTAGCATATTAGATACAGTTGACAATTGGGATGACTGTATACAAGTCATTAATAAAGATGGAAAACAGTAGGGGCCCTAGTATGGAGCCTTGTGGTACTCCAAGGGTGTTAAGTTGCAGGTTAGAGAGCTTGTTCTGCCAAAGAACAGCCTCCTGTCTCCCATTGAGGTAGGATTTAAACCACTGAAGGGCTTTAGAATCTAGAAAAAAGGTTGCAGGGTGTGAATCAGAAGTTGGTGGTCAACCATGTCAAATGCCTTGGAAAGATCCAAGAAGAGGGCTGAGGATATGTGATTATTGTTACGGTTGTTTCTGGTATTGGTAAAAGCTAGTAAGGCTGAAGTAGTGCTGTGCTGTGGACGGAAGCCATGCTGGGTATCTGCCTTGAGGCAATTCTGGATTACTTGGTGCAGGAGTTGTTTGTGTATACAGTTTTCCATAATATTTGCAATTGGAGAAAGTATAGCTATTGGTCTATAATTGAAGAATTCAGTGGAGGAGCCTCCTTTATGTAGGGTCTATATTATACGATCGACGTTTGAAAACATCGAACGACATATGGTCGACACCATGTAGTTGATGTCTTCAAACATCAATCTTATAAAAAGACAAAAAAAAAAAAAAAGTACCCTAACATGTTTAAGCAGGGGGGCAATCCCAGACAGATTCGACATTGTCAGCTTTTGAGAATATAATATAGACCCTTTATGTAGTGGGATTATGTAGGATGTTTTGCAAATGGTGGGAATTTTAGCCTCTGCTACGGTGCGATTAATTAATATTGATACTGGGTAGGCAATAGCATCAGCTGATTTTTGAAGGTACTTGGCGTGGAGTTGATCAGTGGATAGTGTGGTGGGCTTTAATTTTTTGATCAAGGAATGGATAAGCGACGTAGACACTGGTTGGAAGCTGAATGAGAGTAGGTTCATAGGGATGGTACTGTCAGGGCCAGGGGAGCTAGGAGGTATTTGGCTAGCTAGGGCTTGAATTGTCTCAGTAAAGAATCAGTTAAAACTATCTGAACCATCCTCAGGGGGGTTATCAATGGTAGCAGCGGGGATAGGGGTAGACGTTTTTCCAGGATGAAGTAGATTATTCAGACCTACCCAGAATATCTGAGGATAGTTCTGGTTTGCTGTTTGTAAATTACAATAGTATTGTTTTTTGTCTTGCAAAATGGATTTTTTAGTTTCATTCCTAGTTTGCCTGTATTTAACATG
Source organism: Protopterus annectens (assembly GCF_019279795.1). Taxonomy (NCBI): domain Eukaryota; kingdom Metazoa; phylum Chordata; order Ceratodontiformes; family Protopteridae; genus Protopterus; species Protopterus annectens. Next base: position 1,268,991,369 of record NC_056745.1, read on the forward strand.
ATCTTGGGGGTCTTTACTAGAGCACCATAGAGCCCAAAATTTGTTTCTATTTGTAATTTATAGTCTAAACTCTTTAGAAAGCCATGGTGCATTTTCTGCTTTTGTTCTCTTTGAATGGGCAGGTGCATGCAAATCAAGGATTTCAAGAAATTTGTTGTTAAAATATGCAACTACTATTTACTATTACTATTTACGAGTACCCATTTCAGTATGCTTTCTTTTTGGTTGGGTTTACCTAGCCTGGTAGGGGTGGTTATGATGTGTGTAAATGCATGCAGGTTAATATGGGTAGATTGGGATTCTGAGGAACAGGTGCCCAAGTCTATGTTAAAATCTTCGAGTAGTAGGGTTTCTTGGAGGTAATGACATGATAGCCAGTGAAGGGTATCTTCAAGTGTGCCTATATTGTTACTTGGGGAATATACATGCAGATAATGTCGATGCATTTACTTTTGTTAAATTGCAATCTAGTGGCAAGAATTTTGGAGTTATTAATCTCAGGTGGTTGAGTAACATCTATGGTCACATTCAACTCAGATTTGTAGAGTGTAGCTATCCCACCCCCCCTTCCTGGAAACACGATCCAGCCTGTGTATGTTATACCCAGGTGGTAGCACTTCATTGTTGGTAGTGTTAGGTTTTAACCAGGTTTCAGATAGACAGACAATCTCAGGGGAGTGGACAGCCAGGAGTGCATGCAGTTCATGTACCTTGTTATTAATGCTTCTAATATTGAGATGACAGGCCAGGAGAGAATTAGTTGGTCCATTGATTATAGTTTTATAGCTTAGGTTACAAGTAGAGGGAGTGTATATATGGGACTGGAACTGATCCCCGAAGGAACTTTTCACTGAAGCACAAACAGCCGGGCATACTTCCGTGAAATTGCTAGCTAGAGGGAGTCATGGGGGAATGACTGTTGTGGAGATCGTCAGTGCGGATAAGGGAATATTCCCTTTTCCTCACTGTAGTATGATCTTGGAGTGAGAATATTAAAGTGGAGGGGGTTGGGGGGCACAGATTTATTGTTTTTTTTTAACGCACTTTAACAAAAGCGCTTTTTTGGTGAAAGCACTTTCATTAAAGTGTGTTCGGTGATTGTGGATTCGTACTATTGAACTTTCTAGATTCTAGATCCACATATACCAGAAGTGGATGGGTCAGGGTTGGGGTGACTATCACCACTGAGTATTAGGCTAGGTCTGTGCTTAGTGATAAGCTTCAGGAGTTTGCTTATAATTTTGTAGTATTGTCTAGATCTAGGGCTAATGTGCCAGGGGTTGGTATGCTAAAAGAGTGAACAAGATGTTAAGTTGGACCCATTATTATTAGCATGGCTAAAGGTGGGATGCTTTACAGCTGGGGTGATAGTATGGCATTTTGGGTACTGTTAACCAATGGGAAACTGGTTTTCATACAAGGTGAGTAAATAAGTGGCCAGCAGAATGTGTAGTAAAGAGGAGTATAGCATTATGAGAGGAGGAGTATAGTAGTTAGGATCTGTTGTTTGTATGGCACAACAGCAGAAGATCTGATGGTAAATCTAGAGGTAATACAGTGGGTGGAGAAAGTATGTTAGGAGAAAGCTGATGGGATGTTATGGCAGGGTGGAGAGAGTATGTTAGGTGAAAGCTGATAGGATGTTATAACAGGGGGTGTGGTTGAGTGACTATAAATTTAGCGGTCCTGGGGGCGGATGGGAATTGGAAGCAGGGAGGTGCGCAGAGCAAGCCTGAGCAGAGAGTGGGGGGTGAGCAAAGCGGGGCTAACAGTGACTACAAGTGTTTTCTTAGGCTTCCTGGAGCCATATGGTATGTATTTAGAGTTAACTTAATGACTGTGTTTTTAAACTGTATTGTTAAACTATATTTTACACTAAGTTATACACTGTGTTTTAGACTGTGTTTTATACTCTTGCAGGGTATTTGCTAGCTGTAGGTTATGAGTTTAGAGTATAATTTTCAGAGCTTTAGGTGGAAGCATCAGGTCATTCATTTACACACAAAAAACAGTAAAAATCTCCATTCAATGAAGAAACATACGCTGAGTCACACCAGGTCAGCCAAGGGGGGAAGAGAGAGGGAAATCCTAAGCACCTAGATTTGAAAATGCTGCCTGTACTATGTTGTAGCAGTTTAACCTGTATGAGGAAGGGGGGTGGGGGGAAAGAGAAGGCAGTAAGAGTGGTTAGGGGAATACCTTGATTGACTCAAGACACCACACGAGAGGTAATTTGAATGTAAGGGCCTAAAATCTGCACTCAGCACTTTAATATTACTTGCACTCAGTACTTTAATTTTACTTATGTTTAGCAGGAAAGACAGACCAACAGTATACAATTTTGAGGATTATTACAAGGGTTACTTGTTCAAATGTCAGACAAGTAAGTAAAACTTTCAACAGGAATCTATGTCTGAGTGTTAGAAAGCCAGAAAAGTACAAGGTATAGCTGTAAAAGTTAGAGTCAGAGAGACAAATGTAAGAGTCCATGTACTTTAGCTACAGGGGAAGGAGTCAAACACTCAAGTAGAAAAGAGCCCTATAGCTGACCAAAATGATGACTTGCTTAATTACACAACACTGTAAAAGAAAGCTTAACAAATGTTTTTATATGTGTAACCTACTCTGATTAATTGCTGGGAGAAACAGTTTTTGTTGTGGTGGCCAATTGCAATCCTGTAGACACTGTTATGCAGGAGCTGCAGTATGTTAGTGTATGTAAATGTCTATCTATTTCTATATCTATTTGGACACACTACAGGCCACTCCTAATAGCCTTACCCTTGGTCAAACAACCATTTGGATTAATAGTTACATTACACAGTAAGATTGGACGTGCTGTGTTAAGGGCCTTAAAGTAATTGATAGTGAGATGGCTGGTGGCAGTGATAACTACCTTATAGTCTGGGCAAAAAGGGGCACAGCTAGTAAACCTGTGCCAGCCTTTCCCATGAATGTGTGTTTTTGTCTATAAATCAAATCTCAAAGGTTGTATGTGTCAGCTAGTTGGGCAGGGACACAAAGCACTGGTTGGACAGAGAGGGTGCTGGAGGTCTTGGCTTGGCCACTCAGCTGAGATATGTACTCTATAGCCGTACCAGTGGGGTGTCTTATTGGGGATCTGGAGAAAGAGGGAGAAACCATCTCCAAACTGACTATGGTCTCTGTGTGGTCTTAAAGGAAATTCCACTTTACTGTGTGTGTACTTGTCATACTCCCAGTGTGTGCATCCCCCACTGTTGCCAGTGGTGAAGATTGAGGCTCCTTGGTTACTGGGCCAGTGTTGAGGCTTCACAGTCAGATATTCAGGGAAGATATTATGAGTTGGTTTAGGTGGATACTCCTAAACCATTGGGCAGTTCCTCCTGTGTTGGCTGCCTTGTTAGATACTTTCATTGCTGCTTCCAAGTCCCCTTATTCTCAGCCTTCTGCTCCTACAAAACCTGAAAAGTTCTATAAGGTTCCTGAGGATTGTCAATTTTTATTTAAATGTCCTTCTGCTGATCCTGCTGTGGTGTCAATCTCTTCTGAAAACCTTATAAACATTTTGCCCACTTCCAAACTTTTGATTCTGATGAAGATAGCATGACAATGGACAGGATTGGCAAGGGAGTTTGCACTGCTTCTACTTTGGCCTTTAGGGCTATTAATTACCAGACCCACATGACCAGGTATGATTTAGCCTTGATTGCTCAGGCTTGTCAGGTTATCTCTGCCCTCCCTGATTCTGATGACAAATCCTCTACCTTATCTTTTTTTAGGTTCTACTGCTCAAGTGGCTTGCCACACTGTTAAATGCAGCTATGATGTTGCTGATGCCTCTTCAAGTGCTGCAGCTTTTAGATCCATCCTGAGGCATTATTCTTGGCTTCATCTCCAGTCTCCGCCTGAGGATATTAAGGCCAAGTTGTTGGATGCTCCTTTGGATAATACTCATCTTTTTGGAACTGCTGCTGCTGACTTGTTTAAGTCTCTTCAAGAGAAAAGCAAAGCATGGCAAGACATTAAACATATTTTGTCTCTTCCATCTCCAAGATCAAGAGGAATTATCTTTCTAGATCTGCTTTTGTTTGCAGGCAACCCTTTTGGAACTGCTGCTGCTGACTTGTTTAAGTCTCTTCAAGAGAAAAGCAAAGCCTGGCAAGACATTAAACATATTTTGTCTCTTCCATCTCCAAGTTCAAGAGGAATTATCTTTCTAGATCTGCTTTTGTTTGCAAGCAACCCTGCCAGGCATCTATGGGCAGGAAGGGTGGGATGTGGGCCCCTTCTACTAAGGCTTCTCAGAGGACTGTGATTCAGAAGCCTACTTTAACTGATAAGCCTGCTTCTGTTTGACAGTTCACCCCCCCCCCAGTCTTTAGACCAGGTTGTTTTGCCCTTTGGTTCACACTTTGTCTTCCAAATTGGTGTCTCATCACTTCAGACTCTTGGTTTCTTTCTATCATCTGTCAAGATTAATTCATGGTATGGAAATCTCTCCGTCCTTCTTCTGGGACTACTCAACCTCCTCTAGAGCAACTTCCACTTTTCCCAAATGTTCTAGGGTCCATGTTGAATCAAGGGACCATTTGACCTGTCCCCCCTTCCCAAGTGGGATGGAGAATTTATTAAAGGATGTTCTTGGTTCCTCAGAAGGAGGACACTTGGAGATCTATTTTAGATCTCTCCTGGCTCAAAACCTTTCTCGAGATCATTTTTTTGCATGTTTTCTCTTCAAACTTTGTTTCCTCTCTTCTGGTGTCCTTAGATCTGAAAGATTCTTACCTTCATATCCCTATTCACCGTCTCTTCAGGAAGTTTTTATGTTTCTCAGGGTCTTCCTCTCATTTTCAGTTTTCTGCTCTGCACTTTGGCCTCTCTACTGCCATAAGGGTATTCACAAAATGCCTAGCTCCTGTCACTGCCTTTTGTAGGCTCCAAGGCATTCAGATTTTTCCCTGTCTAGATGACCTATTGCTTCAGGCACCTTCTCCCAATCAATTGTTGGAGGATCTGCAGTTCACCATTTATATGTTCTTCAAAGTCTGGAGTTTACTATCAACTTCCAAAAGTCTGTCCTGACTCCGTCTCATGATCATGTGTATTTGGGTTTCAGGATTTAGATGGTACCAATTTTGGCCTCTCTTCTGCCACCAAAGATATAGTCTCTGGCAGCCTTCTTTCAGTCTCTTCTTCCCCTGATTGCCATGCCAGTCAGGGAGTTTCCTGGGGCCCATGAATTCATGGCCTCTTCTATTCCAGTGCTTCCTCTTTGCAGAGTGCATGTAAAGAAGCTTCAGTTGTATCTCAAGTCAGTATGGCTGCAGCATTGTCAGCCTCTGAATTTCAGTGTACCTCTCCTTCCCTGTCTCAATAAGGAATTTGAGTGATGGATTTCACAGCTCACTGTCAACTCAGGACGGACCTTTCATCCTCCTGTCCGTTCTGTTGCCTTGAACATGGGGTGGGGGGCATCTTCTGGTCACCTGAAAGGTCAGGATCTTTGGCCTCCCTATCAGAAGTCAAACTATATCAACACCAAAGAGATGAAGGCTCTAATTTTGGCTCATCAGGCTTTTCACTCCATGTCATCTCCAGGCCCCTTGAAGATTCATAAGGACAAAACAACACTGATGTGATGTCAACAAGTTGGTTGGCATGAAATCTTACCTCGTCTACAGGATGATGCTTCAGGTTTGGGAAGTGGCTGTCAGTTATCATTTAACTCTTCAAGCAGTATACATTCCTTCAGAGCACAGTCTTGTGGCAGACTCTCTAAGTAGGTCCAAAAAAACAGGCTCACAAATGGATGTTTCGCAGAGACATGTTTCTGGACATTGTCCATCAGTGGGGTATTCCCCATGTAGATCTTTTTGCCTCCCCTCTGAACAAATAGTTTCCTTTCTTCTGTTCCAGAGTGTCATGTCATCTCACCTGGAAGACACACACCCTTTCCTTTCTTTGGAAGGGGAGTTCTCTTTATGCTTTCCCCACTATTCCTGTACTTCCAAGAGTCCTGCAAAAGATTCAGCTGGACTCCCCAAAAATCCTGCTAGTGACTCCCTTTTGGCTGAGACAGCAATGGTTTCCCCTCTTAATGCATCTGGCAGGTGCATTCACCACAAGTTACCTCACCTGTTGGATCTCTTCACACAAAACAAGGGGTCTGTCATCCATCACCACTCGTACAATCTGCAATGGACACTGGAAGATTAGGTTTTGATCCCTTTCAGGCACCTCTTTTCTGTGAATGAGCTCAGGGTTTTACAGGAGGCAAGGACATCCTTAACTAGACAATGGTAAAGATGTTTGGTCTGGTGCCATGCTTGTAACCAGGACCCTTTTTCAGTGGTTTCCCTCTGATTCTCTCTTATTTGTGTGAGTTGCTCCAGTTTGGCTTGGCCTATTTTTCTGTAAGGGCCCATTTGTCAGGGATTTCTAATTGTTTACCATTGACCCCTCCTTTGACTTTTCATTTTGAGGTCAAACAATTACTTAAAGGCATCCTGCATATTAGACTTCCAAGAAAACCTATTCCTCCTCCTTGGGACTTTAATTTTGTTTAGGAGAAATTGACTCAGGATCCTTTTGAGCCTGCAGATTCTGCTTCTTTGCAGTATTGTACCTGGAAGACTGTTTTGTTGTTGGCTTTTGCTTCTGCTCAGAGGGTATTTGAGCTCCAAGCCCTCATGGCTAGTCCTCATTTTTTGTTTTTTAACAAGGCAGGGTATCCCTTCATACTAATCCTTCTTGCATGCCAAAGGTAGTAAATTAGTTCTCCTTAAATCACTTGGTACAACTTCCTTTCTTTTTCCCTTCTCCTCAGTCTGTTAGTGAAATGATCCTGCATTTCTTGGATTGGCACAGACAGCTCAGGCACTATTTGGATAAAACTAGGACTATTTGTAAGTCTGATCAGATTTTTGTTTCCTTTCATCCCAGGTCTTTGGGTTTAGCTGTTTTTTAAGCAAACCATCTCCTCCTGGATATCTAAGGCCATTTCTTTTTGTCATTCTTTTCATGGTAATTCTCTGTCTGCATCTGTTAGAGCTCATTCTGCTAGGGCTGTTGCCCTAAGGCCTGCCTGCCTTCCAGAGTCTAACACAACCTGCACTTTTGGTTAGGGAGACTTGTAGTTCAAATAACTAATGACGTCATCTGGGTATGTAGCAGGATGTCATGAGTGAAGCTTCAATATTTTATCCAACAATGTCCTAAAATTGACTGTAGCTCCTTGTAGTCAAAATGATAGAAGTATCTAATGAAACAAATATTCTTGGGTGACAAAAGCTATTTTTCTTTAGCAGTAGGTATGATGGCATCAGGTGTAATGTTTTTAAGTACCTTGTTTCTTGTAAATTTTCAAACAATTCATCAATTCCTGGCATAGGATAGCTATCAAAACTTTGTAAAGATACTTATCTTTCTAAAGTTATTACACTAGTGGGCTGCTCCATTCATTCTACAACTCTTCTATTATCATAATTTAACTATCATTTGACCTTCTCCTTTTACTAATTACTTTTGTTACTGTGATATTTTGTAATGTCGTGGTCTAACCTCCACTCTCGGAGTTGTCTCTATATTATGTCCTATTCACTTACTATTCCTGGGCATTTTTAACAAAACTTCCTTATTTTTTAACAAAAATAATGCCTTATGTTATGCTTTTCTACTTTTGGTGAGGGGTGATACTGTACTTCAGATACAGATTTTCTAGTCTCTCCTTTATAAATTTAATCTTGTAGGTTGGCCACAGAAAGTTTTCCTTCTATCTTTGGCTTTATATACAATAATGCGAGAGATTGTCTCTACCTTTCACTTTTCTGACTGTCTAGCTTTGTATTTTAGAGCATCCAATGCCATTTGGCTATAAATGTATTCTTTGTAGAGGGTGCAAAAACTAATCAAGCATTTATATTCATTCTTAAAAGGCCTAGTCTTCATGTATAGGTTTCCTTACTATGGTCATAACCAGTTTTAACCTGTAAGCTGGCATGATGTTTGTTTTTATCACAATTTTAAATTTTGCTTTCTGTTCTAAGTCTTTTTAGCAATGTCGCACAGGTCACTAGGATGGTTATGATACAAGAGTTCAAATGAGATAAACTGAGCTGAAACTTATGACACCTTTCTTATTGCAGCCAACAAGTAGGTTAACATCTGATCCCAGTTCATGTCTTTTACCATGGATTTTAGTGTGTTACTTCATCTTTCTCCTAAACCTATAGCCTGTGGATGGTATATGGATCCATTTATCTGCTTAACTTTAAAACATTGGCACAACTTGTGCAATTGCTTTGGCATTAAAGGAAGTGACTCAGTAAATATCGCTTTATGGATACTCATGCAAAAATGATAAATGTTCACTGACAATATTCTTACCATTAATATTCAGTAATGACACATCTTATCTGAATAATACAGTCAGCTGCCTCACTAAACTGCTGTGAGAGTTTTACAGACACAAGCGAATCCTTACATACATTTAAAAGTATGGTTATCATTGTTAGCAAACAAGGTATGTGTGTGTGTGTGTGTGTGTGTGTGTGTGTGTGTGTGTGTGTGTGTGTGTGTGTGTGTGTGTGTGTGTGTGTGTGTGTGTGTGTGTGTGAGAGAGAGATACATGGATGTCATCTGGTTCTGTATCTTGAACAATGCATTTAAATGAAACTATTAAACTGCATGTACAAAGATGCTGTAAAGCTATTATAACACTAAAGTCAGTTTCCACAAACCTTAGTTCATCTTTGCAAATTAAGTTAAGATATAGAGCTTCCAGGATAGAATTGCCACTTTCAAACACAAATGGTTTTATATACTGTGTAGTAACTATTGCTAACTGTATCTTTCCATGAAGTAGATCTGTATCATTTTACACATATTTTGTGCAGTGTTTCATCTTAAAAAGCTGGAATGAAAGTAAACCTTCAGAATATTGCCTTATGATATAAGATTGAAACTGTGGTACCTATTAATTCTTTGATACAGATACATGTCGACAAACTCAAGTAAAAATGGATTCCAGACAAGAAAGCTGGAATTGCAAAAGTTGCAAAGAATAACATGTGATATAATAAAGGAAATAAGTTCTTAAGTTAAGCTGTCAAATTTATGACCTACTGACCATCAAGGAACTTGATCCTCTATAACCTCATGATGATATTTGCTGCTTCCCTTATATATCAAGATTCCATTTACACAGACTTTCAGGTCATGCAGAGGATAACACTTAGCAACCTATTCAGAATAGAATATAATGTGAATTCCAAAAGCCTTCCTTAATAATGCATGTTTTTCATCTCTAAAGTTTAGAATGTATTTTCTGTATCTCCGGTGTGGCTAACAGTTTTATATTACATAATATATGACATCAGTTAAACTTGAATGTCTAAAGCAATGAGTTACTACTGTAGTCCTGCTTCTGATTCCCTAACTTTAAACTTACAAAGTCTTTAACTCTTAGCAAGTTTTTTTTATTTTTCACCAGCCAGTGCTCCTCATGTTTATTTATTTATTTATTGGATGTGTTTCTCCGAGTAAAGCACTTTCAGCCCTAAGATAATTCTGTAGTTCTTGTTATGTTTACTTGCTTGAACAGCAAAATTAAAACAAAGAAATAAACAAGTAAACAGTACAAAAAAGTACATCTCTAATGCTAATCAGTATGTGATTTATCACTGCATTATATATAAGATTTCTCTTCTTTACAGATCTGTATGCGTTGAGCATGTCTTTATTTATTTATAGCAGACTGATGTGTTTGTCAAATGATCTGAACTCTAAAAGGGGCAATCTCCTCTGATTGGCTGTTTAGTTTAGTATTGTCATGAATCAGAGCATTTTTTTTCAATGAAGTTACCCTTAATAAGAAGGTGCACATCTAGCTATTCTTAACAGTGTTTAGTAATTACATGTCCACTAATGTTAATTTTTATCTTTCTCTGCTTAATGATGCATTTGTGCTATCCTATTGTATGGATAAATATATTTTAGGTATTCTGTATTACCTTGTTAAAGTTGTGATACTCTATGGAAAATGTTTTCTGATGACGTTGAATTGCATAACCTGAAGTAAAGCTATTTATGTAGCTTGGGTTTGTAGGCTGCTGCCTGTTTTGAGGTTAAGTGCTTAGTTCTGTAAACTATAATGCCAGTAGGAAGCCTAAACAATGAAAGACTTGCTAGGGGCATGAGTTCACAGCAGAGTATTAAAGATAGTTTGGGCACACCTTTTGGGGAGATTTGTCAATGGGTTCAACAATATGCTGGAAGGGATCTTAAAAGCATCATCGCAAAAAGCAGTGGTGCTGATTTTTCCAAAGGGGAGGGGAGGGCCCTGTTGATGATAGGTTAATTTCTCTCAGTTCCATGAATTCCAGTATTTATGCAACAGTGCTAGAAATGTGTAAAATATACATCATATGCTGCCTGATGGTTTTCAATTACGGTACGTACGCGAGGTGTTGAATGTCAAGGGAAAGTTACCAGTGTGTGTGTGTGTTAGTGCCAATGTGGAAGATGCTTTTCTTTCGCTACAGTAACAGCATTTATATTCATGGCATGATGGAAGAATGAAATAAACTTTTGTGGTGTGTGTGTGTGTGTGTATGTGTGTGTGTGTGTGTGTGTGTGTGTGTGTGTGTGTGTGTGTGTGTGTGTGTGTGTGTGTGTGTGTGTGTGTGTGTGTGTGTGTGTGTGTGTGTGTGTGTGTGTGTGTGTGTGTTTGAGAGACAGGGAGAGAGCCAGAGAATGGGTCATCTTTGCACTTAACTAAAATGCAGTTTTCCTAGATACTTTTAGTTTGTACTATAACTGCGTCTGGGTTATATTAGCAGTGTTATTCATGATGCATAGTTAATTTTCAGACTTATTCTGTTCCCGCAGGAAATAATAAATAAATTACACCCTTTGCATCAAAACAGCATTTCTAACAAAGCATTTTCTTCCCTACTGTTAGCATAAATACCTTGATTATTATTATCCGTGTTTCTTTTGAAATGGAAATTAAAACTGTATGATAGGAACCACTATTAAATAGTTGATTCACAGTGCAACTACATATTTTGTCAGAATAGCAATACATGTGTTTTTAGTGAATTATATGAATACTCATTGAAACCCCTCCCTTTTTTACCTAGGCATACCGTTCACATATATTCATCTGTGTACAGGATATGATCACACACAGCTCAATCCTTCACGGAAAACTTCAATGGATTTTTTTCACATCAATGCCACATGTACTTGTATTTAAAATCACACATTTTAACCATGCATTTGGAAAGCTATAAAAACGGCAGGAAGATGTTTATCTATTCCTCTAGACTAGAAGCATAATCCTAGCTGCAATGTATGTGTCTAACAGGAATGCTCCTACAGCTAGTGTAGCATAACTTCACGACGTAGGAAGTTTATTAATATATTTTCTCGGATCTCTGATATTTATACTTCACTGAATAGCATTTCCCAGTGCTGTTTCTGGAATTAAGGGGGAAGATAATCTGTCTATAAAAAATAAATATGGTGAAACTGATTACTTACAGAAAATTGCTACTTTCAAAAACAAAGACATTATAGCACCATAGCCCTACTTGTAAACTCAGAGGACGGCAGCCATTTCTTCTTCTTCTTTTTCTTTCGGCTGCTCCAGCACAGCAGATCAATTGTTTCCATTTCTTCCTGTCCTCTGCATCTTGCTCTGTCACACCAACCACCTGCATGACTTCTCTCACCACATCCTTAAACCTTATCTTAGCCCTTCCTCTTTTCTTGTTACCTGGCAGCTTCATCCTTAGCATCTTTTTCCCAATATACTCTGCATCCCTCCTCAGCACATGTCCAAACCAATGTAATCTTGCCTGTCTGGCTTTGTCTCCAAACCTTCCAACCTGGGCTGACCCTCTAATATACTTATTCCTAATCCTGTCCATCCTTGTCACACCCAGTGCAAATCTTAACATCTTCAACTCTGCCACGTCAAGCTCGGACTCCTGCCTTTTTGTCAGTGCCACTGTCTCCAACCCATATAACATAGCTGGTCTCACTACCCTCTTGTAGACCTTCCCTTTCACTCTTACTGGTACTCGTCTGTCACAAATCACTCCTGACACTCTTCTCCACCCACTCCATCCTGCCTGTACTCTCTTCTTCACCTCTCTTCCACACTCACCATTACTCTGAACATTTAAACTCATCCACCTTCGGCACCACTACTCCCTGCATCCTCACCATTCTTCTATCCTCCCTCTCATTCACACACATATATTCTGTCTTAGTCCTGCTGACCTTCATTCCTCTTCTCTGTAGAGCATATCTCCACCTCTCCAGGGTCTCCTCCACCTGTTCCCTACTCTCACCACAGATCACAATGTCATCTGCAAACATCATAGTCCACAGGGACTCCTGTCTGATCTCGTCTGTCAACCTGTCCATCAACATTGCAGATAAGAAAGGGCTCAGAGCTGATCCTTGATGTAATACCACCACCACCTTAAACGCATCCGTCACTCCCACCGCAGACCTCACTGCTGTCACACTACCCTCGTACATATACTTCTCTGACACTCCCAACTTCCTCATACAATACCACAACTCCACTCTAGGCACCCTGTCATATGCTTTCTCTAAATCCACAAAGACACCATGCAACTCCTTCTGACCTTCTCTGTACTTCTCCAGAGCAAACATCACATCATTAGTGCTCTTTCCTGGCATGAAACCATACTGCTGATCACTAATCATCACATCCCTTCTTAACCTAGCTTCCACTACTCTTTCCCATAACTTCATGCTGTGACTGATCAATTTAATCCCCTCTGTAGTTACTACAGCTCTGCACATCACCCTTATTCTTAAAAATCGGTACCAAAACACTTTTTCTCCATTCCTCAGGCATCCTCTCACTTTCCAAGATTTCATTAAACAATCTAGTTAAAAACTCCACTGCCATTTCACCTAAATACCTCCATGTTTCCACAGGTATGTCATCTGGACCAATAGCTTTTCCGTTCTTCATCCTCTTCATAGCTATCCTTACTTCCTCCTTGCTAATCCACTGCACTTCATGATTCACTATCCCCACATCATCCAATCTTCTCTCCCTCTCATTCACTTCATTCATCAACCCCTCAAAGTACTCTTTTCATCTGCTCAACACACTCTCCTTGTTTGTGAGTACATTTCCCTCATTATCCTTTATCACACTTATCTGATGACGGCAGCCATTTGAAGTACTAAAATGTTTTATTCATTATTTGTGATTTATAGACAGATTTCTTAAATGATCATAGCCACTACATATAAAATTGTGATAAAAACTTCGCAACAAAGGTCCTCAGAAATGCCATTCGTAATCTCTACATTTTTCTTAATAAATGAAACACCTCATTTTAAATTTTTGCAGAAAATGAAAGAAAGAAAAGGAAATGCAAAAGAAACTCTTAAGTGCTGGTCTTCACATGGCATTATGGGACACATAATGAGTTAACCTGGATGAATGCTGTACATGGTTAATACTGCATGTGTGTGTGTGAAAAGCATTGTTGATAATGTCATACATGTAGACGCATCTAGCATTGTGGAAAAGGCCTTTTGTGCATTTGTGTCATGTGCATCTGTGATAATGAAAGAGTGAAACAGATGATGTAAGAGTGTGAAGTGCAGCCATTCCTTGTATTATGCTAGAATTTCAGATGGTTGGTGTAATGGCTAAAGTGTTTATTTCACAGACACAAGATACAGAGTTTGATTCTCACCTTTGAAGGGCAGTTGTCTAAGCATACAATGGCCTGCAAGGGTAGCTAGCCAATACTTACCTAAGATCCTATGATATCAATGTAGATATATGAACCTTAGTGCATGATCGGCAAACTGCTTGACACACTGCACCTGGTACAATAAAACAGTAAGACACAGATGAATTGCAGAGAAGCCAGTATATAGAAGTTGCATCACTGAGCATTCCTTTCTGCCTTTATGAATTAAAAATAAAACAAACTATATACTAGCCTCTAAGTGAAACAAAGTAAAAAAAAAATAAATCACATAAATCACCAAAGAATGAGGTACCACCAGGAGCTCCATACAAAAGGACTTTAATCTTCACAAACATCCACAAACAAAGTGCTAACAATTCCACAGTGTTGCTCAGGTTAACTGCTTTCGACCTTCAAAAAGGCCTTCATCACAACAGAGTTCAAAGTTCTGATGAAGGCCTTTATGAAGATCGAATGCGCTTAACCCGGGCAACATTTTTTTGTGGATTTCTGTGAAGATTAAAATCCTTTTGTATGGAACTCCTGGTGGAATCTCACTTTTTGTGAGTTATGTGATTTTGTGCCTTTATGAATTGTTTTCTTCACAGGGATGTACTGGCCGTGAAGTGGTGCCCCTTCCCCTGTGGATGAAGGCATCCTGCTGGTGCCTATGGCATGCTGCATGCCTGACTTGCTGTACCACTGTATTAGTATTCCGTGTAGACACTGCAGTTTGTGTTGCACTACTACACAGAAGCATGTCTCTTTGTTGACACCATTGTTTACTCTTCCTCTCCATTCATCAGCACCAGCTTCTGTATTGGCCATTTACCTGCTTTAACACATGGGCTAACACTCTGCTTTCTTTTCTGACTGCATGTGTGATCTGCAGATCTATCAGTAACATTAAAAGTCTGATGGTACAATCCTTATCTCTCAGTTCTTTGTTTACTACAACCTATCTAATTCCTCACTACAGCTTTCAAACTTTGACAGCAAAGGACCTTTAGATGTCCTCCCTCACTCTCTTTACATATATATATATATATATATATATATATATATATATATATATATATATATATATATACTTTTTAATTATTAAACTTTAAGCTGAAAATAAGATTAGACAGATAAAACTGATAATGTATAAGCTATCACAGATTTTGTACATGTGTGGAGCCCTCTCTCGATAATCTGTATGCCAAACAGTGAAAAACTGGAATGTTTCTGAAGTTCAAATTAAAAAGTAAAATGCAGGGATCATAGTTCACTTTCTTTGTTTTCTTAGAATATCACATTGTTTTAACTCTTTGTAAATGCAGCATAACTATATTACTGTGACAGTGGCAGACATGGAACTTAAGGACCAGGGGCAGTAATCATGTGTAGGGTGTTAAAGTATCAGTTCAAAGCAAGTGTGCCCTCTTCGATGGAGAAATATGGTAGTTCCACATGGCAACGCAATTTAATATAAATAGAATAAAACTGGTAAGCGCTTTCATGGATTAGCACCGCTTCATCAGACCATAAAACATCATAAAAGAATATAAAAATATTTAAAAAGTGTCCACACACTTTTTAAATGGGTTGATATTATAACATCGAAGTAGTAAAATGTCGAATGTTATAATATCGAACCCAAAACAGCGAATGCTGAAAATAGCAAAGCTGCAGAATATCGAATTCTTTCTTAGGGAAAGAATTTGGTGGCCTGTTTCTGCCACTTTGCTATTTTCTCCACTGTGGTGCAAAGTTTACGGACCGGGTTAAGGTAAGTGTCTGAAGGGACCGGGTTAAGATGAGTGTGGGAATGGGATAGTTAGGGACCTTAGGGTTAGGGAGCGGGTAAGGTGAGTGTGTGATAGTTAGGGGCCTTAGGGCTAGGGAGCTGGTAAGGTGAGTGTGCGATAGTTAGGAACCTTAGGGTTAGGGAGTGGGTAAGGTGAGTGTGTGATAGTTAGGGACTTAAGGATTAAGGAGAGGGTAATGTGAGTGTGTGATAGTTAGGGACCTTAGAGTTAGGGAGCAGGTAAGGTGAGTGTGTGATAGTTATGGACCTTAGGGTTAGGGTTTGGGTTAAGGTAAGTGGATAGATAGTAGCGTATGTACGGTTTAGTGTAGGGTTAGAAGTAGGATTTTAAGTGTGTGTCTGGATTAATTTTTTTGATGTGCTTGTGTTGTGTGTGTTTTTCTCGGAATGGTGAATTTTTTCCCTGGGAAAAAATTTGCTGTTCTGAGTTTTCGATTATATCACATTTCGACATGGTGTTCAATATTTTGGGATTTCGATTATGTGATATACACCCTTTTAAATATTTTAAATATTTTTGTATTCTTTTATGATGTTTTGGTATGTGTCTACAAGGGATTTGATACAGTTTTATAGTATGTGTATGTTCAGGTATCTTGATCAGTCTATGTATAATTGTTTTATGAATTGAAACATTCTATTGGCTGGTTTGTATTTGAAGAACTATTTAACTGCAATTCATTGTTAACAGTTTTATGGTCCAATGAAGCGGTGCTAATCCGCGAAAGTGCTTACCAGTTTTATTCTATTTATATTAAATTGTGTTGCTGTGTGGAACTACCATGTTTCTCCATTTATTTATCACTATTTTTCTTCATGTTGGTTCCTTCATTTGGTTGCGAGGTTTATTTCAGTTTTTACTATGACCTCTTCTTCTTCTTCTTCTGGCTTTTTCCCGATTAGGGGTCGCCACAGCGGATCGCCTTGTCCGTACATTTAATGGCAGTGGAGTTTTACGGTGTTGAGTTGCCAGCCCAGCGCCCAACCTTCCACAGAAGGCACACTCACATGCACACCTAGGGCCAATTTAGAGTGTCCAATCCACCTGCAGCATGTCTTTGGGATGTGGGAGGAAACCGGAGCACCCGGAGGAAACCCACATGACCACAGGGAGGACATGCAGACTCCGCACAGAAGGCACCCCAGCCGAGGATTGAACCGGAGAACCTCTTGCTGTGAGGCGGCAATGCTAACCACTGCACCACCGTGGCCGCCCTTTACTATGACCTCTACTATGTCCTAATATAAAAGGAAATTGAGGAAAAGAGAGACAGAAATGAAGATTCAGTGAACGACTGACTTGTTTTACTTTAGATATGGATATAGTCTCAGTTGTGCATATCCTCATATAGTGGAGTTACTTTCATAAGTGTTTACTAGGCTAGCAACCCCAATGGCCTTTTTAAGTTCAGCCATGCATCCCAAATCTCTGACAAGTTCTGATATCCTTGATAAGTGTAAGCAGGGTCTTGTGAGGTGAAACATTTACAAGCATGAGCCTGGGACAGGAACCATTTACAGACTGCCTATGTCTGTTAGAGACAAAGGTGCCAAACCAGTGATGAATTTCCTGTTCCTCATCCAATTGTCCAAGTTACACTTACATTGGGCTAAGGATGAACTCTGCTTCACATGGATGGGCAGCCTGTTCCAGAGAAGGGGTAGTCTCTGTGATACATTCCTTTCTCTCCAACAGGACCTATTTATATCACGAGCAAGGTTTAAATCTTTAGCTTGGGTAATTCTGGTGCTGTTTGTTATGTGGATATGAAGAAGGTCCATCAAAGTGGAGTCTGACAATGCTTTGTATGCCAGGCATAGTTCTCTCCTCAACAGCCTGTAGGAGGCAGAATACAGGGAGAGGGCCATGCGTCAGGCTGCATAGGACATGTTACTTATGGCCTGTATTGTTTTAGTGAGAACCTCTGTGGACGTCCCAATTGATGGTTGTGCCTGGTTAAGTACATGCCAAAGGGAGCATGGTATTCAATGACAGGTCTGATGAATGCCAAATACAGTAAAACAATGACTTCCTTGGACCATACCTTTGATTATAAGTGGTGCAACATAGAATGATTTCCTCACTACTGTAGACATGTGATGGTCAAAGGCTAGATTACCGTCTATGTGTCCCCAAGTCCCTGACGACTGGGGGAACTTTTAGGGTTGTGTTGTCAATATGATAGTTACCAAGGGTGGATGACTTCCCTAAGGATACTATTATGCATTTTTGGCATTTAGTTTTAGTCCATGGCTCTGTCACTAGTTGTTTGTCTGTGTCAGCCCTTCCTAGACAGCATTTGTGTCAGTGGCTGACTCATTGACAGCTCCTAACTTGCAATCATCTTCAAATTTAGTCATCCAGAGGCCTATAGTGGACATATATTCTAAAAGGTGACACTGAGTGGCGCACAGCTACAGTTATCCCGCTCCACAAGGGAGGATCCACCTTGGATCCCGGGAACTATCGTCCCCTCAGTCTGACAAGCCTGATTTGCAAGGGCATGAAATGCATTATCATGGAACTTATAAACAAAGACACTGGCAACCTTCAAACTGGACCCCACCCAGTTTGGTTTTGTGAAGGGCCGATCTTGTCTCCTGAATCTGATTGACTTCTTTGAATCAGTCTCCAGAGCTGTGGACGAGGGTAAGGCAGTCCACACAGCCTATCTGGACCACGCCAAGGCCTTTGACACCATCCCCCACTCCGGGATCATAGATAAACTTACTAAGCTGGGCATAAATCCCTATGTCACTCGATGGGTTGCTAACTGGCTTACTGACAGAACCCAGACAGTAAAAGTAGCCGACTCCAAATCCAGCTCCAGACAAGTGACAAGTGGAGTACCTCAGGGTTCAGCCCTGGGACCACTCTTGTTTGGCATCTACTTCTCTGAAGTACAGGCCAACACTAAGGGACTCTGGCTAACAAAGTTTGCAGATGACTGCAAACTGGGAGCCATTATTGAATCCTCCCCAAATGATGTGGATATTCTACAAAAGGGCTTTACAGAAACAGATGCCTAGTGCCAGAGCCATGGGCTCAAGCTTAATGCCAAGAAATGTATAGTTATTCCCTTTGGAAAAAAACATGTACCCATGAATTACCACATAGGTGGCAGGACACTAAACATCAAAAGTGTGATGAGAGACTTAGGGACACAGGTGGACAGTGGTCTCACCTTCGATAAACACATTGCCACAACAGTCAGGAAATCCTTCAATGTGGCACACCTCATCACTAAGGGCTTTTCATCCAGAAAAAAGGAGGTCATTGTCCCACTGTACTCATCCCTCATTAGACCCATTATAGAGTATAATGCCCCATTTGGTATGTACCTCACAAGACATTTGCAACAGCTGGAAAGGCCACAGAAATACCTCACTAAAAGAATCACAGGCCTAAAGCAGATGCCATATACTGACCGTCTAAAAAAACTCCAGCTATACTCTGTGGCATATCGTCTACTCAGAGGCGATCTCTGCTTAACATACAAGGCCATGTCAGACCGTGAGCTGGTGGACATGCTCCACTTAAAGAAATCCCAATCCCTCAGAGCCACACGCTCCAGGGATCTAAACCTTGTCATCACAATGAACTAAATATGCTGGAGGGATAGGTTCCTGACCCAGCGACTCCCCATACTCTGGAATAGACTGCCCATACATATCAAGCAGAGCGCCTCATTGGCCCTCTTCAAAAGGAACCTTGATGATTGGATGGAAGATAGGAAATTCACCCTGGGGTATCATGTCAGTGAATATTGTGGGAAGAAATATCCAGGGAATTGTTATGGCTAGGCTTGCATAGGCCCTAGGGCTGATAGCCTAGTACCAAACTATGAACCTATGAACCTATGAATCTATGAACAAACTAAGCTTGAAAAAAATATATGCATATATAAATAAATCTATATCTATATATAGATATATAAAGCATCGTTTGGATTAAATTTAAAACTAGAAACTCAAATGCTGTGAAGAATGCATTCCTTTGAGTTAAATATTTTTTACTGGAACTTATTTTGTATCATTTTAATATCAGATACCATGCAGATGCTAAATTACTTCATATCTTTCTTATGCAATCTCACGTTTTTTTTCCAAAATGTAAAATACACATATATAATGCATGGCTATGGGTTGGTGGTTGGCATAATAGTTAAGGTATTTACCTCACTTAAGAGATATGGGGTTTGGGAACTGGCTAGGCTTAAAATGGTCCACAAGGGCAGCTAACCTAGTACTTACCCATGAGCCTATGTATCATTCTTCTTACCATAATATTGCTGCAGTTATACTTATTAACATATTTCTGCAGAGTGAAATGTGACTTATTGGCTTTTGATATGAGAGATCACAACTCAATCCCTCATAACTAACAGTTCAGTATTTTGATATGTGCTAAGCTATGTAACATAGTTGCACAAAATACATTTTTTTCTTTTTTGCAGGGAGGCAATTGACTTGTAACCCCAAAAGTTCTTTACAACAATTCCATGGATGCACAACTTTGGAGAAGGGACAATGTTCCCAAAACAGTCCAAATTGGCTGAGAAAATTACTTATTTTGCTTACATAACTGAGAAAGCAATATGTGTTGTATATAAAAGTTAACTTCCCTTCTACAGAGGATCCTTTTATTTCCTCAGTAAACAATGTTATGTAATCAGAGCAGCAGTTTTGTTCATTTACAGCAATTTCCAATTATTATTTAGTGTAGGATTAATATACTGAAAACATTTTAAATAAAATACATCTATGTGTTAAAAATACTTTTTAAATATATATATATATATATATATATATATATATATATATATATATATATAGCTATATATATAGATTTATATATAGATAGCTAGATAGATATAGCACAGGTAAGGGAGCTTTATGTAGTTTACATAGATTCTCATCAATGGACTGTCTTGTGGATGTTTTTCTACTTTAATTCTGAAGTGCTTTTTTAACTTTTCTTATGGTCTTAAGCAAGATTGTTGCATTCTTTTACTGATGTAATGAGAATTATGTTATGACGTATTAGCGTTATAAGGCTCTATTTTGAAATGTTACGATTTGCTGTGCCACATGCTTACATAGAGAAAATAAGGTTGAAATCTATTAGACGAGTGAACCTGTTCTTTTCTGGGGGTGGCAAACTTCTGGGGGGGGGGCAAACCACCTCACCCCTTTACCACCCAGATTTGTACATACCAACTCTGAAACTGCCATACTTCAGAGAAAAAGGAATATTCTGGGATATGGCCATCTCAGATTTAATATATGGAAGTCCATTTTTTCGGCCATTCAGTCTCTGTGTTTCTGGATTCACTCTAGCTGGTCCGAACATTTGAAATGGTAAATCTTTTATAGTACTGTCATAGCCTTAGTTACTTAATGCTGTATAAATTAGACCTGATTCCATTTTTGATGGTGATGGCCCTTTCCTACTGGTTTGTTGTAACTGTGGGGTTTTTTGTTACTCTTTTTCCCATTTTTCCTTTTTATGCTTCTGATTTCATGGAGAAGTTGCTCTTGTGGGTTTCTTGTGGATTTTCAATATTAATTTTTATGTAATTTTGAATGAATCTATGTTATTATAGTGAATGATCACACTGACTAACTGGTCAAAACCATGGAATGAGTAGTAAAACAAATCCATGATGGTGAATATAGGATGAAATAACATTTTTTACATCTAATGGCCTCATACTTGCACTATTCATGATCCTTTTACCTTTATAGTGGTATATTTTTAGGATATAGACTAAGAGAGAAAGAGTGACAGAGGAAAAAATAAAGATTTATAATATATAGATATATTATATGCATGTGTATGTAGGCATACACAAATGTATTTATGGTCTTCCCTACAGGTGGTCAGTTGAAGTGGACAAGATTACAACTTGTTTAGCATAAGACTACAACTTCCTTAGCCTAAGATTACAGCTTGTTTAGTTTAAGATGCTTGACTTGCAACTTTTACCTTTATAATGGTATATTTTTAGGATATAGACTGAGAGAAAAAGAGTGACAGTGGAAAAAAAAAGATTTATAATATATAGATATATTATATGCATGTATTTGTAGGCATACACAAATGTATTTATGGTCTTCCCTACAGGTGGTCAGTTGAAGTGGACAAGATTACAACTTGTTTAGCATAAGACTACAACTTCCTTAGCCTAATATTACAGCTTGTTTAGTTTAAGATGCTTGACTTGCAACTTGTTTTATTTTATGGAATGATTGGCAGGACTATTTCAGGAACAATTCTGGCAGTGATTCACTTTTTTTTTTAGATTTCTGTATTCTCTGTGGTTGTTATATTGTGGTGTTGGTATGTGAAGCAAAGTTATCACCAAAAGGGAAGTGCAGGGAGCCTAAAACCATGCTTGCTTTAACGGTTGTACTTTTGGATGAAGGTTTGACTGGGTGTGGTTGTCCTCTCAGAACCCTAACAAATACTTTCTTTGGAGGCACTTAGTAGAAGTGAGCATGTGTATATGTGTGTATGTGTGTTTGCATGTATGTGTGTGTGTGCCTTTATTCAATTACATTACATTTTTATAATATGGTTCTCTCAGTCAAATTTTCTTCTGGCTTTGAATCCATTTCTTTTATAGATAACATAAAACTGTGTACTGTATATTAACCATGAATATCATTTAAATAACATTTTGTAGTTCTTTTGTTATTTTTAGTCAAATGTTCTGTTCATACATTCTGATAATGTGTCTGATAAAGTTGTATTTTTAATGCTTTTAATACAGGACTTCAAATGAAAGCATGGTTAAAGTGCATAACAAGAAAGTCAGAACTCTGAAGCAATTTGCTCCAGCTGTGCATAAAATAAGATATCCTTGGTGCTGTACAAAAAGAAATAGTGAAACACATGTGAAATTGACAAATGCTTACGTATCACTGAAAATATGAACATAGTTCTGAATAAGCAATACAGAAGACCTATCCAAGAACCTATAGATTCTCAAATTGAATAGAATTACACAACAGTATCAGCTTGCATTTTGTTTTGTGTTTTCCGTTTTAGTAATAGGCAGTGGCATATGCTCAATAAAATGCATAAAGAATGGATGAGGTAATGTAAAAAGCTTCTCTGGACATCGTCTGCCTACTGATCCTCGACCATCAGGTACCCGAGACACAGAAGATATGGTCATGCGTTCTTACTCTTGAAAATGGCTGCCTGCGTGGCCTCTCCTTTCTTTGTTTTTATCTTATCACACACCGGGAAGAAGTTTAGAAGGTGCAGGCGATGTGGGAAGTGTCACCTGCAACAAATACTGTCTCATTTTTGGTCTTTCGTGTTTTACTCATTAGTA
Organism: Protopterus annectens; assembly: GCF_019279795.1. Lineage (NCBI taxonomy): Eukaryota > Metazoa > Chordata > Ceratodontiformes > Protopteridae > Protopterus > Protopterus annectens. Next base: position 1,269,014,267 of record NC_056745.1, read on the forward strand.
TTTAGCTTTGTGGATTATCAGGTTTAAGGCATTTGGAAAAATGTGGAATACGTAGGTAGCTGAGAAAAAACAAAGATGAAAGAGCAGGTTATACAATAAATTCAATTATTTGATTAAAAATTAGTAACTTAATACACGGTACTGTAACATATGTTTACATGCGTACTCTTAAGAAATGGCAACATATGTAATAATGTTTATAACACAGAAATGTTAAAACTATTTTGTTATATTTAGACATGTATTAGTTGACTTTCATCAGTAATTTTTATTTGTGTTTATAATGCAATCAGAATTATTATTTGTGTCAGGTAAAATTGTACAAGTAAGTTTTGAACATTTGGAGGAGACCAGGCTGAGTTTATCCCTATTATGGCTGAATGTATACATTGCAGCATAAACATGCAACTTGATAATGTCCTGAAGAATATTTTATACTCATATTTGGGTTACAAATTTCTAGAAATGTGTTATTTTCTATAAAAAGATATGTGTACCTAGATGCATGCATTCTGTGAATGTTATACTACGTGAAAATGTATGCATCTTTCAGAGTAAAAAAAAGCAACGAACTGAGGAAGCAGATTCTGGTATATACATAGTAATATTCTTATTAACTTTTGTTCTAGTTAGACAGGCAGTCCCAGTATGTGATACTCTTAGCAATGATCTGCATCGTCAGATAGAATACTGAGGGGTGTTTAACTGCATATAAAATAAAAAGGAGAGCAGTTATGAAATGGTAAAGCTGTAACCGTGAAGAAAAAAATAGCTGCAGTAAACAGCAGGGTAATCAAACAGCCATATGTCTCTTTGGCCCTGGAGTGTAATAATTGCATGCTTCCATCCGTGTGTTCAGGAATTCATGCATAAGATAATCTGGACATTTAATAACAAAATTAGATAGCACCAGACTGTACTTAAGACAGTTCACTCTCATGAGTATGCAGAGTTAGCTGTTGCTCATATGCTTCTATACCGATTTGTTTTAGAAAGAGTAGCTTTTCACATGTTGTCAGTGTTAACAGGTTGTGATATTTTTATATTAATTTTATTTTTTCTGCAGTCTAATTTCATTTTATATATATATCACATGACATTGAATTTAAAGCCAATGGAAATGTGAAATCAGTGGAATGAATGCTTTACTAAATAGGCAGTAATCTTTGAAAATCAGTAGAAATTTCCAGAAGTTCTAAATGACATATGGATATCAAATATCAGTGAACGCAGGCAAAATGAACATAAAATGAAGCCTTTCTAATAATATTGTAAAGATATATTTCTCTGCTTGCATCCAGTTTGGCCAGATCAGATGTCTGATTGTCAATTATTTAAAAAGTTGCTTTGAACCTTGTTGTCTCTCTCTCTCTCTCTCTCTCTCTCTCTCTCTCTCTCTTCTCTCTCTCTCTCTCTCTCTCTCTCTCTCTCTCTCTCTCTCTCTCTCTCTCTCTCTCTCTCTCTCTCTCTCTCTCTCTCTCTCTCTCTCTCTCTCTCTCTCTTTCTCTCTTCTCTCTCTCTCCGGAAGCTGTACCTTTATCCTTTTCTCATATAATGTACTTTGTTATCAGATATTAGGATAAAATTGTGATCCTGTCAAGAGTCTAAGGGTGGTAAATGTGATTCCCACAACTCTAAGTATGATTAGGATAAAATAATACTTCCTAGTCTGAAACCAATAAATGAGAAAACAGTGAAATTCTGTTTGTAGTATCAGGCACCAGACACTTGCATGTTCGATAAATAATTAATTGAGTTTAATTTTGTTAATCTACAGTAGTACTGCTGTCTGATTGTTTGAATACTTAGTTGTTGCTTACATTAATACAGCAATCAATGACTCTGTGGAGTAAAATAAATAAAAAATGCAGTATGATTACAGCTGTGACTCTATAGTGCAAGCAGACAAGCTTCAAATGGGCTACCAAGCTGGACATTCGCATGTTCATTTACTAAAGGAAAGTAATAAATAACACTTGCTTTTTTATACAGTTGCTTCATCTTATGTCATTTAATCTAATATGGTTTGTGGGTACTGCATATTTTGAGAACTGTGCACTACATTTACCGTTCCCTACAATAATTACATAGATTCATTTTCCATTTGGATGTTTGCATCACAACATAGCTGAATTCTATTTTAAAATAAGACATCGACTCATACATTGGGACAGTGCAATATAGAAATCAAACTGTTTGCCAAAGCTTTAGCCTGTCACTGACTTTAATTTAAGCACATACTTGATTGATTTGGTTTTCTACTAGTTTTCCTATACCCATCAACAGATAAAGGGCGTGAGGATTGTTCTTATTTTCAGTTTTCACATTTATTTTGTCTGAGTTTGGAGTTAGAGCTCAGCTTGCAGAGATTTTGCTTTGCTGCATTTTTGCTCTAAGGAACTTCTGAAGATACACTGATATTATACATTTTGTTGTTATGATGTAGGTATTTGAATGCAGCTGCTAGGTAAAACATTTTAATGTGTAGTTTATATTTTGGATTGATAAAGATGTTTTCAGCAGTTTTTCTTCAATGTTTTATGTTTGCAGTGCTTACTACTTTTGATGGATTTGTTTAGATGAAATGCATTTCAGCAGCATTTTCATTCAGTGAATAGTGATACTGCCTGAGAGAAAAAAGTGGAGATAGATGATCATGTGCAGATATTTCACCTTCCTCCTTCCTCAGAAGGAAACAAACCTAGCAGCAGGTGGTAATGAAGGGATCAAACAGCATCCACATAAAGTTATAAAAAAATGATGAGTACATAAAGAAGGAGCATGGAAAGATATACATAACAGATATACATAACAACGTGTACATAACAACAGATATACATAACAACATGTACATAAGAAAAGCAATAAACAGGCCACATCTAAATATTCACAGAACACTGCATGAGCATGCACAGGATTTAGGACCGACGTACGCTAAGTTAACGCTTGTGATAGGGGCATGAAAGCAAATCCAGTTTATATATTGTAGGGGTTAAACATGGGAAGTGCTGCCATTTTTAATGAAGGAGATGCTAAAAATGTTTGGAATAAGAAACATGAGATGGACATTTAGAAGTGATCTCATCTGCCAAAGTCCATGAAGCACATGTTAAACAAGAAAATTGTTAGGCTAAGTAAACAGTTTAAAAGGCTGTTAACAGATGGCAACTGTAATGTGGCAGAGAACAATAACACTTCCAGGTGACAATCTTAATTTCATGAGGAATGTATGAAGCATGCCGTATTGTGCTTCCCAGATCATGATAGACAAGATCAGTTGAAAGGATTTAGGCAGATAATATTGACTCTGTATGTTATTAGCACATTCAGAATTCATTCAGTTAAGGTATGGAACACATTAGAATCAAACAGCATGGAAAGTGGTGCAAAAGCAGGTTACATTAAGGTAATTCCTTACCTTTCAGAATTACGAGTCTTGTTAGAAAGGTTTTAACTAAGAATATTTTGTGGTTTTGTTTGTAATTTTATGTAAAATGTTTTATTATTAAAGAATTGTGAGTTGCATGGGCTAATTTACTAATATCAAAATAAGCATGCAATGCTGTGACAATAAAGTTGTTTTGATCGGGTTGTTGCAAAAATGAAACATTTAGTCCCATCTTAATACCTGTAGTAGAAAGAATGCAGGAAACACCACAACATTAAACTTCAAGTAGAAAATAGCCTTAATAGCTTTATTTACAACTTGATAATTTGAATTTTGACTGACACAAAGGGGGCCCACTTTGCTAAAACGTAAACTAAAGGGCATCCACATCAGAAAATGTGCATCATTTATTAATTATGGAGTCATAAGATGCTCACTAACTGTAGTTGCATGTAGGTAATTGTACAGTCAATGTAGCAGTGAGAGAAATATGGAAACAAGAATTACATATAGCAGCTTTTAGTAACTGTAAAAGTCTATCAAATGTACCACTAAACCAACAATGATTTACTGCACAAACAGTATTTCAGAAAAGCTGAAATTATTTATTTTGAGGAAGTGATAAGTATGGAAAATATAGGACATCTAGGTCATAATGGCTACCTAGAATGCAGTATTTGCTTAGTCCCTTCTTCAGGATGTCTCCTCCAAGTACACTAGTGTGATATAACTGTGACTTATAACTTTGTGGGGCTATGAATGGAGAGATGATAAGTCAAGAAGCAAAGGAGAGTAGTATTGCTGAAATGGAATTCATCCTCAAGACTAGGTGAGTACCTTCATGAGATGAACCCTGTTTTTCACAAAATCTCTCCAAGATAACACTGATATATACACTGTATTTATACAGCATATATCATAGCCAGAAGTAGGTGAAAATTAAAAAAGATAGCTGGGTGCAGAAGACCAGGAAAAAAGTGCCCAATCCTGGTAGGTGCACTGGTGCCAGGACTGGAAAAAATGGCAGTTTAGAATCCTGAAAATATGTAAATAGTCCTGCAATGGGGCCAGGCCAGACCAGGCCTAGGGGGAGGATGCCCCCCCCCCATTGTAGAAGGAAGTAGCAGTTCACAAAAATGACAAAAAAAAGATAAGCCAAAGAAGAGCCATAAAGACGATAGAGAGGACTATCGAGGATAAGAAAGAAATTATGTACTGTTACTATTATGCAAAAAGCCCAGGAGTTTCAGACACAAGATATACAAAAAATGAAGAGAGAAATTAGAGGAAAGAAAAATGCTTCCACAAAAAAAAAACTGTCAGAAAACTCAAATAAAAATGTATATAAGTTCACTAATACAACAGACTTGTGAAAAACAGTATATAGATAAGAAACTTTGATCTGTTTGGAAAAAGAAGCATCTGAGCAAGCACAAAACCTGTAGATTTTTGAAAAGTATAACAAAGAAATATGGACATGGGAAGGAAAGAGAGATTTGATATGGTACAATATTTATGCAAAGGTGAAAGCCAAATTAATCAATATAAAGAAGGCAGCCCCAAAGATATTCAAACAGAAATACAGGCAGAGACATCCAGATATGGAAAATTTCGCAATAAAAAATAATATCACTAAGAGGGAATGTAGAAAAGAAGATTAATAAAGTAGAATTAATTAAATTAATTAAAAAAAAATAGAAGTTGAAGTTATGGAGTGCATGTGAAATGAAGGATTTGGTGTATAAGGTCTAACACAGATTATATCACAGCATAATGGAAGACGTCCCCAGTGTAAGGAGAAACAGGAAGATCAAGTGACATCTGAAGAAGAAATATGGACATGGGGAAAAAAGAGATTTAATATGGAGTAATATCTATGCAAAGGAGAAAGCAAAACTAATCAATACAAAAACAGCAGCACCAAAGATATTTGAAGAGAAATACAGGCAAAGGAATCCTGACATGGAAAACTTTACAATACAAAAAATAAGAAGACAAAGAGGGAAAGTGGAAAAGGAGATCAGTAATGGAGAAGTTAAAGAAATAGAAACTGAGGTTATGGAGTACCTGCAAAGTAAAGGATTCAGTGTAGAAAATCAAATTCAGAAAGCACCACAACAGGATAGAGCAATGGACATCCAAATTAAGCGGAAGCCAGTGGAATGGTAAGCAATTGGTTAGGTGCCATATGAGTATATTTTTTTCCACAGGAAACCAGTATAAATGCCCACTTGAAGCTGGAGAGCAATGAAAGGAACATGAAACTGTGAAAACTCTGACGCAGTCAATGTTGAGAAGTGATAGGACAGTGAGTTCCCATATGACAGAGCAATGGATGGCACAGGATGAAATTGAAGAAAAGGTGCCACAGGAAAATGCTACAGAACTTTCTATAGAATGCTCGCATTCCTGGAAATGGAAAACAAAAAATGTGCCATCAGTTTAGAAGAAATTGATGTAAGAGAAGGGTTGCTTGATTTAATAGAGGTAGACAGACATATTAAGATCAATGAAAGAAATGTAGAAGGTCAATAAAATCCCAAAAATTCAGAAGTTTTGTAATTAAAAAGTCAAAGTCAAAATCAAAGTAAACTTCATTGTCATTCAGAAATCACACAAGTGCAAAAACAAAATGAAATTCTATGTCTCCGGACTCAATATGTAGACAGCATATAGACGATTTTCACAGACATTTATACATATAACACCTAGCTATGACATCACAGACATGCAGGCAGACAGACTAATACTGCACATAATTAGAAATGCATTTTAACACTTTTCACAGTGAACACTTACTTGCATGAGACGTTTGCACAGGTACTTGGTTTAATATTGTATTTATCTTGTACAGAAAGAGACATTTAAGTTTTGCACTGTGAACATTAGAGAATTGCACAATGGACCTTATGGTTAACATACAAATTTGTATCATGTATTGCACTGAAAGAAGAGATATTTAACTGCATTGCTACCACCCTAGATGGCCTATAAGTTACAGTCATGGTGAATACTGCGCTAAGTATTAGATGAGACTGGTAAAGCACAATATGAGACAAGCTACTACAGTTTCTACTGACCCAGATGGCCATCACAGAGCATACTTGTTACTAGATTTCAGCAGCCTGATGACATTAGGGAAGAAGCTGTTCCTGAATCTTGTAGTTCTGCAATGCATGCCTCGTAAGTGCTTTCCGGATGAGAGATGCAAGACAGTAAGCAGGGTGATTGCAGTCCTTAATTATTCTACTGGCACTGCCAAGACATTTGGATAAGTACAAGTTATGGAAAGATGGTAAGGTGGTCTCAGTGATACTCTCAGCTGTCTTCATCAGTCTCTGGAGGCATCTGCATTCAGAGGTAGAGCAGTTTCCATACCGTACTATGAGGTTGTTCATCAGGATGCTTTCTATAGTACCTCTGTAGAAGGCAGTGAGAAGTCTCGATGGGAGATTCACTCTCTTCAACCTTCTGAGAAAGTGAAATCTCTGGTGTGCTTTCTTGACTATGGCATTTGTACTGGTGTTCCAAGACAAGTCCTCATCGATGTGCACCCCCAGAAACTTTGTGCGTCTCACTCTTTCTACTGTTTCCCCATTGATGGTGAGGGGAGAATTTTCCTTGCGATTTTTCCTGTAGTCCACAATTATTTATTTTGTGTTGTTTATGTTTAGTGCTAAGTTGTTATTTTCATACCAGGTAATCAGTTGTTCCACCTCATCCCTATACGCTGTTTCATCGTCATTACTAATGAAGCCCACCACTGTTGTGTCATCAGCAAACTTGATTATGTGATTTGTATTGTACCTGGCTGTACAATCATGTGTTAACAGGGTGAACAGCAAGGGACACATCCTTGTGGGACTCCAGTGTTGAGTGATGATATCTCAAGAATTATTTCCTGCACACACTTTCTGAGGTCTGTCTGTGAGAAAGTCAAGAATCCAGTAACAAAAGGGAGTGTTAATGCCTTGTGGGAGTAGCTTCATTACCAGGTGAAGAGGGATGACCGTGTTAAAAGCAGAGTTGAAGTCGATGAATATTACCCTCGTGTAGGTGTTTTTATTCTCGTGGTGTTCCAGGGATACATGGGGTGCTAGAGAGATGGCATCTGCCATAGAGTGGTTCGCTCAGTAAGCAAACTGCAGAGGGTGAAGATCAGCAGGCAGCCAAGATGTTATGGCATCCCTGACCAGCCTTTTAAAGTACTTCATCATTAGGACTGTCCATAGAGATTCATGCGATATAACAGAAATAAACAGGATATGTTATTGTAGAGCTAAATTAATAACTAATAAAGTTCTACCACAAGAGCACAGGGTAGTGAGGGAAAGGAAGCGGAGAAATTGAATACCATCATGGAAGTATCAAACAGAGAAAAGTATAAAGCAATTAAGGCAAGACGTGTCACTGATAGAAGAGTATAGAAGAGGGAACAGATCAACAAAAAGGTAGACATGATAAAAGCAATGTGCATTATTAGAACTGATCAGGATCTATCATGCACTATTGCAAATGACAAACTAAAATCTCAGCACTGGAGGAAAAACTTAGAAGATACGGAGATAAATATAAAGAAACAAAAATAATAAGCAATTTATTGATGACCCAAAAAAGTTGTATAGAGAATTAGGAAACAAGGCAAAAGGAATTGAAAGACCACCAAAAAAAGAAGAAATAGATATATTTTGGAGAAGTATCTATGAAGATCCTGTGGAATAAAACAAAGGTGCTAAATGGATAGAAGACGTAAATGAAAGAATAAGAAGTTTAAAGGTACAGGATATGAAATGGGATGAAGCAACAGCCAGAGACATTGAAACAAAGTTAGGAAAAGCCTCAAATTGGAAAACCCCAGGTCTAGATGAAGTACCTAACCTTTGGTTAAAAGTATAAAATCTTTGCATGGAGATTTAACCATAAGTAAGAACTATTTATATGGGCACCCCAAACAGACACCAACCTGGCTAACTAACAGGAAAAACAATGCTCCTACTTAAGATTGAACCTGCAAGCTACCCTAAAAATTATAGACCAATAACTTACCTTCCGATGACGTATAAACTATACACTGGAATTGACGAAGATTTTGCAGACTTTTAGAAAGAAACTCAATTATGGCAGTAGAAACAAAAGGACAAAAAAAGAAAGTCATATGGAGCAAAAGATCACTTGTTAAGTAAAGTCATAGTGGAGAACTGTAAAAAGCGGAATAATCTAAGTATGGCATGGAATGACTACAAAAAAACATTTGATAGTATACCACATTAATGAATAAAACAGTGCTTAAAAATGAAAATGATACATCCTACACTTATCGACTACATTACACTGACCATGAAACAGTGACAAACTGCTGTGTAATTAAGCCATGGTAAAGGAAAATGTTCACCCAGGGATAAAAATTCAAGAGGGGATATTCCAGGGTGACTCTCTGTCACCAGTGCTATTCTGTCTTGCACTTAATCCATTAAGCTGTCTACTTAACAGCTTAGGCCATGACTATAATTTGGCCCCTAGAAAAACAGCAAGATGTAAAAACTTCTCATCTTTTCTTTGTCAATGACTTAAAACTGTATAGCTCTTCAGATGAAAGCATAACTGCAAGTTATCAAAACCTTTTCAGATGATATGAGACTGTCATTTGGTCTTGATAAATGTGAAAAAGCAACCTTCAAAGCAGGAAAACTGCATCACCAAAAAAACATCAGTTTGGGACAAGAATGTGATATAAAATAACGTGAGCAAGAGGGAGGGTATAAATATTTGGGAACTGATGATCAACAATAAAACATGAACAAATGTGAATAAAACTTAGTAAGGAATACTTTAGAAGACTTAAATTAATCCTGAAAACAGCGCTGACATTTAGGAACAAAATTCAAGCAATAGACCAATTTGCTCTTTCTGTCCTAACTTACAGTTTTGGAGTGATTGACTGGCCCCAAAATGTGTTGGATAGATTAGATAGAAAAACAAGAAGGATGCTTCATGCTCACCAAATGATTTATAAAATTCAGTTCATAACAAGATTATATATTCCCCATTCTCAAGAAGGGTTGGGGCTCCTTGAAACTGATTACATGTATATATTTGCAATAGTAGGACTGCACACATATCTGCTGACCTCACAAGACCCAAACATAGTGAAAGTTTTGAAACATGAGAAGAATAAATCCAAGATGACTTCTCTGCCTAATCTAGCTGAAGCATATTGGCATCAAGCATTAATGGAAATAAAACCAGAAGTAGATAAAAATCAGGCAGTAAGTGAATGTGCCAAAAAACAAAAGAATATAAGGTAAAGGACCAGATGAGAAGACAATAAATGTGGAAAATGCATAAATATAGTTGCAGGTATAGAAAACTTCAGGAAGAACCTCATGCTGAGGATCGAACGCAGGAATGGTTAAGGAGAGGGTGTCAACTGAACATGTGGGAAAAATAGACAAATGTAGTTTTGTAAAACCGAACTGGAAACAGTCACACACCTCTTGGCTGGTTGTGACATACTAATAGCAGAAGTACTGTATACTGAAAGGCATAATAATGGGGCAAGACTGTTGCACTGAGGATTGTGCAAACATTATGGTAATGAAGTGGCTGAAAAACACTGGAATTATGAACCACAAAGCATCATAGAAAATGATGAAGTCTACATCATATAGGATCACCCATTATCAACCGTTCAAAAGAGAGATGCTAAAAAAATGGATATAGTGGTCCATGTAAATAAGACAAAACTAGCATTGATCAATGAAATTGCCACACCCAGTGACTACAGTGTCTTGTGTACAGAGACACAAAGTCATAAAGTATCAGGATTGGCAGGCTGAAACAAGAGCAATGTGGAAGAAAGAGACCCAGACAGTTCCAATAGTAGTAGGAGCAATGGGTCTTATAAAAAAGAATCTACAATCATATCTAGATGTGTTACCAATACATGTAACTCCATAAGAATTGCAGGAGTCATTACTGGGCACATTTTTGGTGCTGCAAAGAGCACTTCTGGCTGACATCACAGATCAAAACAATACTAATTTCATGAACTTTAATTGTACTTTGACTTAGGAATGTGGCCCATTCCCATTGAGGTATTTGAAATCCAAATGACTTGGAGAAATTAAAAAAATGACATAAGATGATATGATATGCTAGATGCCTGGCATTGTTTAAACTGTGGGTTTAGATTGAGCACTTGTTTTGAAGCTTGTGAAATATGCTTGTCTTGCTTACTGCTAAAAGTATTTTGCTTCTTCTACAGTGCAACATTGCTGAGTACATTAGGCAATGGAGATATATATATATTTTTTAGAAAGCTTAGAAATGGTTCCTTAGGAAGTCAAAGGAATATTATGTAATTAATTTTTAGAACTTGTAAGCCTCCAAATGGATATTGAAAATAAGTATTCGCTTTCACTTGTTAGTGAAATAATGACATTTTCCTGAGACAGATGTCATGTAATGAGCAATTTAGAATGCCAGTTTGTAGAGCATTATACAACGTAGAAAACATTTTCAGTTTTGGCTGAAGATACAATGAGTTTTAGACAGCATCATCTGTTTTAAAATTGATAAGTAAATATAGTCCAGTCACTCAGGTCAGATACAGAAAAAATGAATTAACAACGGAAAATATTTAACATTAGAGAAGACTGTAAATTTTGGTGACTGAATCAAGTGCTTAGAAAGAACAGAACTAGTAGTTTATGATCATATACAAAACACTGAGGAGAACCACAGTGTCAAGAAAATCATAAATAATAATATACAAATGTATTTTTAATGTGTTTATTAAGCTCAGAAATTCGTAACTTAAATTTGCCAAGAGAACCTTTTTATGAACAACTATATATTTATTAATTTTCAGCTCAATGCACTGTGGATTCTCCTTGCCATCAACAAAGTTTTTAAAGTGAAGACAACAAAACGTAGACCAAATAACATTTACTGATATAACAAATAAAACATTTTTCTTTATCCCTTTGCTCTATTTCTGCTGTTTGTCAAATCCTCTTTCAAATAAGACATGAGCTAATTCACTCCCTCATGGTGATGGGAATATCATCCAGGCAACCTCAGAGGTATTTTTGTCTCAGCTAATGCTTAGTCTGTGCCATTGAGGTAATAATCTCATGCGTATGATCTGAGCATCAGGTCATGTTTGAGAGCAGACCCTAATTGTCCCGTCCATGGAATTACAAAGCACTACCCAGGTCTTGTCAATATGTATCCAGAAGGGTGACGTTTAAGGTGTGTTTTTATATGTAGGCTTATCTCTATTGCATGTTGGTGATGTTGGCATGTGCATCATTGCATTGACTGCCTATATCTTCCTCCTAAGTATTCATGGTACACTACATATACAAACAAGGGCTGTCATTACCATCATCATGAGCTTCTGACAAGTCCCACTCCCAACTCACCTCTGCCCAGTGGTTGAAGTCAAGTCATATAGGAGCAATGGGTGTAGCTAGCAAGGGAACAGCATCCTCTTATAGGCCAGTGCTGTCTTAGGTCAGGCCTTAACCTTTTAGTGCAGTCCTGTGCCTTGGCTGGATTACCAACTTATGCTACCATGGAACAGTACAGCATTTTTATTCTTTATTCAAGCTGCTCTCCAGTTAGTTTTACACCATGCAGTCTCCTTCTCAGGATGGTTTTATGCCCTGGAATCCTAATTACTCTTGAGCTGCCACTGATTTGGTTGTTCATTGGGATCCTGTCCCTAACTACTTACTATACAAAACACTGCTTGGAAGAATTTTGAGAAGTATGCAAATACTGCTGAAGAAGGGGGAGAGGACTTTTTTTGCAGCTAATTCTAAACACTATAGGACTTTCCCTTATGATGTCTTGTATATGATGTCATGTAATACAATAGGACTTTCCCTTATACTGTCTTGTATATGATGTTATGTAACACAGTAGGACTTTCCCTTATGATGTCTTGTATATGATGTCGTGTAACACAATAGGACTTTCCCTTATGATGTCTTGTGCATGATATCATGTAACACAATAGGACTTTCCCTTATGATGTTTTGTGCATGATATCATGTAACACAATAGGACTTTCCCTTATGATGTCTTGTGTGTATGATATCCTGTAACACAATAGGACTTTCCCTTATGATGTCTTGTGCATGATATCATGTAACACAATAGGACTTTCCCTTATGATGTCTTGTGCATGATGTCATGTAACACAATAGGACTTTCCCTTATGATGTCTTGTGCATGATGTCATGTAACACAATAGGACTTTCCCTTATGATGTCTTGTGTATAATGTCATGTAACACAATAGGACTTTCCCTTATGATGTCTTGTAAATGATGTCATGTAACACAATAGGACTTTCTGTTATGATGTCTTGTGTATGATGTCATGTAACACAATAGGACTTTCCCTTATGATGTCTTGTATATGATGTCATGTAACACAATAGGACTTTCCCTTATGATGTCTTGTGCATAATGTCATGTAACACAATAGGACTTTCCCTTATGATGTCTTGTGTATGATGTCATGTAACACAATAGGACTTTCCCTTATGATGTCTTGTATATGATGTCATGTAACACAATAGGACTTTCCGTTATGATGTCTTGTGTATGATGTCATGTAACACATCAGCACTTTCCCTTATGATGTTTTGTGCATGATGTCATGTAACACAATAGGACTTTCCCCTATGATGTCTTGTGTATGATATCATGTAACACAATAGGACTTTTCCTTATGATGTCTTGTATAATATTTCCTCCTGCCAGTCCTTAAAGTTGCTTTCTCTCCCTTTGTGACTTTATTAGCTGCTATCTCAGAGTGGGGTCTAGTAATATATGATGTCGTTATCCTTTTCATTTCTCCTCCCTCTTTTTGATTGTGGGTTCACTTTCTCTTGCATTCGTGTTCCCACCCTGCCCAGATAAATAAGATAACTGCTTGTGAGGAAATAATAGGATGTTGTTCCAGACGTCTCAAGCTTAATGGCCATCTTTGTTTGCCATTTTTTATGAGCAAAATTTGTTTATGTAGATTTTGTCATTTCTACAAATTACATTTAGTTTTTCCGCCAGTTATTCATTGAATATCTTCAGTTATGGTATTTCATATGAAAATCAAACATTGTTTACTATTTTTATAGCTATACTGGACTGAATGCATCAATAAAGACTTACAGAAGTAAAAATGCTAGTAGACATACAGAAGCCATTGAGACAGAGCATATGTATGACATTAAGGGTTCTTCTGCATATTTTCCATGCACAGCCATCAAAGAAGGTTTAAGGTATTACACAATGAAGGGTCTGGTTTGCCTGAGTCTTTTTGTGGTTTTAGCAAATACTGATTCATGTCAGTTGTTCCTAACTAAAAACAGCATTTAGATGCCACTGCAAACTTTATTCTTGAGAGTTTACCATATTGATCTGTTTGAACATGACAAATCCTTTTGATCATTTGCAAGTGATCATGATATATTTCAGTACTGATACCATCTAGCCCATGTGGAGCTAACTTAGTGCAGGCATTATTTTTATCATTGGTTTATATTATTTTATTACATTTTATTCACAGATTGAATGTTACTATTTATTTTTATTTGCGTTTTTATGTTATGATTTGGTATAACTAAGGGAATAAAATTGATTAATACAGAAATGGTGGAATAGGTTTGTATATATAAATATCTTGTCAGCTCTCTGTTCATTGATGTATATATTATTTCACTTCTGAGTTGCCAAACATATAACTAATATAAAATACGAGATGTCTGAAATAACAGGGTTAGGAAGTGTTTCTTTGACCGTCAAGGTTCAGATACATAATTGTTATAGAGATTCAGTGGTAATGAAGTCTATAACCCTCCCATGATAACTGCAGGGCCCTTATGACCTTTGCAAAAATTCTTCCTTTTCTGAGTACCAGTAAAAAGTCAGTCCCCACTGTCATCCAACTTTGGCACCGTTTTGCTGGCAAAGATGAATTTTGATGTAGAAATACACCTGACAAAACAAATGCATGATCAAATTAAAAGAAGCCATATAACTATATCTAGAACCATTTATCTATCAATATATCTATATCTATATTTATCTGTATATATATATATATATATATATATATATATATATATATATATATATATATATATATATATATATATATATATATATATACACATATATGTATGATTTTGTCATATACACACACACACACACACACACACACACACACACACACACACACACACACATACACAAACACGTATGGCCTGTTTTTTGGGAGGAGATAAAATATGGTATTTCTATAGTTAAGAAGTATTTAGCTTACACAGAAGAAACATGTCTTCATCTTACAATAAATTCCATACAGTAACATACACCTATATTACCTACAAGTGGTTCATGTTGATGGTTTAACATCTCATCAAAAGTATGGTATCTTGGTGGTGCAGGGCCTCCTCCCCCCATGTGACAACGCATTGCAGTACTTGAAAGTGAATCCAGGAAACTTCTTAGAGAACAGATCCCACCACTTTTTATTCTTGTTGTCTTCAGAGACAAGTGCAGTAACTGCAAAGCCATTAACATCTATACATTGAAGTAGCCCTGTTGGCCAGTGCAATAATGTGTGCATCAGTGTATTTGTCAGACTTTACAAAGATGTCTGTGAATATAAATATGAGTTGCTTGCTGACTAGCTATGGATTTGACCTATGTCTCTTTGTTTGCTGGTATATGTGTGTGAAATGGATGCTAGTAAAATATTTATTAGTCACTTTCAAACCATTCAATATGGAGCACACTTTTGAGAAAGGTCAGTTATATCATTATAATTTCAGTGTTTGCTTCACATGTAAGGTCCATACCAAATTAAATTTCAAGTTGTTCTCTGACAGCTGACTGACAGCAAATTTCCTGAGTGATATGAAGACACAGATGTAAGCCATAGTCAATATTTGAAGTACTAAAAGCTGTAGCAGGAGAGAAAATGGAGACGTTTTGTTAAGTAAGTTACTCTTAGAACAAACATGCCTGCACACACACACACACACACACACACACACACACACACACACACACACACACACACACACGCACACGCACACACACACACACGCTTGCGCAAGCATGCACACGCACACTAAAGTAGTCTAGCTTTATCACATAAAGTCCACTTTGAAAAACAAACATAGATCCAACCATACACACACATGTACACACATTACTGCTGCTGTCAGTCAATGATGGAAACACAGAATTACTTTAAATTCTAACTGATCTTTTAGATTCATATCTGTAGTAGAGCAACAATTAAATACATTGCTCTTGATGGTATATTTAGAATCTTGCACCATCCTTAAAGGTTTACTCTGTGACAGACTAAATGTACAACTTCAAAATTATTCTTTAAATTATTAAATGCCTCAAGTAATAAAAAAAAGAAATTTGTATTATTTATCATAAAAGATGTTCTAGAAGTAATTTTGAATGGCTAGTGACTAAGATAACATTAACAGATTTATATTCAGTGCTTCTCTGTGTACTTTATTCCAATTTATGCCTATAAAAATTACAGTGATGGATGAAATTTAGATGCCTCTGTATGCTGATTAATAAACATTTAAGGGTTATATTAAATATAATTCAGAAAAAGCATTAACACTTCACACTTTATCAGTTGATAGACAAGATGGCCATTTTTAATGTATCCATGGTTAAGTTACTTTTTAGACCAATCAGCACTCAGTAAAAAATAAATATTGCATATCTCATACTAAGTTAACGTGCAGTATACTGTCTGAGTTGCCTCATTAGTTGCTTAATCTCATTTGCTCCCAGGTTTACCACTTCATGCCTCGACCCTAAGTGAGCAATTGATGTCAAATTGATGAGGGTTTATCATCTCTACAGTAAACAAGTAATATTCAAGTGTATGCTTGCCTAACTTACATGGAACTACAAAAGTGGATGGAGGGAGGTATCTGCCTGGGGTCTATTTTGAATCAGTGAATGCTTACAAAAGTGAACGTTGATTCATTGACCCTATTTAAGTGAAAGCTTGCAATCCTGAACACTTGGAACAGCATTTTTCCCAGGGAAAAAAATCACTGTTCCACAAAAAAAAAAAAAAAAAAAAAAAAAATCTTTAAACAGTATATAATGTGGGGGCCTTCACCCACCATGCCTCCCACACACCCCCTACTTAAATATACCAACTTCGAGATCACACCACAGTGGAGGAAATGGCAAACTCCCAAAACCGACACAGCATTTTTTTTCCCTGGGAAAAAAAATCACAGTTCTGGGTATTCAGGATTGTAAGCTTTTGCTTACATACAGTTGATGAATCAGTGTTCACTTTTTTAAGCGTTCATTGACTCAATATAGAACCTCTGCCAGCAGGAAAATGGAGTGATGTCCCCTCATTGGTTATCTAATACTGCAGAGCCCAGTATTTATATCTGACATTTGCTACCATCTATGATGGGTGTTTGGATAGGTTGAATTCCAATAGATAACAGAAAAGAAGAGAAGTTCATAAAGACGTAACACAGGATGCTGAGCTCTGAAGTAAAATTATGTCATTGGAGGTCTGACTTGGGAAATTTTAGACAAAATAGTAATGTTCTGCAAAGATGCCCACTGACGATGACGTGACCTCACTGTAGCTGTCTACACCTTCACTGGATATATTTTAAGCACTTACTCCACTAGTGGAATAAGATTTGATGCAGCTCTCACCTGCATGTGCTTTATGGCTAATAGCAGAAGATACTATATGTGGAAATCCTCTTGTTAAGTGTGGATTCCCAGTTGTTGAGTCTTCATTGTCATGAGCAAATGAAACAACAGCTATTCCAGCTTACTAAGCTCATTAACTTAATTTATTGTAACACCTGAGCTGACATTGAACAACTAGGGTGTGAAGAGCTCTTTGACCCATCATTTCTGCCTCTGCTAAGAAGATGGGGGGTGAGTGAAATGGTTTGGGCATAATTTGAAATTGGCATTTCTTGGAAATGTGGGTTCCTATTATTTCTTTTTCAGTGGCTGATTTTTTTGAACACAGGCTTGATGCCTGATGATTATGTTCCTAGTAATGCTTAATATGAGGAGTCTTCCAAAAAATGAACCTCAGTGTGTTGTGTTCATTGACTCAAATGACTCAAACATGAATAAGTAAGCTTGTTGATCATGAAGATTAGGTATAATGAGGGAAGTATTCTTAAAAAAGAAGCCCCGATGATGCTGATCCACAGTCCTGGTCTCCCTAAGGCCACAGTTTGCTGAAGTAGCTTTGCCCTTTTTATTTAGTGGTAGATTAGCTGAAATCAAAATTATAGAGGTGTCTGTGATAAATCAGGATGACTTGCAGGCAGACTGACTGGGGGTGTACAGAATGATGCCCTGCTAAACTAGAGAGCTGCTTCTACTTATTATCATAGGCTTACCAAACAGAGAGCTCCCTGGTGACTTCAATAACATCTGATAGGCCAATCAGAATAGCTGGTGTGATAATGGATCAATAGAAGCAACCAGGCAGTGAGGTAAATGTAGTTATTACCCTAAAAGTAAACATACTTTACTATATTCACAAGAGTTTCCTGTTTTTGTGGGGACCTAATTTCCTCTTTATTAGCCAAAATAAGGCTTCAGAAATGTGTTTTGGTTTTTGTTTCCTAAACTTTTCAATTTGTTTGCTCAGCTGTTCCAGTTCCTCTGACCTCTCTCTGTAAATATCAGTCTAGTGGGCAGTTCTTCCAATTGTGTGACCATCTGCAGGAATTTTTATCTTCTTCATAGTAACCTTTGATAACATCTAGAACTACAGACTCCCAGAATGGCTGCACACTGATCAACAACTTATCTTCATATTTCCTACTGTGAAAAAAAGAGAATAAGAGATAAGAGATAAGGGCTAGAAACTCTACCAGCTTTAGTAAATTCTGTTACCGGCTAATAAGTCCACTGCCCCAATGCAAGCAAAGAAGTAACTTAGAAAGAGAAAGTCAACTATTACAGAACAAAAAGCTGCAAAATGTGAAAGAAGCTTTATATAGCTATTCAGCTGAATTGATAAAAACTGAAAAAAATCATAGGTCGAAATGAAGAAAAGGCTGACTAAGTATGAGACTAATTAAAAACTGAGGTTTCAAAAAAAATGGTTGATTTAGAGAATAGAGCACACAGAAAATAAATGAGATTTTCTTCTGTACCAGAGGAAAATGGAAGGAACAGACTAATTTCATGAAAGCACTAATAAGAAACTCGATTAGTATTCCATGCCAGGATTTGTTAATTGAAAGGGCACATTTTATGTATTCTCCAAACCTGGCCAAGAGAAAGCAGTCAACATTTGCATTAGTAAAGAGTCAGTCATGCCAACAGAAAGAATCAGTCATGGGAAAACTGTGGCATGAGGGTCACTCATTAATAACTAGAGAATATAGAATATAGAATATTTGTGGAAATGATTATTTAGTAAACACCAAGAAGAAGAGAAGCATATTTATCCTAGCAATCATGGAATGTCGAATGGCAGCTGCCTTCAGAATATTTCTTCCTAGATTATCAAAGTCATGTTTTGATGCAGAACAGGTTAAGGAGAAAATACAAAAGTTTGTCCAACAAAAAGTAAGCCATTTAATAGAAGGGGTCTCTGCACCCCATTCTTCTGATAATAAAGCTCACACAGAGGCTTTTCAGTGAAACCTTTTTTAATGTCTAAAAGAAAATGCACGAGAGACAGAAAAAATGCAGGAGTTGACTAGAAGATTCTGGAGCACCTCGGATGTGAACCAGAGTCTGGGGTTAGGAGATGGAGATGGACAGGAAGAAGGCACTGAAATAAGTGAATAAGTGTGAGATTAGAAAGCATCAGTCACATATGTGAATTATGCCTGCACAAGAAAAAGTGGAAATATTGGAATGTTGTTGACTTTGTTAAAGTTGTGAGGGTCTGAAAAACATATGCCCCACTTCATGTCATTAAGAACAGGAAGGGAAAGGGAAGAGGAAAGAGAAAGGTAACTGTAAGTAAAACAATTTTTGTTCTTAACAATATTTGTATAAAACATTTCATGATATAAATTGCATGTTATATAGTAAAGCATTTTTAGTTATCATCGTATGTGATAAAGATACTAACGTAAATGGGTGCTTTTTTCTTCTTTATAGTTTTATGAAATGTAGGCATTACAATGTAATAAGATAAGAAAGGCTGAGTAAAAGAATGTTTAAATTAATAGGCTGTAATCGTGTGTTGTTGAAGTGGGGGATGAGGTATAAAAGTGTATAGATCATAAAATATGTAGAACTGATAGATCTTCTCTTAGTTTTGCATAAGTGAATGTCTGGATTAAGGCCCTTGGTTTAATTTAATAATAAGTTTTAGTGTAAGAAAGTAAATAAGAGAACACTCAACGTAATAAAGCAAATAAATGTTCACTGTAAGTTGAGAAGTCGGCAGATGAGGGTAGTTGCACATTTTCTTCTTTTGTTTCCATGGAGGGTCAAACAATACAAGCCACAACAATTTTTTAAGGCTAAAAATGAATGTTTTCTGAAATCATGCACACTGTTTTTCACCTCTCGGATGGTAATAAAGATGTTCCTAAATAGACAACAACTAGTATATGTAGTAGCACAGGCTATAAATATGCTTCTTAGTATGGATGACCTTAATTTTATGTTAGGTAATGATTGTGCATGCAGCTGTTGATTTTGGACAATGGTCCCTATCAGTAGGGGTAAACGTCTTTATTTGAAGGTGTACATATTTGTGTATGTTTGTTTTAAGTAATTAGGTTCTGGGGTATGTCTGCATTTTTGTTTGAGAGTTTTCAGTAAAACAAAAAGTCTTGTAAAATGTGACATAATTTTAAATGGGTATGACAAGAAACAATTGTATAGAAGATCACTGCCAAAAGTTAGTGGTTGCATGTAACATGAAAGCTGGAAACAAACATTTAAACAAGCTGTTATATAAAATAAGTGGGAATAATACATTTTTGTCATAATGGTGACACTATCCTTATTATTTTAGAATGTGGATGGTCTCACAGGTATAGACAAAAAGGAAAGAATACTGAATTAAATTAAGAAATTGAGAGTGTCAATAGCAATGCTACAGGTGGCACATTTGGAAGAAGGGAGCATGTAAATTTGATAAAGAAAGGATTTCAGAATGCATATTCAAGATTGTATCAGGGACAAAAAAAAGGAGAATACTTTTACTGATTGCTAGAAGAACTCCAAAAGTGATAGAAAAGCGGAAAAAGATACTGATGGCAGATTTGTGGTAGTAAGGCAAGAGAGAAAGATTATGCTGGCATGTATTTATATTCAACCTATGACTGCTATTGTGAAGTTTTAAAAACTTTTGGCAGAAATAATCACCTTTAGGCAAGGAATATTACTTATAGGTAGGCAGTGGAATTTGATTTGCAATGGTGAGGATATATCCGAGGAACCTAGAAGGAAAATGTAACAAAAGAAGGTAGATTTCTTAAGAAATTTATGAAAACACTTGGTATGGAAGCCATTACTTCAGTAGTAGGAACTCCCCAAGGTCCAATAACTGGACTAGACTGGACAGAAATTATATTTCACAGCTTCAACACACATCTAATAACGATTTCAGATCATGCACCAATAACAACTAAGATAAAAATGCAATAAAAATGAGCCACTGGTGCTTCCTCACCTACCTGTTAAAACAGAAGGATATAAGAAATGTATAGTAGAAATTATTCAGGAGTTATTAGAGAAGACAGAAATTTCTTCAGAAGTTATGAACTAGTGAGTTAGGTAAAATGAAAGTGAAGTTTAAAAGTAGGGTAGACAAAAGAAAATGAGATATGGTTAAAAAGTAACAGGAATTTATTTAGAGGGGCTAAGAAGGGTTAAAATATTGCAGAATAAGGGGAATCTCACAGAACAAAAAGAGGCACAACTGCAGAGTGCTAAATATGAAATAAGTGTGTATCTTGATAATATGCACGAGTTTAAAAAGATTGCTGTTATGCAATTGTTTTTTGATAACTCCAGAAAACAAAAACTTTTAGCTCATCAAATTAGACAAGAGAAAGTAGAAAGGTTGGTTGATAAAATATAACAAGAAAAATTTGCAGAGACTCTGCAGAGATTTTAGAGTTATTCTGGAAATTTTATGAAATTTTGTATAAAGTAGAGAAATCAAGAAAGAGCAAAAATGGAAATAGTTATGGAAGACTTGAGCATGCCAAGGCTAGAGGTAGATGAGGCTCAACAGTTAACAGTTAAAATAGAAGGAGATGAGATAAAAATGTTGACATACAATCAAACTGCAGGAAAGTCCACAGGATTAGGTGGTATTCCCATGGAAGTTTGGAAGCTAGGAGGAAAGAAAGTGCTAAAGTTCTGGAAGGTTTTGTTTAACAGTATTTTGAAAGGAGGGGAAGCACCAAAATCCTGGAAGAAAGCTGTGGTGGCTGTAATATGTAAAGATGGTAAAGACCCATTAGACCCAACTTTATATAGACCCATTTCAATTTTAAACCATGATTATAAAGGGTTTATGTCTATAATAGCTAAAAGAATGGCAAAGGTATTGTCAAAACTGATAAATATAGACCATTGTGGCTTTGTGGAGGGAAGGCAAAAAGTTGCCAACATTAATAGAGCAATGATCATCTAAAGGGAAGCAGAGTGTGAGAAAATGCGACTGTTGTTGGTGGGTCTTGATATAGGGAATGCATTTGACAGAGTAAGCTGAGATTTTATAAGTAGGGCAATGGAAGCATTTGCATTCCCTCATACAATAACAAAGTTAATTAGGAGGCTATATGAGAAATTGGATACAAAAATTAAAGTGGGAGGGTTATAGGCTATAGGTGTAAACTATGTACCCACATATAAATTGGTCTAGTAATACCCACATTTATGGGGATATGATAAAACGAGGTATTTAGGAGTATGCATTAAAAAGGATTCTGTAGTATCCACTAAGGATATGTGGAAAGAGACTAAACAAAAGATAATGCAAAAGCTGAGAAACTGGAAGCTCTTGTTTATAGATATGGATAACAAGGTACAAGCAGTGAACATGCTTTTGTCACTGTAGTTTTATATGCAGGTCAGACATATTTTTATCAATCAGAGAAGAAGTTGTAGATAAGAATTAATAGTTTAAGGAATGTATTTGTGAGGGAAAGAGGGCAAGGGTGAAGTGGGATAAATTGTCCCCTTCAACAGAACACGGTTGTCCATTTTCAGCTATTGAAAATAACAGATTCTTGAATAGCTAAATATCAAATGTAGAACTTCTAAATGAAAAATTACCAAACATGTATAACTTCGAAAATAAATTCACCAAATTGCCATAGTTGGCCAACAACCAGGAAGTAACATGATGCATAAGGTAAGTGATAGAAACCTTTAAATTTTTCCCTTTTCCCCATGGTAGTGCAGTCTTGGAGATGGCATATATTGTTGGGAGTATGGGGGGAACACAGCTCTCTGCATTGGGGGATGTGAGTGTGAAGCCCCCACATTCATTGGTTGTGTTCGTGATGTTGGCTAACTATGGGCATTTGATGAATATATTTTTGAAGTTATACTTGTTTGGTAATTTTCCATTTCGATGTTTTATGTTCAATTTTAGCCATTCGAGGATCTGTGTTTTTGATAGCCAAACATAGACTCATTTAGGATTATCTGATTTGAAAGAATATTTTAGAGCTGCACAGTTAATGCTCAAATAAATAACACAAGCAGAAAGCAATAAATCAAAGTGGAAAGGCATAATGATGAAACAAGGGGGGAATTCAAGTAGTAAGGACAGAGTGAGATTTTAGACGCAGATCTTTAAGGGGAATAAGCATCATGCTAAATATTATTTTCATAAAGAAGCACAAAGAATTCTAAGAATGTAGCTAACAAGAGAATGGAGAAAGGAGATTTTGCTAATAGGGATGACTGCAATTAAGGATACAGAGATTAGACAAGAGGGGACTGGAATTTATTGGAGAAAACTGGGAAAGGAATGAAGTTATTGGGAGCAAATAACTAGAGAGGGAAAGATAATAGAATAGGAAGAGACCAAGAAGACATTTAGACTGTAGGCTAGATACTATCTTCCCTGTCAGGGATTGATATCAGAGTATAGACAGAGAGAAAGGAATAGGGTGATACTAAGTGAAAGACCTTCCCTGGTAGAGATTTTAGCTGAATCTAGATTAAAAACTGCTGTTAAATTTACAAAAGGGATAATCGTAGGGCATAAAAAACTGCATGATAACTTTAGGAATCAATCAGAGGAGGTTATGCATGGCTCCCAAGTATGCACCAAAGACTAGAAGATTTAGGATTTTTGTTTGGATGTGCTTGCAAAGGTATGCTATATCCCAAGCAGACTACACATACTTTTTCCTCAGGTAGATGGCAAACGTTGGAGTTATGATGGGGAAGAAAGAAGAAACAAGGAGCGTATGTTTTTGGAGTGTAATGAGTTGGTAGACTCTCAAAATTCCCTACAGAGTACTCTGTCAGAAATACTGGATGAGCAAATGGGTATAACTGAGGAAATATTTTTTTTTTTTGAGATGGGATACAAGAGCTGAATTGTCTATACATAGTAAGGCCTTGCTAAGTTTAATTTTGGTAGTTGCAGAAAAAAGCAGCGACTAAAAAATGAAAATCAAGATATAAATCAGTTCCATTTGAAGTACTGAATATTGAGAGAGAATGGGTAGGAGCAAATTACATAGAAAAATGGAAATTATGGTAATACTTATAGAATAATGTTTTGGAGGAGGGGCAGTGAAATTTAAGGGAAGGAAGAAATTGAGCAGTTTATATAATGTTGTATTAGTGGTTATAGAAAGAAAATGAATGTGATGTATAATGTTGGTAACTCGGAACATGTTAGTATGATTTGTTTTATTTTATAAAATATGTGTCTATGTCTTAAGTGTCAGTTCAATAAAGGTGTTAAAATGTAGAACTCTGGAGCTATAGACACTGGCAAGATGCATTTGAATATGTTATTTTATCTAAGTTGAGTCAACCAGTCATTTATGAAAATTTGCCATATGTTTTGGACTGGAATCATTGTTTAACAGTCTAATGGGTGACATATTGACTTGAATTATTAAAAAAAAAATGTAACTTTAAGCAAACAATATCTGATGTCTGGGGATTGCAGTCAGGCAAATGAGTTCACAAACTTTACTTGCTAACAAAAAAACAAAAAAAATTAAGGTAAAGTGCCATTACTTTGTTTTTGTTTTTCTAAGTGCTATTACTTTGTTTTTGTTTTTCTACTTTATTGCACATTGCTTATATGAATAATCTAATAAACTGGAATATGAACTTTGCAATGTCACTTGGAATTACCGGGGTCAACAGGAAGCCATTCAAAAATCCTCAGCATCAGTGGATGGATCTGCTTCAGTCTGTACTTACTGCTTGGCATCCTGTACTGAGCATATGTGCCACTGTTCTCACATCATTTGAAAATGTTCACCTGCAGAGTAGTTTACTCCTAAAAAACACTGCACAGACACGGAATCATAATCTACAGCTCAGGAAGGGAACTGGATGAGTGTCTCAGAGATTCTTTATCTCCAACTGAATGATGTGGAGACAGCTTTAAACATGTATGTTGTCTTACTAACCTCCCCAAGATGCAAACAAACTCTTCATATCTAAATCTTATATGCTTAGTGGTACTGCTGAAAAAAAAAAACACTAACGTTGAATGTGGCTCCCTCTGTTGTTATATCACATCTTGCTTCACAGACAGTAAAACTGCTAAAGTGCTTTCTACTATGTCCTGGATTTACCATAACCAGAATGAATATATGGTTTTCCTCACTCTTTGAAAATATATTTCCTTTTTACTAGTATCCAGTCCTTCATGTCACTTTGGTTATTTACATCAGCTCTTGTGACTCTTCCACACGTCAGTTTTGCTACTTTATAACAGATTCATCTTCTTTAATTTTGGTTTTATATGTATGCAATGATATTCTGTTTCCTTTCAGCCTCTTTTATAACCTGGTACTATGGCTAATTCAAAAACAGGCAGAGAATTAAAATGAATGGAGAGGTGCCATAAACCAGCCACTAGTCCTATTTTACTTTTTCTTTCCATCATCTTGTCCCAAGACCAATTTTTATGTGTTGTTGTTTCTGCTACAGTTCTTAATCCTATCTTGGAAATATTTTCTATTGAGTGGCAGCTATGTAGTGAAACCAATAATTTGCAATCATGTTAAGCTGCAACATATTTAAGTAGTCCCTCTTGCTTTAATTATTGCTGCAAATTATCACAAACTTATGATCTTAATGTTGAATTATAGTGTGAAATATGGTCCGTATTTAATGGGAAAGATGAAAGGATTTTCTGTGCTTCAGGGAGTTTCATTAGCTCATGGTGTGTCATTATTTCAGGTAAAAACGTATTTGCAGAAAATAAAGACATATGAACAGACAAAGCTGGTGTAGTGCCTTGAAGGGGAAATGAAGCTGTCTTAATTATTTGATGGTTTTATAGTCCGGCTTCTTTCCTGTTGCTGTCGCTTTTCTCTGTGTAGAGATGTCAGAAATGCAGTAAATGCAGTATCCATGTGAAGTCTTACTGCAGACTCAAGAGAATACACTTGGACAGTACAGCACATTTATAATTAAATGAAATGTTTTAAAGTACTTCATTTTAAGGTATTTGTACTAGCCAAATAAAATCTATTGGAAAACATTTAACCTGTAAAATCCTCTATCCCAGTGCAAAACAGTGACAGACAAAGAGAATGAGAGAAGGGTATAAGCACAGCTAATGTCAGCTATTAATGCTTGGAAGAGACAGAAGTGATATGTCTTGTTCACATAAAGCCGTCTGTTGTATTTTTTGTAAAAGTATATCATTAAAGTAATTAAAAACTATTGAACAAATGCTGCTTTTAGGAGTTGCAACCTTTTTCCTTTATATGAATAAATTACAATGAGATTTGTAGAGCACAATAACAAAATAAGTAAATTAACAACATATTGCAACATATAAGAAATAACATGTCTTGCCAATTTATTATTATTGACTTCAAGCATTCTTAGCAAACAATTATATTTTTCTTTTTGATAATGTTGCATACATGAAAAATAATGACACAGGTAAATACAGACATATTTAACTTTTTAATTTATCAGCCTGGTGAGTGAATTCATCCTTCATAGACCCTTTCATAAAGTAACGTGAAATTCTTATTAGTGTGTAGATTTGAAATGTTTTCAAAGCTGAAAGTGTTTATTCAAGAGAAAGCATATAAATTGTTCTGCTCTTTGCAATTATTATTTTGCAAGTAAGTAGAGTAAATAACCGAGAAAAGAGTAAATAGAGCCTGCAGCTTGGTTATAGTAAGGGGAAAGTAAACGTCTGAAAGCAGTCATCTGAAGCAGAAGTCTCGAGAACAAAGAATATAATAATCTACTTTGATACAAATGATGCAACAAGTCAAAAAGTGAAAGTAGAAGGCACAGGAAAGGGGAATTATACAGGCATCCATTTTTGCTGATGTATTAACAGGTTTTTAGTATGCAGTATATTGCAAATTTTAGAAATGATATCACAGGATATTCCATACTAGGAAGTCTGTGAACTTTGGTAGGTAAAGGCTTAGAGATCAATTTGATTAGGCCAAAGAAATATGCATATCTATATCTATATCTATCAAGCTATCTATCTCGCTCTCTCTCTCTCTCTCTCTATATATATATATATATATATATATATATGTGTGTGTGTATGTGTGTGTGTGTGTGTATGCATGACATGGACAAGTTAACGAACTGTGAAACTGTTTATGAAAGTACAAGTTAAAGCACTCTGTTTTCAATGCATAAAGACAGAGGTATATTTGCTTTTGTTAACCCATTCATTCTTGGTGGCTATTCAATATTACAGCTCTAGCAGTTTAAATACATTCTTAGCAATTGATTCCTAGTGCAGGTCTAGATAAACCATCCTTAGGATAATGAATAGGCAGTCATAGTGAATACTGCTACTTTGGAGAGGTGCATTCTGGAATTAAGATGGAGTACTGCAAAAGTACATGACAGACACCTTGTGATGAACATTCTGAATATTGAAAATAGGGTAAAGAAGTAGGAAGAAGAAAAATAAACAACAAAAAAATGAAAGATGACATTATAAGTCCTATTTGCTCACAGAAGATAGACATAGGAAACTTCGAGCACATGCTAAGACAAACACAGACTGTCTTAAATCCCTTCTAACAAGCACAAACTTTTTGAAACATATTTCTGACATACACAAGCAGTTGAACAGGATAAAAAAGTTCTAACTGCATTTTCAGTGAAACAAAATGCTACCATCACACCCGTTTGCATTTCAGCCTTAGGAGCATATTTCACGTGATAACAGAAGTTGTTTTAACTCAGTAACTACCTGAGAAAACAGAAACATTTCCTGTTAAAGGCGCAGTTAACTTTTTTTAACAGTTTAACATTTTTAAAGAAATTTTGTTTTATTTATTATGAGAATATCACCCACAAGGATTGCATTGTTTATACAGCACTGCCTATAGTTATTTCATGTGGAACAGCGACTTATATCATTATATGATGATTTGTTTCTCAATACCAATCTCATTTTCAGTTAAGATTCTTTAAATATGTTGCATACTTAAAGGTTCATAGGTAAGTACTAGGCTAGCTGCCCTTCTGGGCCTTTTAAGCCTAGCCAATTTCCTTTCTTTTTGCTCAAAACAACTATCCCATTACAGTGGCCTTACCCATCCCATTGATGATAATTATATATTACCCCAGCATACCTCTCAATCTCTTAGTACAGGAAATCTGGACAAAACCCGACAAAATAGGGTGATAAATGCCTAAAAATAGGGATATATTTTAAATATTACTCTTATAAACTTAAACAGTTGCTAAAGTAATAGGATTTGTTTTAACATACATTTTCTGAAGGATTTGAAGTCTGAACACAAATATATGTCATTATTTAGTGACTTCAGTCCTCAGATCATCAGAGTGTTTTGCCAGAAAACCATACATTTTATGAGGAACAGACTGAAAATATGAGCAAAAATCTGGCCATTTTGTGAAAATCAGGACAGTTGAGAAGTATCTACCCCTGCAATAACATCAGTTTCTATATTATAGCTGCATTAACATAAAATAACTGTCATTCTGTATATTATCAGAAAATAATAATATATTCTGCATGTTTTGAAGCCTTTGCTCTTCTAGAATTGACCTTTAAAACACTATTTACAAAGTACATAGTTTGCAGCAGGAAAGCTTTTAACCTTTAAGAAGAATGTGGCAAAACATAATATTCTCCCTTTTGAAGCGGTTAAGGTCAGTTACGAGATTTAAAACTACAATACAGGTTGACAGTGTTTAAGCGTGAATTGTGAAGACATATATTTCTATTTGGATTTTTTAATAATTAAGTACACTGCTGAATGCATCAAGCACTCATAAAATAGTGTTTCTAAGAAAGAAGGCACTTTTTAATTTGCAAAGCAATCCGATGTAAGCATAATCCCTAAATTCTGCCATGTGTGGTTGGCTACTACTATTTTCTTCAATAGATTTATACTCTGTTATAATTCATAGTGGATGCAAACATAGCCATTTGCAGTCCCAGTTGCTCTATAATTTGGATTCAGTTTTAAGACACTGCCACTTCCAAGCTCTTAGTGTTAAGAGCTTAGCACTTAACTCAGCAGGTCTTTTGCTCTTCTTAACTGCCCTTCTCAATTTAACTTTCCTGTCTTTTTCTCTGTTATGACTTTATAAAATAAACTCAGTGTACTTTTATATGCAAGCTCTTTATTTTACCAATTCTTGCTTTGTTAGATGTTATATAATAATAATAATAATAATAATAATAATAATAACAATAATAATAACAATACACCATTTTGTCATTTCTCCTGACTTTTTGTGGTTTTGACAGCTTGCTTTTGTTTGCCTTCATTTAAAGCATGCTCATTCTGGTTATCTGCTTCATTGTACTATATGGTTCCCATTATTTGGGAGCAAAAGAAGTTTAAAAAGTATGGGTGCAGAGGAAAGCCATCACCTGAGGGCAAGCATGTTCATGAAATTTTTAACTAGTTGATATACATTTTTGGGATGTTTGTGACATTTGTGATTTTTTCATTTCTGTTACTTTAGAAGTTGAGGAAACATAAATTAGCCTTCAAACATTTAGAAATTCAAGTCCTGTGGCAATCACCTCAGAGAATTCAAACTAGAAACCCCACTCAAGATAATCCCTTTTGGGCCTGCATTTTGAGACTGTAGCTAATGAACTTTCAGCCTAGATGTTGGAGGAGTTTGTTTATTTATTTATTTGTTTGTTTCTTTTTGTTGACTAGGAAAGTCCAACTGTGCAAAGCTCATTTTTAACAGAGCCCCAGGGAGGAAAGCTTCAGCTGATACATTTAAGATGCTCATAACAAAACAATTTTGTTTGCACAGATAGTTCTAAAGACATCTAGATACAAACTGGTACATTGCTGTAGCAACACTATGCAAAGATAAAACAGATATTTCTTCTGTGTTAAACATTTTGTTTCAGACAGTTATCCACTCTAGGATGGATGAAGTATCTTTGAAGTGTGATGTAGAAGTCAAAGAAACATTTTAATCTTCTAGACCATCTCATTCCAAGGCTAGAAAGTTAAAAGTTGGACTAAAGATTGGTCTCACCAAATCTGCACACCTCAATAGACCTTTTGCAGGCTTTATTTCTTATGAGGTTCTTGCTAAATCTGCAGGCATCAACAGCGACTATTATCTAGGTTTTATAATTGACTGTAGTTTCTGTACCAGGACCACAGATTTTACATCAATGCAATCAAGGTTGACCATTGACATCAGTGTAATCAGCACTGATGCAATAAACATAGTGAGATCTTTTGACCACAGGTTTGATTTTTCAGAATTTTCAGTCCTGACTGTTTTTTGGGGACAGTCCTGCCTTACCATCACTACAACTGGTCTTCCAGACCTCAGCATTGATTACTTTCATGACACCTTTGGTGTCTACTGGTTACTTAATCTCAATGATCAGAGCTGACATTTTTGGACTGAGTTCTGGGCCTGCTTTCCAAATCTTGGCATTAACCCCAATGGTTTTTAATTTGGTTACTCTAGGATGATTCCATCAGTTGCATAGATGGTGATGGTGTCACCTATGTTGATGCAGATTCAGCTGCATTTACTCTCCCCATCACCACCTTCTTTCACCTTGGTCTTGATTAGAGACATGTATCTGTCTGGCATCAAAGCCACTAACCATCAATCTGACTATGGCAAATGGGTTGAATGGCCACTGTGGGATGCCTGTTTCTGTTCCAGACATGACAGTTTTCTTCATCCTTAGTTCTATTCACAGAGAATAAAAGAAAGAAGATTGAATTCAAATACAAGAACATGGGAATCATGTTGAGTACTCTGTCAGTTAAGCATGAAAGTGTTTATTCTGCAGTATCCTCCTCAGATGATCCCATACTTGGACGTTTTGGAAATAAAGTAAAAAGGGAGTTTGTCTACCAACCTCCTCTTGTTTACTGAGATTCAGTCTTCAGGAGACCTCCTAATCCCCCATCCTTCTTCCTGGGTGGCAGTCACATTGAATAAATTTGTATGGCTCATGATCAACACAGCATGGAGTAACACAAATATTGTGATGTCTCTTCCATAGAGCCCAGAAGTGATCATCCAGCATCCAAATAATTGGAAACTGGACCTGCTGGTGACTGATTTAGCAGCTAAGATTATATTGTTGTAGTGGCTACCCTTAAAAAGTTTTCCAAACTACAGAGGCCAGTTTTTTTAAGGAGGTGCATGTTTTGTATGGACTTGAAAAGTGCTTTCTTATGCCTTGCACCATTTATCTGAGGTCCAGAAACTATCACTAATTCTTTTTTACAAAAGAAAACTGGCTTATAAAATGAACCAGAAGAGTTACCAGATGAAGGTACTAAGCTTAGATCACATTTTGAGATGTTAATCACATCAGCAGTAGATAACTCCATCATGTCATAGTTTCTTAGACTCAGTGATATTTCAAGACCATTGATCATTTAAATCTTGCCATTCCTCTCCCACAAGGTGCACCTCATTTTTCCAGGAGAGCTATACCAGTAAATTCTGGGGTAAATCTGTGGATACCCATCCTGTATTCTAGATCATGTTTAAAGGAATATAGTAGGTTGAACTGCTCAATCCTCAGGGGAAGTTTAATCCAAATATAAGGGAGGTTCTTGATTATAAACCTGTCTCTTAACTTTGTTTTATTTATCTTTTGGTGTAGATTTGGATCCCTGGTTCTAGCATTTTTTTTTGCCTCTTATACTTCATCCTACTGGCTTGTCCCCCAGTGCCACATGTCCATGTTGGGTCTACCAGTGATGATCCTAACCACCACCCCGACTACCCTAGTATTGCTGGTGCTGGTCATGGATCTTACTTACATCCTGAGGGGTTGGCAGTAGTGTTTCCAATGGGGTGGTGGGTATTTTAACTTCCTTACCCACTTCCCTTTCATTGCTCCCCAGGCTCATCAACTATGTCCAAGGGCAACTTCCCTCTTTGGACTATGCCTCTGATTTCTGAGTGTCATTGACTAGTGCCCTCCTACCCAAGATGATCACTATCATCAGTCTCCCTAGCAGGTAATCAAACTGGGGTCACCTGGGCCATAGTGAGGGCATTATTCCTCTATGCCACCAGAGTGGCTGGTTCTAGCATTGGTAGAGATATTGAACTTGCAGAGATACAGAAGGTCTCGGACAACGAGGTGACCAATGTTGCGTTAAGAGAAACAGAGATCTCTTCTCAAAAGTCTATAAGATACTGAATAAAAGGGCAGAATTTCTAGCCTCTCTCAATAGCTCCCAGAATGTTGGCTTTTTGAGTTTTTTGTTTAGGAATATTAAAGGTAGTTCTATTTGTCTATTGCGTGAGATACATCCTAAAGGGGGGCATTGAACATGAAAATTGGTCTGGTCAATGTCAAGTACATTGCTTTGGCAATTGGCTGTGTTAAATAAACATACATGATTTTCAAGAGAGGTTATTTACACATTGCCGTAGGTCTGTGTCTGCATTTTCATTTTGTAGTGATGCATTGTTGATGAAGTATGATGAGGAAGTTTGTTGTCTATGACCAGTAACCACCACACAACAAAACTAAACCAAATTAAATGCCACTAGGGTCATTCATAAAACTTCCACAGCTTGAATGAACCATTGACCAAAAATTAACCAAACTGATGAATTTGTTGTCAACCAAAAGTTATGCTACCACAGCTTTAAGCATTTAATTTGCACAGTAGGTTCATACAATCTTAATAGACTATTGCTCCATGAGGGTCATTGGAAGCATAACCATGCATTCCCATGAAGTTTTTAGCTTTTGCATTTTAAGTATGAATAAATCAGATACAATAATACATTTACTTGTTGCCCTCTGTCCATGAGGGACACAGGTGCCACATTTTAATACACCAAGAATTTACTAGGAAAAGTTCATTCTGGAGGGCTGAAACAACAGCCCTCACTTTGCAGCTGTAGGCAAACTTTGCTAGTCAGTGTTTTTGGAACTGTGCTTGTAAATTTGAAAAGCAAATACCAAAAACAGAAGTCCCAGCATCAAGCCCAGAGGGACACTTCTCTTCACTTTCATACTTT
Organism: Protopterus annectens; assembly: GCF_019279795.1. Classification (NCBI taxonomy): domain Eukaryota; kingdom Metazoa; phylum Chordata; order Ceratodontiformes; family Protopteridae; genus Protopterus; species Protopterus annectens. The sequence goes on from NC_056745.1 coordinate 1,269,047,386, forward strand.
CTGATGAGGCACCTGCAACATGCATTGCATGGGTTTTGTCTTTCATCTTACAACATATGGGCCAAATTATAAAACATTTAGCTTCTGTATGATGCCAGCATGGGGAATTCTGCTTATGATCCTGCCCAGGTCAACATATGCAGTGTATACCACATAGACACTGTCTGCAACCTCATAACCCTTGAAGTTTACTAGATTTGATAGATGGGATCTACCCTTCACAAAGATAAACTGTTGGGGATCAAATCTAATACAATTCTTGACATCATAGTTTATGATGTCATCTGTAATACATTCCATGGCCTTCTACATGAAGCTTGTAAGGCTGTGATATCATAGTTTATGATGTCATCTGTAATACATTCCATGGCCTTGCACATGAAGCTTGTAAGGCTGTGATATCACAGTTTATCATGTCATCTGTAATACAGTTTATCATGTCATCTGTGGATGAATCTTGTAAGTTTGAAAGATCTGTAATTACCCCGGAGTGTTGAAGGTCTCACCTTATGGAGGGGCATTACTGCTGCAGCCATGAACATTATTAATAAAGCAACCAGGTACATTGTCAGGTCCTATGGAGAAAGTATATGTGGTCTTGGTTAGCAAATCAAGTAAATTATATTTTGAGCAACTGTGGAGTTAGGGATATTTCAGGGTTTGGAAAGAAGTCTCAGGGGTGAAGTTTGCACTGTTTTTTTTTCATGAATATTGGCAATATTTACTACGTCAGAATGTAAGGCATTATTATGAGTAAGTTCAGACCAATGTAGGGTATAGTTTATTTTCTGTAATATAGCTAAAGAAGAACTCATAATGGCTTCAAAAAACAGCCTGAGATGAGGGGTCCAGTAGTGGACCTGATGATGTTTTTCAGTCCTTTTGTCATGCTTTTGATAGTATCCTTGAGATCACAGGTTTTGGATTTACTCTACAAAATAAGGAACATCTTTCTTTTCTTCATAGGTTCATAGACAGGAACTAGGAATGCAGTTTAGGATGCCATGGAAAAGCTAAGCCCACAGTTCTGACTAGTTAAGTGACATACTCAATCTCACACTGTAGGCACATTAAGGGTGAGGGAATAAAACCCTGTACCACAAGAAGCAGCCTGTAAACATCTTGTTACCTTTATTCTCTGCACTAATTGCCTGTTTGTACAGTATATTTATGGTGGTGGACCATAACACTTGGTTCTGGCAGGGATTGATCATTCTCTGCAGTTTTAGAAAGGATGAAGAACCCCTTAGTGATGTAATGTTTTATCAAAATCTGGAGTGGCAAAGTCATAAGCGAATTGTGATATTTCATCCATACCTCTCAATTATCCAGATTTTCGCAGAATGTCCAGATTTTTGCCTCATATTTTTTGGACTGCTCCTCATAAAATTTGTGTTTTTTTGGCAAATCATTGAGGATTGAAGTTACTAAATAATGACATTCATTAGAGTTTCAGACTTTATATCCTCCAGAAAATGCATACTAACACAATATCTTTTACTCTGGCAGTATTCTAAGTTTATAAGACCAATATTTAAAATTGGTCCCTATTTTCATGCCTTTGTCCTGTAATTATTTTTGGCTTTGTCCAGATTTTTGTGCTAAGAGGTTGAGAGGTATGATTTCAAGTAGGGTGAGGTTGAAATGTGTGTAATCCTTAAGTTTAGCTGGGTTTGCTATAGGTTCTCTTGGATGATTAAAGAAAAAGGTCACACATTTGTACCTGGACTTCACTAGGGAAGATGATATCTGACAAGTAGTGCAAGAGGCAGCCATATTTGCAAGAAGCAAGTTAAAACTGATTTATTGTCTAGTAAGTTTATTTATTGGCTGCTATCGAATTTTATTAAGTGTAGTAATTTTTGGACATGTACTACATTACAGGATCAGGTGTGCCCCAACTTACTGACAGGTAGTTAAAATCACCAAAAATAATACAGAATTTGCTAATAGGGAGTCCATTTAGAAGGGGCTGGGGGTTGGCATAGTGGTTAAGGTGTTTACCTCACAGTACAGAGGTAAATGGTTTGAGTCTCACAAAGGGGAAACTTGGCTAGGCTTAAAATGGTCCATGAAGGCAAAATAGCTTAGTGCTTACCTAACCCGGGGATCACGTCAGTCACCCTGCTAGACAGGGGCCTAGGGGAGTAAATATTGTGTGAAGAAATGTCTGCGGAATTGTTTGGCTAGGCCCTAGGGCCAATAGCCTAGTACCAATCTATGAACCTATGAACACTGAGAAATCTTATGTGGTCATCAATGGACAAAGAAGGTGATATTACTTGATAATTAATCTTATCTAGTCTGATCTTTAGTTCAGTAAATTCGGTTTGTGAACTGCCTGTAGGTATTATGTCAAATATATGGAATCAATGACAATTGCCATTCGGTCTGCAGTCACGAAAAGTGCAAACTTTTGTATAGTGGAAGTGCTGTCTTCCATTTAGACAAAGACTCAGTAACTATGTGGATATGGATATTTTCCAAATGTAGAAGTACCGCAATATGAGGTACTTTATTGTTTAGACTTCTGGCATTAAGGAGAGACACCTTAATGTGATCTGATTTCAGGATTTATATGTTAGTTACATTGGATTGTCCATTATCTGGACTCTTCCTAAAAAGGCACTGAGGGCAGCAAAAGTTTTAACTAGTATGCAGAAGCCTTAAGTTGGTTTGTTGAGTGCATCATCCCATGTTGACACATATTGGATCCCCCTGGAATGTCCACAGATATTTATGTAACAATTGAACCCAGTTATCTTTTCTATTTAACTAGGCAGGATTCAAGGGGAAGGACAGATTAATTGCAGGACTACCTGCATTTCTATCATGCATTAAAATTTCTGACATGCCATTCTGCATGTACCTCATCATTTTGCATCTCAAGTTTCACTCCTGCATGTACCACTACCATAACATAGTCATGTTTGTCAGAAGTCTGTTTCATTAGGCCCATTTTAAAGTCAGATATCCTGGTTCCTGCAAGACTTACTATAACCCTTTCTTTGTCCAGCCTTGTGAGGGATGATTCAAAGTGCCTAATAACAGAATCACCAAAAAATAAACATTTATGTTGTTACTGTGGATCTGAGTGTAGATCGGAGTGCTTTTGCTCATGATGAATCAATCAGAGGAGGATTGGGAAGAGAGACTTTGGAGTGATTAAGTATCAGTTTTCTGCATTTTCTTGCTGTACTTAACTGTTTCTGCCTAAATGCAGATTTTCCAGCATTTATTGTGGTTTAAAAGCTTTTTTTTCACATATTGTGCTTATTTGACTGCCTGCACTTTTAAAAAGTCGTTTTTTTGTTTAAATAATTTGTTTAACTGTTGTAGGCTACACACTAAAGTGCGATAGCCATCTCTGATCATCTGTAGTAATTTAAAGCTGTTTTAAGTGTATTATTTTACTGTTTTTGCCTTATCTTTTCAAAAAAACAAAAAAAAGCAAAATAATTCCTTGTTTACCGCCTTTCTAAGCTAGTATAGTCCAGTTTTCGGGGTAGTGCTGAATTCAGGGCTGTGATACTAGTTTCTGAGTTGCCCATACCTTACTTGGATAGAAGGAAGTTTCTCTGTTCACCTGTGAGAGAGGGGAGCTTTGAGCAGCCTGTCTGTCCCTGGAGGAGTGGTTCCAGCCCAGAAGTAAGCAGTTTATTGGCCATTTTGGGCTAATTTCTATCTCTTTCATTTCCCTGCTATAAAAACCACATTTGCATGGTTTTGCACTCCGGGCAGCACCGGTTAGCTACAGTTAAATTATTCCCTGCTCCACTAAGTCTCCTCTTCAGTTTTTCCCTTGAAACTAGTCTAACTTTCAACCTAATCACTCAAAAAGCATCCTACAGCCCAGCACTTGCTCAGACCTAATAGCAAGCACTAATATACCCTGATACTTGATTGCTCACGCTACTATTCAGGCATGAACAAAGGGCAATTTCAGGTGTACTCTCCAGTCCAGCTGGTGAATCTGGGTATCCCTGAGGCAATGTTACAACTGACTCATGTACATAGACATCTGTCTCCTCCTACCACAAAACACTAACATGCGAGAGATGCAATTATACAGCCAAACTGGAGGCTAAGCTGTCTCCACCCAAGACTGGAACAGACAGTCAAGAAGAGAAGGTTAACACTTGCACCACACCTCCAGTCACACATAGTGGCGCAGCATGATACCTCTGAGATCATCCATGTGCAACTAACATTGGGCAAATCTGCAATGCAAATTGTGGCCTGCTACAGATCACCCTCCATGACCCAGGACCACCACTCCACCTTTCTGGAGACACTGGAAAACATGAAGGTCCTACCAAACACCTTGATATTGGGCAATTTCAATTATCCTACCATTAACTGGGAAAACTACTCAAGTACAAATTCCCAGTCCCAGCACTTCCTGGAATTCATCAACTCAAATGCCCTGGATCAGTTTGTGAACTCCCCTACCAGAGGTGAAAACATACTGGACCTGGTCATCACCAACATGGGCGACAGGTGTTCCACACCAGAGGTCAACCTGTCACTGGTTACATCAGGCCATAAACTAATCACTCTGGATGTCCACACCCCACCACCACCCCCAACTAAGGAAACTACATTAAAAAACTTTTCTAAAGCAAACTTCACCTTATTTAAGACATAGGTGGTAAGTTTCACAGCCCCCACGCTAAAGGATAATGCTGCCCAAGATGCATAAACATTTACAAATGCACTCTATGAGCACCTACAAGGATGCATGGATTGTGCCATCCCTAGAAAAACCAAGACTCACTCCTCTAAAAGAAGGAAACCAGTTTGGTGGATCCCTGCCATAAACAGGCTATACAATAGAAGGAGGAAACTAGTTCAGAAAAAAGCAAATCCCAAGGAGGAAATACATCCCTGATTAGTATCAGTAAGAAACTAAGGTCTCTCATAAAAATCATCCAAGGCTAACTTTAAAAGAAAAATAGCCAAGGATTCAAAATATAACCACAAATCCTTCTTTAGCTATGTTAAGAATCTAAGTGGCAACTCACAGATATACACTAAACTAGTGCAAAATAGCACAAAATATACTAAACCTACTGATATTGCCAACATCCTGGCAGATAGAGTCAGTGTAAACTTCACCCCCCTCTCACCCCCAAAAGGGCCCTCAACAATACCGGAAAAGTGTAGTGTCCCAGAAATCACAGAAGCACAGGTGAAAAAAGCCCTTTCAAAAGCCAAAAACACAGCATCAATGGGGCCCGATGGTGTCCCAGGCTGTGTCTTGCACGAACTCCAGAACAAACTAACCCCCCACCTAAACACGCTGTCTAACCTCAGCCTCTCCACAGGCTACATGCCCATAGAATGGCGCACAGCAGCGGTTATTCCTTTCCACAAAGGAGGGGCCACAACTGACCCCATAAACCTGACTAATCTGGTCTGCAAGGCTATGGAGGGCATCATCATGTAACTCATTAACAAAGAAATTGGGAACCTCCAAACACTTGACCTGATTCAGTTCGGCTTTGTTAAGGGCAGATCATGCCTACTAACTCTGGCTGACTTTTTCGAGACAGTCACCAAGGCCATAGATGAGGGAAAGGTGGTTCACACAGCCTACCTTGACATCGCCAAGGCTTTCGACACCATTCCCCACTTGGATACTATAGAAAAACTCACCAGCCTGAACATAAACCCCTACATCACAAGATGGGTTGCCAACTGGCTTACAGACAGAACTCACATGGTAAGAATAGTGGGCTCCAGGTCCAACTCTAAACCAGTCACAAGTGGTGTCCCGCAAGGCTCGGTCCTGGGACCCCTAATGTTTGGCATATACTTCTCAGAAGTACAGGCAAACACAGGAGGACTATGGCTAACCAAGTTTGCCGATGGCTGCAAAATGGGAGCCATAATTGTCTCTCCGGCTGACATGGACATCCTCCAAAAGGGCCTTACTGAGACGAACACATGGTCTCAAGCTAAATGCCAAAAAATACATAGTCATCCCATTTGGGAAAAAAACAAAACACCCATGAATTACCACATAGGTGGCAGCCCCCTTAATACAGAAGAGGTAATAAGAGATCTGGGGACCCAGGTAGATAGTAATCTCTCCTTTGACAATCATATTGCCAAAGTAGTTAGGAAATCCTTCTATGTGACCCATCTAATTACTAAAGGGTTTGCATCTAGATATAAAGAGGTTATAGTGCCCCTCTACTCGTCACTCATCAGACCCATCATAGAGTACAATGCCCTATATGGGACGCACCTCACAAGACACTTCCAACAGCTGGAAAGACCACAAAAGTACCTCACCAAGAGGATTACTGGCCTCAAACATATGTCCTTTGCAGCCCGACTGAAAAAACTCTGGCTGTACTCAGTGGCATATCGCTTACTCAGAGGTGATCTCTGCCTGACTTACAAAGCCATGTCCAACTCAGAATTGAAGGACATGCCCCACTTAAATAAATCTAATTCACTGCAAGCCATGCACTCTAGTGAGCTAAACCTCGCCACAACAATAAATAGAACATGCTGGAGGGATAGATTCCTGTCACAGAGACTCCCCATGCTTTGGAACAAAATTCCAAACTACATTAGGCAGAGCCACTCACTACCACTCTTCAAGAGAAACCTTGACGAGTGGATGGGAAACAGAAAATACACCCCGGGATCACTTCATTGGCTCTGCTTGACAGGATCAGTTAATTAATTAATGGGGCAGCGAAAGCTGACACCCTCTGGTTAGGCTTATAAATGCCCTCAGGCAGATAGCCTAGTACCTTCCTATGAACCTATGAACCTATTAGATAAGCAATTCACAAGGAAACAATAGGAGGGCATATATATGGCTCTCAAGTATGCAAAAAGTCCCAGTGATTTAGGATTTTTGCTTAGAACTGTTTACATAGGAATTTATATACCCCAAGCAGACTCCAAAGAACTTTTCCTCAGTTAGATTACAAATGTTGTGATGGAGAAGAAAGAGGCAATTTATTTTATTTATTTTACATTTGTTTACCGGGATAGTCCGACTGGATACATGTCCATTTTCAGCGGAGGCTCCACAAAGACAAACTTATATAGATTACACAGAAGTTAGCAAACAATTATAAAAACAAAGTGATTATATACAATGGGTTAGTATGATTCCCTAGTAGGGACTCACAATTGTCATGGACAGAGAATTAAAAGTAAGAGACATCAGATTGGAAGCACAGCTTGGTGATGTAGTTGCAAGTTATGATAATTGCAGAATATGCTTTTAGTTTATAACTTAATCAGAGTTGGTACATGGGCATAGCCAATTCACTTTGAGATACTGTTTGAGGTTTTTTTTAAGAGACTTTTGAAGGATTGTAGGGTTATATAGTTTGGCAACAAATTCCCTGTTTGCCAATGAAGATGGCAAACAGGGATTCACCAGCGGAGTTATTAGCTTTGTCGGTTTGGACCAGTAGTTTATTGGCTGACCGTAGGGATCTTAGATTGCTATATGGCTTAATAATATTTTTAAGTGAGGGGGTATCCTCAGGGTGGTACAAACTTTTGTGCGCTATTAAGAGTTGATTGAATTGAATTAAGCTGGGCAGTTCTAGCCACTCTAGTTGTTTAAGGTTCTGGCAGTGGTGGGTTCTATAGGTAGAGCCAGTGGTGAATCTGGCAATATGATTGTAGCTATGGGACAGCTTACCTAGTTCAGATTTGTTGAGGTTTGAGAGTACAGGCGAGGCATATAAGAGAGTAGAGAGTAGGTGTGATCGGGTGATTGCAGTCCTAGCCAGTGGGGTTAAAAATGTCTTGTTTCTATACAGTGATCCAAGCTTCTTATTGATGGTCTGTATGGTTTTGTTGACCTATAGGTCAAATTTGAGATTATTGTCTATCATAGCCCCTAGCAGTTTTGTGCGATTATCTGGGGAAATAGTGGTACCATTGTTAGATGTGACAGAGAATGAAAGTGTGGTGGATCTACTAGTGGGAGAGAAGAGTAAAAGTTTAGTTTTATTGGGGTTCAGAAGTAGGCATTGATTGGTGAGTCAGTTCTCGATAGTGTTAAATGTATTTTGGGTTAAGATTTGCAAGTCGGATGGGGAGGTGGCTGAGCAGATGATAGTGGAATCATCTGTGTATTGAATGCAGGTGACTTTAGGGATAGCAGTGTGGAGGTTGTTGATAAAAATTGGGACCATATTTTTATGCTGGAGGTATCATGGGGAAGAAAGAGGTATTTGTAACTATATTTTTGGGAGTGTAATGAGTTGGCAGACTTAAAAAAATATTTGCAGACTACTCTGTGAGAAATACTGGGTAAGCAAATTACTGTAAGAAAGGAAATTACTTCTTTGGAGTTGTGATGCAGAATCGGAATTATCTAGGCCTAGTAAGGCCTTTCTTAGTCTAATATTGGTGGCTGCAAAAAATGGAAATCAAAGTCTAAGCCAACCATAAAAATGGGAATTGTAGGAACAATAGATACAAACTAATATTTTGGAGGAGGAATGAGCTATGTAATGGTCAAATGACAATGACTGTATAGAAGATTATATGTGATGTATAATGCTTGCAACTGAAAATATGTCAATACGGTTTGTTTTCATATATATAAATCTATGATTGCCATGTCATAAGTGATAATTCGGTAAAGATGTTTCTTGTAAAAAAATTATTTATATGCTTGCATGAAGAGTGGTCTAATTTTGCCATGATTGATCTTATTTCAGGGAGGCTTCAAGGGGCTCAGGCATCTTGTACTTTACACAGGCTGTACTCACTCTCGAGCTTTACTACATAATTAGGCAAAGTGCAGCAGCAAAATGTAGAGCTGCAGCACCTCATTCAAACTCAGCAGTCAAATTTGAGTGAAATAATTGCAGAAGCTGCAGCAAGGGAATGGGAAGTAAAGGGAGCATATATTAGGAGCATAGATTAGGTTTTCTGGCAACGGTCTTGCATGGGAATTAGGTTTAGGAAGGCTGGGAGTTTTACCATTAGGAAATAGTAAGAGAGTTAATATTAATTGTTATCAAAATTTTTACTTGAAAAATTCTAGCACTATCACTATTACTTCACTACTTCTCTAGATGTGAAATAACAGATCCTGGGTACAGGAGGTCACAGGTTGAAAGTATGCATTTGATACTGATTCATTAAATGCATTTCAAATGAAAAACTTAAATAATTATTGTTTTTACTAATATTTATCCACAGTAAAAGATAATATAATCCTTAGTGTAATGTCAATTTAAAAAAAAAAAAAAAACAGGGCCAACATAAACCCATGGATCCATAAAAAATGGTATTTCTGAAGATTTTGACAATACCATCCCACTCCTACACTATTATGCTATAATTGCACTATTAGGTAAAAACAAACTGTCCATTTTTTAGAGTACCATACATTATTTGGTAAATCATTACTTATCTCAGTTAATGAGCTTCACTGATAACTTCTGTGGCAGTTCTCGTTAAGCTCCTATGTCCTATGAAGAAGAAATGTACTTATATGACCCAATGACCAGCAGCTGAAGTTTTAGATGGTTTGCAAGGTATAGCTGGCATAACATCTTATGTAACAAGTCTGAATTTACCACGTACATGATTTGTAGGTTCAAAGTATCACGCAATGATGTAAAATCAAGGGAGAATTTCTTCTTCTGCTTATTGACCTTTTACTGCGGTAGCGTTGTCGCCTCACAGTTAGACATTGCCCATTCGATTCTCAGTTAGAGCGTCTTCTGTGTGTCGACATGCATGAATGGGCGTTCCTTCGTTGAAGGTTGTGCGTTAGGCCCAGCAAGCCAGCACGTAAAAAAATCTACTGCCAATCATTAGCGGACCGTAGTTCCGCTGTGGCGACCCCTAACCGGGAAAAGCCGAAAGGCACAAACTAACGTTCACAGATGTAGGAATTCAGCCTCCTTTATACAGGGAACAGGTTTGTCCCTGTAAAAAATAGTTTGCTTTTGTATGTGCTGAAATATGCTTTCTACTAGATTTTTAATTCATTTAGTCTAGTCTGTATTCCTTTAAACCTTAATCAGTTGTATAACTAGAAATGATTATGCTTCTGTGACTCGTGATGGGCTAGGCTCTGATAAAGTGCTTATAAAACAGCCTATAGAAAAGAAAGACTAAATGATGGTGTCCAAGGATCATCAGTGTGCACAGACAAATGCATACCTGCTGGTGCCCACCCCATTGCAGAGTGGATGGAATGTCCAGGAATTCAGTATTACCAACTCATGTTGTCAAGGAATGGCACTCCAGCCATCTTTCATTTGGGCATGATATGAAATATATTCTGTGGAGAGTTATCCTTCAGGTACTGTAAGCTAAGTTAAGTGAGGTTCTAATGTAAGAATGAGTGAGGCATTAACGAAGGTGCCAAATGTTGAGAGTTAAGTGGGGGAGGGGAGGGGGGGGTCTTTAACCCCTGTAAGTTACTGCTTATGTTTCCTTACTCCTTTCACAGTGTACATTGTGCAGTTGTAGTCCTAGATGATCGAATACTGAGGTTTACTTCCTGTAAGTTACTGCTTATGCTTCCTTACTCCTTTCACAGTGTGCATTGTGCATTTGTAGTCCCAGATGATTGAATACTGTGGATTACTTCTTATTTTTTTTAATCTGGAAATGCAAAGATGTACAACAATTATGTTTACTTTTCTTTACTATATTCGAAACAATGATTTTGTTCTTGTTTACATTATACACCTCTCATTTTTCACAGAGGGACATTTTTATGATATTTTTGAATACTTTTTCTTATGTGACAATAACTTTTTTATAACACTTATTCAATTTATTGATATCCATTTAAAAGTACCATAGCTTATCAAATATTTTAAAGAACACTTGCATTATATGAAACATCATCTTGTAAAACAACTCCATTATTTTTTTTGTGACACTGGAGTTATTTCTAATAATAACTCCAGTTTATTGATAAATAATACATATTCCTATATTAATCTGGATTATATTACTAGTGATGTTATTTTTTTAATTAATGCAGTCTTATTAATTATGATTTGTGCCCATATTTTTATTACACAGTTATATATTGGTCAGCTATATAAAACAGCTTATTGTTTTACTCAATAGTTGAAACAAAAGTGAGAAACTATGTAGTGAAGTGTTAAACTTTTCCAGTTAACAAGATTTGTTTATGTTCAGACACAAACTTTTGCCATCTATTTTTGGTCCATGCTGAAAAATTGAAAAAAAAAATGCAGCTGTCCCCACACAACATTCTCAACATGAAATCTGTGCAATGTTGCAGAAATGTGCTTATCAGAATTCACATCACTTTTAAGAATCATTGCACGGAATCTGACTTACAGGCGCATAACTTATGTTTATCAAATACTGTGAATAATGGATACTGTGTGGACAGGGGCATGACATGCAGTTTTTCCTTCCTTGAATTACAGTATAATTATGTTGCAAACTCTGCTTTTTAAAAAGATGCTACACTATGGAATTTATAGCATAATAATAATAATTTTCAAATTATTCCTCAGATATTTACAGTATTTAAGGAGTAGTTAAACAAGCCAGCTGTTTAGACGTTTTTATTACATATTGAAGAGAGACAAGAAATTCAACAAGACACTTTCTCATATGTATGACTGTGTATGTGCATGTCCAAATCATTTTAATTTGTGCATGTTTGAATCAACACATGTACATGCATTGTCTGTGTGCAAGCAACGTCTGCTAGGAGAAAGGTATATTCAGAGATGTTAGAAGGCTAAGAGTGATCCCATGTATGACTCTGAGTCTTATGGGCTTTAGAATTATGCAGCAATGAAAACGATGAAGAGTGCAGCCTAGAAAACAACATTTATCTTGATATGTCAGCGAATGACCAAAATGTGAGGGCAACATTCACTGTGGATGTATATGATAATGTATCAGTGTGTCAGGGCAATATTCGTTATGATTGTCCATGAGCTTGCTTCCTTGAGAGGTTTACTGCAATAAGCTATTAACAAGCTGCTTTCTGTGGTCCAGGGTTTGATTCCCTTAGCCTTAATTTGGCAACTCCATGGCCTTGAGCAAATCAGGCAGTGCTTTGGGGCAGTTGTGAAATTGGGCTAATCTTCTCATTGCTCTACTGAATTGCATGTCTAGAAACTACCTATATATAAAAGGATTAGCATCAGGGAGATAAATGAAGTGTTCTGTCAATAGAAATACAATACAAAAAATATAAAAGCTAAATATTTTACTGAAATGGAATAAATGCTGTTTTAAGAGTAACTTGAATACAAGTCTGAATTCAAATTTTTCAACAGCCTCCTCTCTTCATTGCTAAGCTTATCCTTTTTGCTTCTACTGTTCCTAACAGAAAAAAGTTTGTATTTAAGCACTTTTATCCTAATAATTGTAGAAAGAGCTCAGGCAAATGTATGCAAATTGAGCAGCGTTTTTCATTAAACAAACCAGAAAAATTAAAAAAGCTTCAGGGTTACGCTATGCAAATATTATTTCCAGCTATTGCCCATGCTCCCCTGCCCAGTGAGGTGCTACATAATAAACATTTCTTCCATAAAATGTGTCTGCTGTTATATTAATGGCATCACAGAAAGGTTATAAAAATACTTTCATAAATATAAAAAAAACTCTTATAACTTATTGTAACCTTAAAAAATATGACCCTTTACAAAGTGTCATAAATGTAAATGGCAGTGTAAGATGAAATTGGTATGCTGCCACAGATACCAAATTCCCTTGCCAGTTCTCACCCATTCTGTTTAAAGCACATTACCTTCCCAGTTTCACCCTCATGCATTTGCCACTTCCATGTCTTTTGTTCCCTTTCCAGTGATGGTCTAGTTTTATGCCATTGTTGCTTTAACAGACTCTCCATCCTTTTGTGTTTATTTACCCTGTTCACTTCTGCACTTCTTTTTACACGCATTGTTCCATTTTGTGGAACTCTGTTTCTCTTCAGTTACTTCTAGTGACCTACTCTTGGAAAGGAATCCTTTACTTATCTAAATACAGCATATGTGAGTTTTGGAAGTTACATGCCCTTTCACAGTTCCTCTTTTCCTTTTCTAGTATGTGAGGGTTTCCTAAAACTTTCTCAGATTTGTGGGGGCTCTTTGGCCTCAGGCTGCTAGCATTGAATAGGAAGAATTCTACCTTTGTAATTATCTAGACTGACACAGTGCATGATCTAATGACCGCAGTTCTCACCAAGTCCCCAACCCAGTCTCTCTCACTTATCCATGATTTATTTATTGATATCCTTTGTTAGAAATGTTAGTCCCACTAGGCTAGTTACCTCTTTTCAAGGGAGATGATTATTATTACCATTTATACTACTAATGGAAATGTGTCCAGGGCATCAGAAAACTGCCCCTACTATTTTCATATGGGGTTGCAAATGGATGTAATGCTGTTGGTTTCCATTCTGAATATGAAAGCAGCTTGGAGAAACCACAAAGAGAGTAAAACAGGATTGACGTCTTTGGAGCATAGTGATAATGCTATGAAAGCAGTGGTAAAAGAAAATGTAATTTTTGTTGAAAAAGATAGTAGAGCTATTGTTGGTAGGTGGTTGTAAATGTAATGAAGTCGAGAAAGCATGCAAATTTTCTAAGACCGAGAATAACAGAGAGGAAAAACTGTTAATGGACTCTGAGAAAGTATTCTAGCAAAATCTCTTCAGAGATGAAGAGGCAACATGGTGATGTGCTGTTACAACCCTTCAGATGAGAGGATTGTGGGAGGATCTGCTTATGGAGAAAATAAATGCAGGTGAACCTGAAGGTGGTAATATGGGGAGACTTAATGGAGAAGATACAGAGATGTAGTCATATGTTAAATTGTCAAAGTCTGGAATGGAGAAAGAGGGAGAAGGGAAGAAAGCAGTAATTAAGGAAGAAAGAAGATCTTTAAAGTACAAATTAAAAAAATGAGAGTGAAATGGACATACAAGGTATGAGCTGAAATAATAACGCCTTCAGTAGTAAAAGCATATGAGATAAGGGTGTTTATTCATTTAAATAAAGAGACATTTTGTGCCATTTTTTGAGACTGTCAACTAATGGAGAATTTTTTTAGGAGAGTATGAAAAAAAGACTGTGTTTCTTGGAACTCTGATGCATTCAAAGCATTTCTAAGCGAGACTAAGAAAAAAATAACATTCAGTTCAGGACTGATGTTGAAAAAATGACTTTAAAAAGAATTTATTAAGTTTATGTAAAGGTGTGATGGATATTGTAAATGTTTTTCATAACAGACATTTATGGACTGGTGCATGGTATTACAATGTTTTAAAAATTGAAAATGATAACATTGCACATATTCCAAATATTATAAATCTGGAAGGGGACAGGGGAATGGTAAAATATTGGGGGTCAGCCAAAGATATGTTTTTTTGTGTGGGAAAGCTATCATTTGATAAATAATAATGAAATAAAGGAAATGTTTTATGTGTGGAAAGACAGGATGTGATATAAGAAATTGTGAAGTAAAGTGTTATAAATCTAAGAAAGTAGGATACTTGGGAATGGAATGAAAATTTAAAGTAATAGAAGTAGAACAAGAAATGGTAGAAATATTACTAGAACAGAATCAAGAGAGTGAGGATATAGAAATAGAGGAAAAAAGTAAAGAGTACAAAAATATAATGTGAAGAAGTAAATCACTTCAAAATTTGAGAATGAAGGTTTTAATTTTAATAAAGGAGAAGAAGAAGAGTCTGGGTTAAGTGATAGTGAAGGTATAAAATGGATTTTAGTTGAGCAAGAAAAGAAATTCTATTGGTTGGAGAGTTTGAGATAGAAAAAGGAAAACTGTAGAAGGATATAATAAAGAAAAAAGAAAGGGAAAGGTTAAGAATAATATAAAAAAGTTAATATTTTGTGTAAGGTGCTTGCATTAAATGTTAATAGTTTTAAGAATGTTATAAGAAGAATAAGCATCCTTGAATGGTGTAAAAAGCAGGAAAGTGACATTATTATATTAGAGGATTCTATTTATTAAAGAAGAGAGACAACAATTGGACGTGTGGTGAAGAAAATTAAATGTTTAACATAGGGAGAGAAAGATGTTCAGGAGTATTTACTTTGTATAACGAGACAATAAAAAGTTTAGATATTACTTTTGTTATTGTAGGCCAAACTACGATTATTGATGTAAGATGGGGAGATCAGGTATTTAGAATTATAGTGATTTATGTATATGGGGTCTATATTATGAAAGCTAAAACCCTATGTGCGAATACCAAAACATCGACCCCTATACCGTGAACCACGAAAATCCCGAACGCACTAAACAGAGAAAAAAAAATCAAACTGTCATAGTCGGCCAACCCCACCACTAGCTATATACTACCTACCCAAATAAAATAAATAAACCACATACATACACTAACCAAACCCTACTTCTACTTGTTGTAAAGCACAAAACCCTACTTCTAACCTTACAATAAACCCCACATACACAACTAACTATGCACTATCCTTAACCCCTCCCTAACCCTAAGGTCCGTAACTACCGCACATGTCCCCTGCAGACATGCACCCAAACAAAACAAATAATCTACATACATACATTTAACAAAACCCTACCTCCAACTCTACTAAACCCCATATACAAAACTATCTATGCACTATCTTTAACCCCTCCCTAACCCTAAGGTCTGTAACTACCACACACTTCCCCTACGAAAATATACACAACCAAAATAAATAACCTACATACATACATTTAACAAAACCCTACCTCTAACCCTACACTAAATCTAACATACATTACTTATCTAAGCACTTACCTTAACCTGCACCCTATCCTAAACTCCGCAACTATCCAACACTTACCTTATGCAGCTAATCCACAGATGGGCCAACCATGGAAATTCGATATTTCCATTTACGGGGTTTTCGACTTATACTCTAAGTCCACTTCGCGCTATACAGTTCAACATTTACGTATTCACATAAACGTCTTTTCACTTTCCTAATATAGACCCATGTTAATGTAACAAAAGGAGAGAGGAGTGATGTTTAAAGACATAATTCAGTATATAGGAATAAACATGGATATAATCATGGCAGGAGATTTTAACTGTAATATAAGGCAGAAAAAAAGAAAGCATATGATGTTAAGATGATGTTAGATATTGTAAGGCATGGGAATGTATGTATTTGGAATAGGAGTACTTGGACTTATACTAAAACATATATAAAACAGAAATTGAATATTTTTTTTTATTTCATCAGTACAATGAAAGAAAAGGTGAGACTCCACTGGATGTTCCACTGCTTTATTAAAATACACAAAAAGTTGTATCCAAAACTGGTAAGAAACTCCAACAAAATAAAATAAATATCCACTGACAAGCGCTTTCAGGTTAAAACCCTTCATCAGATCACTGATCTGATGAAGGGTTTTAACCCAAAAGCGCTTGTCAGTGGAACATCCAGCGGAGTCTCACCTTTTCTTTCATTGTACTTATTTTTCGGCTGTTTGGTGAGTCTGAGGCATAGCAAAGAACATTATTTGGACATTTTTATTTCATCAGGGTTGGAAATTATAGATGAAGGGGTTTTAAAGACAGGTTTTTCAGATTGCACGGCTATCTGTATTACTTTAAAAATAATTCTGATTACATAAAAATAGGAAAGGGGATAAGAAGGATTGCTTATGTTAAATGGGATTATGAAGGAAATATGGATATAATAAATTTATGCAAGTACCATTATAATTGTGCTAAACATCTAATCTACTACATTTTGCACTGTTATAAAGCTTCTTTTTTACTGTTTCTCTGCATTTGTGTAGTGTTTTATACTGTTTTAACTGTATTTTTCATTATCAGGTAGCATAGTCTGGATACTGTTTGTTTTGTTTGTTGAGTTTCCTGTGTTTCTGGCAGCCATCTTCTGAAGATAGAGAACACAGAGCACTGTGTGTAAGGTATTAACTGGAAATTTTCTCCATTTGTTAAACATTTGTTTGTTTGTTCTGATTTCCTGCCAAGGAGTGTATCATATAACTGATTTGTTTGCAGTTAAAAGCATTCTGTAGAGTCTCCTTGCTCGTTTATCTGTTTAAAACATTAATTTAGTGGCTGTTATTCTGCTGTGATAAACATCTCTGCCTAAACTACTGTAGCTACTAGCTGTAATAGTTTCCCACCCCCACCCCCTATTGGTGTCTTTTTCTTATGCTTGGTGGCTTTGCAGTTGCCCACCCCTAATTTAAATTTGATATGAGACACTCCTTCCAATCCAGTGTTGTTAGCTAATTCTACCTAATACAGAGAGAGCATTTACGAAGGCCAACCCACTTAGGTTCTTAATCAATTATCTTCTGTTCCTCCTTTCTCCCTTTCCACAAAAACAACATGCTAGAGTTTCAATGTGGTCTGACAGAGTGTGCTTCTCAGCTGATAAGTATATTTTTTCATACTTTTTAACTGTACAGAATTGAATCTGCTTTAATATTGTTCCACACAAGTGTGTTAGCTTGCACTGCACTTGAATTGTTTTTAGTGCTGTTTTAGCTGCTTTTCTGTAAAACAAAAAAATTCTAAGCTTGTTTTCTGCCTTTCCTGTAACTAGTCTAGTCCAGATACAGATTTGCTGTATCTAGGGCTGTTTGTAAGCTTCTGAGCCCCCCAAGCCTTTCTGTGTTGTAGGGAAGCCGTCTAGCTTATCAGTGGGAATGATAAGCACTAGTTAGCCTATCTACCACAAGAGGAATGGTTTCTAGTCCAGAAATTGTAGTTTCTTGGCTGTTTGGGCAGTTTTTCCATCTCTTTCAACTTTCTGATTTAAAAGAGAGCATTTGCACTTGTTTCCCACCATTCCTATAACTAGTCTAGTCCAGATACAGATTTGCTGTATCCAGAACTCTTTGTAAGCTTCTGAGTACCCCAAGCTTTTCTGTGTTGGAGGGAAGCCTTTTAGCTTATCAGTGGGAGTGGGAAGCCCTAGGTAGCCTATCTACCCCAAGAGGAGTGGTTTCTGGCCCAGAAATTGTAGTTTATTGGCTGTTTGGGCAGTTTTCCCCATCTCTTTCAACTTTCCAGTTTAAAAGCCCATGTTTGCACATGTCTCCCGCCTTTCCTGTAACTAGTTTAGTCTAGATACAGATTTGCTGTATCCAGGATGGTATGTAAGCTCCTGAGCCCCCCAAGCTTTTCTGTGTTGGATGGAAAACTTCTAGCTTATCAGTGAGAGTGATAAGCACAAGGTAGCCTATCTACCACAAGAGGAGTGGTTTCTGGCCCAGAAATTTGAGTTTATTGGCCATTTGGGCAGTTTTTCCATATCTTTCAACTTTATGGTTTAAAAGCCCACATTTGTGCTTGTCTCCTGCCTGCCCTGTAACTAGCCTAGTCCAGATACAGATTTGCTGTACTCAGGACTGTTTGTAAGCTTCTGAGCCCTGTGTTGGAGGGAAGCCTTCTAGCTCATCAGTGGGAGTGGTAAGCACTGGGTGGCCAACAAGAAGAGTGGTTTCTGGCCCAGAAATTGTAGTTTATTGGCTGTTTGGCCTGTTTTTTCCATCTCTTTCAACTTTCTGGATTAAAAACCCTCATTTACGCTTGTTTGTCACCTTTTCTGTAACTAGTCTAGTCCAGATACAGATTTGTTGTTTCAGGACTGTTTGTAAGCTTCTGAGTGGTGCCAAAGTCTGTTCTTTAATTTTTTCCCATAGATCTGCTAGTTCTCTCGTCTCCTGTACTTTTACTAGCTTATTAGTCCAACACTTTACCAGACTTATTGTAGCAATTATTGTAGCACAAAAAGTGCTACCAGCACTAAACGTCCTACAAGGAAACAGCTCCAGTACTTATTATTAATGCCCACCCCTCTAAGTATGTCTAAAGGTCAGTTCTCTGTGTTTTCTCCTATTAACCTCGTGAAGTTGGGCATCCTTAGGCAATGTAGCAACTGCATCAGGTACACTAACAACACACTCATCTTACCTCCCAACACTCAGACTTGTGAGAGATGCACTTATACATCCAAATTGGAAGACATGCACTCTCCAGCCAATGTTGGAATTGCTGGTCAAGAGGAGAAGGTCAGCACTTGCACCACACCACATGGAACATATAGCCCTCCGGAACATATACCAGCACTGCCTTCACATAAAATCACAAACCACACACACACACACACACACACACACACACACACACACACACACCTTCAGAGGCTCTCAATAAAAATCTACCCAAACCACAGAGACCTCCAAGACAGAAATGCACTCAACCACCGCAACGCAGCACTAATCATGAGACACATAACTCTCCTAAACAGTGTGCCACTCAACCAAAGACTCTTAAGGCAAAACAGCATGCCCATCATACTACTCATATGTGACTCTATAGTGAGGCACACTGTTGTCCCACTCACTAGGCTGAATAAGAAGAAAGTAACAGTCAGCTGTGTGTCAGGTTCCAGGATCCACCAATTAATGCACGCACTCAGGTCCCTCAACAACAGGTACAAATATGACTCTGTCATTGTACATGTGGTTGTGAATGACCTGAGACATATCTCCCTGGACTACATGAAAAGAGACATGGAGGAGCTCTCAGATTATGTAGCCCAGGTGGGTATGACCCTAGCCATGAGCAGAATCCTACCATAACACAGAATAATACCACAGTACAAGCAGAAAGTGATTGATTTGAATGATTGGATAAGTTTCTGGTGCTATTCTAAGGAGATCCAGTATCTGTCTGCTGGGGATTACATGATTGACAGACCTTGATGCTTTGCCAGAGATGGCCTGCATCTGTCACCCCTGGGCTTCCGGATACTGGCCAAGGCTCTTGCCACCCCTATAGTGCCTTTTTTAGGCAGTGTGCCAGAGACCAAATTACCACTGTAACAGCTGCAAACAAATGCAATCTCTGGGTCATGCTGCTCAATGCTAGAAGTCTAAATCTCAAAATGCACTCACTTGAAGCACTTCTCAAAATGGAGAACATTGACATTTATGCTGTAACAGAGACCTGGTTTAAAGCAGCAGATAGCACCCCTGCACAACCAGGCTATAACTCATTACACACCTTGGACTGAAGCTCCAAGGTTGGTGCTGTTTCCATATTCATAAGGGATGCACACACCTCAAGACTGGTAGCCCTACATAATGCATCAGAGATACTTCAGGTGCAGCTAACATTGGGTAAGAAAGCAATTCAGGTCGTAGCCTGCTATAGGTCCCCAGCAATGTCCCAAGACTCACACCCCACATTCCTAAGCACCCTGGAGAATATTAGGGTCCAATCTAACATTCTCATACTGTGCAACTTCAACCCCTCCAGTAACTGGGAAACCTATTCATGTATCAATACACTTGCCCAATGTTTCCTCAAATTCATTAATTCCAATGCCCTGGACCAGTTTGTTCTTACCCCCACTAGATAGCAACATCCTTGACCGGGTCATTACTAACATTGGTGACAATTGCTCTACACCAATAGTCAACTCCTCCCTGGTTAGATCCGACCACAAACTAATCACCTTGGAAATACACAGCCCCCCCCGGCAAAAGTAACCACCATGAAAAACCTCTCCAAAGCTAATTTTGGGCTCCTAAAAACAGAGGTGGCTACCTTTACAGCACCCATGCAAATGGAGAAAAGTTGCATGACTGACATATCATACACCAGTGCACTGTACGAACACGTACACAAATGCATGGATCTCGCCATACCCAATAGAACCAAAATACTCTCCTCCAAAAAAAGGAAGCCAGTCTGGTTGTCCTTTGCCATAAACAAACTCTACAACAGGAGGAGGAAACAATGCCGAATAAGGTGAAGTCTGGTTGTCCTTTGCCATAAACAAACTCTACAACAGGAGGAGGAAACAATGCCGAATAAGGTGAAGTCTCAAGACTGGAAAAATTCTCCTATCAGCCTCAACAAAAAGTTGAGATCCCTCATCAAATCCTCTAACGCTAGCTATGAAAACAAGATTGCAGCAGATAGTAAAGACAACCACAAGGCCTTCTATAGTTATCTAACGAATCTCCATGGCAATACCCAGATTTGCTCTGAGCTACTGCACAATGGTACCTCCTATACCGAGCCAACAGATATTGCCAATATACTAGCCGACAAATTCAGTGCCAACTTTACCCCTTTTCCCCAAAGGGCCAATCACAATACCAGTAGATTGGCAGGCACCCAATATTACTGCTGCACAGGTTAAAACAGCACTATCCAAGGACAAGAATACAGCTTCTATGGGACCTGACAATATCCCTGGCTGTGTTCTACATGAACTACAGAGTGAACTGGCATCTCACCTGAGTGCTCTGTTCAACTACAGCCTCACCTCAGGCTTTGTCCCTACCGAATGGCGCACTGCTAGAGTCATCCCTCTCCAAAAAGGAGGAGTAACTGCAGACCCTGGGAACTATCGCCCCATTAGCCTGATGAGTCTGATATGCAAAGCTATGGAATACATCATCATGGACCTAATAAACAAGGATATAGGGAATCTCCAAACTCTGGATCCCACACAGTTTGGTTTTGTGATGGGTAGATCATGCCTGCTCAACCTGGTTGACTTCTTCGAGTCAGTCACCAGAGCTGTGGATGAAGGCAAGGTGCTTCATACAGCCTACCTTGATCTGGCCCAGGCCTTTGATACTATTCCCCACTCAAGAATCAAAGAAAAACTCACTAAGCTAGGCATCAACCCATATATCACTAGGTGGGTTGCAAACTGGCTCACAAATAGAGCCCACAGTGTGAAAGTAGCTGACTCCAAGTCGGACTGCCGGCCAGTCATGACTGGAGTCCCATAGGGTTTGGTCCTGTGTCCTCTCCTGTTTGGTATCTACGTCTCTGAAGTCCAGGCAACACGAAGGGACTCTAGCTGACAAAATTCACAGACGATTGCAAGTTGGGAGCTATTATTAACACCCCAAGTGATGTTGACATCCTACAGAAAAACCTCACTGAGACCAGCGACTGGTGTCAGAACCATGGCCTTAAGCTCAATGCCTAAAAATGTGTCATCATCCCCTTTGGAAAAAACCCAGTTTGCATGAACTACCACATTGATTGTAGTCCACTGAATGTAGAAGGTGTTATAAGAGATCTGGGAACACAGGTTGACAACAACCTCTCTTTTGACCACCACATTGCCACTCTGGTCAGAAAGTCCTTCTGTGTGCACATCTCATTACTAAGGGCTTTGCATCCATGAAGAAAGAGGTCATTGTCTCCCTCTACTCTTCCCTCATTAGGCCAGTCATCAAGTACAATGCCCCATTTGGCATGTACCTCACTAGACACCTGTAACAACTGGAGGGGACACAAAAGTACCTCACAAAGAGGTTCCTAGGCCTTAAATATTTGTCCTATATGGACAGACTCAAAAACCTCCAACTATTTTCTGTCTCATATCGCATACATAGCGGCAATCTCTGCTTGACTTAGAAAGCCATGTCTGACCCAACTCTGTTAGAAATGCTACATCTAAAGAAATCCCAATCCCGCCACACCAAATGCTCCAGAGACCTCTACCTCATTACCACAATCAACAGAACATTCTGGATGGACAGGTTCATAACCCAGAGACTGCCCATGCTATGGAATATACTTCCCATATATGTCAAACAGAACACCTCACTGACCCTCTTCAAGAGAAATCTTGATAAGTGGATGGGAAATAGAAAATTCACCCCGGGGATCACTCCAGTTGTTCTACTCGACATAGACACTGGGAACTAAGGTTGGGTGGCACGATGCCAGGGTAATAATATTGGCTAGGCTTGAAAAGGCTCCAGGGCCATTAGCTTAGTACACACCTATGAACCTATAAACCTATATAGAAATGAGGTATTTTTATAAAGATTGGTCAGAATGGTGGTTGTATTTTAAACAAAAACATAAAAAGTGTTATATGAGCAGGGAAGATATTAAAAGAAGTAAGGACAAATGCATTATGGCCAATTAAGTAAGGACATTTGTGTTAGCTTAGAAAATTATGAATAAAGTTATTTTATCAAAGAACAGGAATTATATGACTTAAATACAGAGAGTATACAGTATTTGTTATATAAGTTTATATAAGCAAAGATATTTTTTACAATGAAAAAAGGAAGACATTGCATCATGTTTCAGTAAATATGGTGCAATTTCAGACATAGCCAGAGCATTGTTAGATTTAAAAATATTTGTCTGGAAACTGAACTTAAAAATTTTGCTAGGGAACAAAGACACTATGAAGGATGATGTATATGTTGCCAGTATGTTTAACCCCCACTATGTCCTGCATTACTGTTGTTTGAAAAAAATTGTGAACTTGATTTTAGGAACTGTTTGTTGAAAGATAATAGAAACAATAGTGGTAAGCACTTGAATATAACTAATGTAGAAAGAATGCTTCTAAAGGAACTACATGCTCTCCCAGTGAGAGTGATGAAGCCTGATAAAGGGGGTGGGGTTGCTATATTGAGTACAGACTTATATAAGCATAAAATGAAAGCGATATTGCAAAGGATGCATATCAGAGTGTATCTCACAATGAAGTAAACAAAGCATATGCACTGATTACCTCTTACATTACTGATATGTTAATCAAAGCTAGAATAGGCATCAAAACATTTAATTACTTGTCTATGCCTGCACCTAAAATTCCTGTAATATTTGGCATACCCAAGGTGCATAAAACATCATTGACCCACAGATGACATCTTTAGTAGATGCTAAAAATTCTGTCCCTTACCCATGTGCAAAACTGATTGACAGCATCTTGAAGAAATACATCAAAGAAGAGCCGTAGATATGCAAAGGTTCATGGTCCTTCCTCAACAGTTTGAACAGCTTAGAATACATAGATAATTTCAACTTCTTAACAGTTGATGATAAGGACCTATGCATATCTATCCCCGATAGAGAATTTTTCTACAAAAAATAGATGTAGCGATGGGCCCTCCCTGTGGAGCTAGTTTCTCAAATTTAGTAATGGCCTACTGGGTATATCAACAAGAATGTTTACATCTGTGGAAAGATACATTTCTGCACAAGATTCCTGGATGATATATTCCTAATTATTAAGGCTGACCTTTAATATAGCAAAAGAATTGGTAGACTACTTTAATTCTACCACTAATTTTCTACAATTTACTTATAGCTTTAATGAAGACATCATATCATATTTGGACACTGAAATTACGAAGGAAAGGAACCATTGTAGATAGTTACAGGAAGGCAACATATTAAAATGCATTCCTACACTTTCCAAGCTGTCACCCATTTCACCAAAAAAGAACCATGGTGAAAGGTCAACTGGTAAGAGCAGCTAGAATGATGTCCACAGATGAGGACTTCATCCAGGAACGCGAAATTTTGGGAAACATGTTCCACAAACGGGGATATCCTGACTCCCTAATTCAAGAATTAGCAAAGTTTAAACTAAAAGGGAGAAAGGAGTTTCCAGACCAATTTTAGCACAGGCAATTATTACTTTAGTAGGTATGGGCACATACAACGGCATAAGTGATCTAGGTACTATAAAGGAAAATACCTTCAGTATAACATACAGTTTCATCACGACATTTAACCTTAATGCTACAGATTTAAGGATTATAATATGCAAAAACTGGAGTCTATTAAGAGAACAAGGACCCCTACAGAATGAATTTAACAAATCACTTCAGGTGTTCTTTAAGAGGGGGAGGAATTTAAAAAGCATACTTGAATCATATAGTAGTCCTGTAGCTAGAAACCTAGGCATGTTCCCTTGTGGCATGCGTAATTATTGTAAACACATAGCCACTGGACAAAATTATGCTATTAGGGGTAAATAATACTGTTTAAGGAAAAAACATTTTTGAGCTCTAAGGTGATTGTATATGTTGCCCAATGTCAATTATGCCCATCCTTCTATGTAGGTAAAATGGACCATAAATTCAAAGAGAGAATATATGAACACCTATATAGTATACGGAAGGCAAAACTTGAGAATACTTTAGCAAAACATGTGCAGGAACACTCTGGACACAGCTTTAAATTTAGAGCCATAGACCAAACAAATATTGATGAGTGGGGGGACCTAGTTCCCTTATGTTATAATGCTTGGAGTTACTTTGGCAGTTAAAACATAATGCCAGTCAATGGCCAGGACTTTATGAAATGAGTTCTGTCTTGTGTATGTTAAAACTGGGAAGTTTAGCAAGGTAGTACTTATTACTAAAATGTTTGAGATTAGTGATAGATGTGGCTTATTGTATTGTTTTTAAACAACATATACATATGGAAAGATGTTTTTTTCTATATACTGCAACAATTTTTAGTTAAATAAGAAAGTAGAAATGAAAAAAGTTTTTTACATGGTTGTTTTAATATGTACTAGACTTTAAGGAGTTAATCCTGACTAAACTAGGGATAAGATGTTATTGGAGTGTTTTGAACACATGACATAGTACAAATACTTTTGAATGGAATGTTTTTGAGTGAATTGTTATCTGAGGAAGTTCTACTATTTAGAGGAACAAAAAGCGCTTAATAAATACTGTTGTTTTACTCAAATGTACTTGGTTGGCCTCCATCGACACCTTTTTATGTTTATTTTTAGTGTGTTGGTCTATTGTTTTCCTTTTTTCAACTTGTGATTTTATATAAGAAGTTCAAGCAAAATTAATGGTAGGTGATTTAAGTAAAGCCTTTAGTTTAGTTCCAAATAACACCCTATGGGGAATATTTGATATCTATAATAGAAGTAACAAGATAAAAACTGTCTGATTTATGGTGTATATGTTAAATATAGTTAAGGTACTAATAAATGGTTGGCTTAGTAAGGAAATTGTCCATGTAAGGTGTATAAGGCAACGTTGCTCTTTTAGTAGCATTATTTTTCCATTAATAATGAATGTGATCTTGACACACATTAATAGAGAGATGTGGAATATAGAATCAAAAAAACTAATGAAGGTATATACATATTCTTTATAGGAATTTATACAAGAATAAAAGTCAAGGTTTTAGTTATGAAGGCATGATAGGAAGTATTAGTTTTAATGTGATAGGGATACATATACTTGAATTAACTTTTAGAAAAATTAAAAATATGATAGCTATATGGGAGGAAAAATTTAAGGTCATGGAAAACATAAGTATGTTTTGGAAGACTTTAGATTATCCTTTAAGAAAAAAAATCTAGCTGATTAATTTGATTTTACTTGCTAGAATTGCTTATTTAGCAAGTGTAATTAGTATCCCACTGACACTTGAAAATATATTTTATAGTAATATAGTTATATTCATTTGGGGATCAAAATTAAATCCAGTAAAAAGAGGAAGTTTTTATGCAAAAAAATTAAAATAAATAAATAATATGAGGTGGTTTGAGGTTAATAAATCCTCTAGTGCATATGGCTTCTTTGCACTTGTATAGTTCCTTATTGGTGAGAATATTAAAAGCTAAATATAATACTGAATGGATACATTTTTTTTTAGTTTTAAGAGAAGAAGATTATACGATAATGAGGAAAATAATTATCAGACAAAATTCTGCTTTGTAAAATAAAAATTATTTAAATTAAACATGAGAGAAAGCTATGGTATCATAATATTATGAAAAGGTTTTTTACATCTATCCATGGAAAGATATGCGCAAAAAAAAATAATGACTGCAATTAAATCAAGAATGGAAAGATATAAAAGTATGTGGAGATGTCACAATTTTTTATGGATTGTAATAATACAGAAATTACCAGTAAAAGCAAATATGCCTTACAAAAGTAAGAGTAATAGAAATTGCATATATTGTAATCAATTTGAAACCAGTGGGCATGTTTTTTTTTAAGATGTAAAAGAGTTAAATCATTACGAAAAAAGGTGACAAATTTGAAATATTTAGAAAATTATACAGATGTAAATAGTCATAAATGGATATGATTGAGTATGGATATATTGGGGACAAGATGAAAAGCTATAATTTGGATAATATGGATTCAAAAATTGAAGGAAATTATGTTTAAAGGAAAGTGGGATTTAGCAAATATGTAAAAAATAAGATTTTGGCTGTGGAAAGTGGAGTGGGGGGTCCAATAATGTAAAATTAGTAAGCTTTTGTAGTAAAAGAAAATGTGATATTTTAGGTATGTGTTTATAAAAGACTGTTAAATGTTGTGAATAATGTATTTTATTACAAATAAGATAAATTGTATATAATGTAAATAAGTATTATTTTAATAAAGGCCCCCCACTGTTAATACTCTTGGTGTGTCTAGCCAGTGAGTTGCACTGTACTTTCAGTTCCTGGCACAGTGGCGGCTGGAAGAATGTCATGCAAACATGGCAATGGAAGAGAGTGAAGAGTAGAGGTGAACACTGACTCTTTGGATTTGTTTTTGGATTAGGAGATGGAGATATCTGGTACAAAGGATCATGAAGGTGACCAAATAGAGGGTACTGAAGACATTTTTTCAGTGCAATTTGTTTAAGGAGTCAAAGGGAGAGAAGTGATTACAGGAAGATGTGAATATTACAACTCTCCAGTCAGTAGGTTTGCAGGATAATTAATTGGTGGAGCTAGTTGAACAGAGTGAGCCAGAGATGGGGAAGGATGGATATTAGAGTGAAATGATGAAAATAATTCAGAAAGAAGGACAAGAACTTAAAAGAAAATTACAGAAGGAAGAAAGAATATAGAGGAAGATGACAAAAGAGCTGGAAAAGAAGTATGTAGCTAAAATTCGGAATAAAGAACAAGAAATGGAAAGGTGTGATATATGGGACAAGATAGTTGTGCCTTTGGGGATCAAGGCTCAGGAAGTAAAAGCTTTTGTTATGATTAAAAAAGAGACTTATCATGACATTTTCTTTGAGACTGCTGCAGTATTAAAATCCTTTTTCGGTGAATATGAAAAAAAGAAAGGAAATGCATCTATGGGATAAATGTATTGTAAAGACTTTCTTTTATGAAACATAAAAACAGTTAATATACAATTTTGGACAGAAACTGAAAGTGAAACTGTTAAAAATGTATTAAAGTACTTTTGCAAAGATGTGAAGGACAGAGTATTTGGTAGTAGAGAACTTTGGATAGCAGCTTGGGATTATAATGTGATACTGAAAATGGAAGATAGAAAAATTGCCATATTCCTAGCATGATTAATGTTGAAGGTCATGGACAACCAAAACCTGTTTTTTATGGGAGGGAGGGACATTCTGTAAGAATTCGTGATAAGAAGAAATGTTATTCATATGGGGAGGCTGGTCATGATCAAGAAAATGTGAAAAGAAATGTGCTAAAGGCAAACAAGCATGGCATTTATAGATGGATTGTCAGAAAGAGAAAAGTCTAGAACTTAATGCAGAGAGATACATTAAAAAAGAGGTGTATAACAAAACAATTGCAACAAGAACAATAAAAATGTAAAAGGGTGAGTAATGACACTAATACACATGAAGTAAAGGAGCTTGATAATAAACAGATATAAAGTGGATCAGAGCTTAGTGATGGAGAAGATATAGATTGGACAATGGTTAAAAATAAAAATGCCATTTGAAAAAAGTTACAAGATAGGAAAAGGAAATTCCAAGGTGTAGGTTTGAAAGCAAAAAGAAAAGAAATAGTATAAAGCCATCATTCCCCATCAATCCATTCTCAGAACAATAAGAACCAAGAAGAACATTCACCTTGCCAAATTCCATGATGAACTGAATGCATGTAACTGGTCAGTACTAAAACAACTACCCTTAGATGAAGCTGTAACCTACTTTAACAATAAATTCTTCAAGATAGTGGATTTCCATGCAACCATGCGCTCCAGCAGAATAAAATCAAAAGTTGCTCCATGGCTTACCAAAGATACCAAATTTAAAATTGCCCTGGAAACAAAGCTTGGGCCCTACAGGGTGCCACAGAATGCCCCTAGACCAAATAAAGAACCGCCAGCTAAGAAATTAAACCAAAAAATATGTCTTACTTGATAAGAAAAAACTACTACTACCATTTACAACAGAAAAATCAAAACAACCCCCATAAATTCTGGACAAGTATAAATTAATTAATGCACCCAAGCCAAATCTGTACCCCATACCTTGCAGCCACCACTGATAAATCATCTGAGGATGTCACTAACATATTTAACCACTTTTTCACCAAAACTATCCAATCCCTAGCTAGTCAACTACCCCCTACCTGCCCCAGCACAAATCACCCAATTCCTGACACCCAACTCTCTTTTAGATTCCAACCAGTTGCTACTTCATCTATCCAAGCTTTACTCAAAAAATTAAAACCTGCTACATTGTCAGCCGATCGTCTCCCAGCTGAATATCTGCAAAAAGCTGCTGATGCTATAGCATACCCAGTTTCCATTCTTGTCAACCGCGCCATAGCAGAAGCCTGTATTCCTGCCATCTGGAAAATATCCTATGTGATACCACTCCAGGTGGTACTTCCACTGAACTATCTAACTTTCGACAAATAGCCACACTGTCACCACTTGCCAAAATTATGGAAAAATGCATCCATGTACAGTTGATGCATCATCTTACCCAAAACAATTTACTGGCAAACTCTCAGCATGGTTTCAGGCCTCATCACAGCACCACCTCAGCCCTCCTTGCCTTGTCTAATACCATTAAACACAACTGCAACAATAACAAATTATCTTCAGCCCTCTTTTTGGACCTCTCCAAAGCATTTGACATGGTCAGTCACTAGTTACTAATTCAGACCTTAAAAACTACCTACTTAGATAGCACTGCTCTCCACTGGTTCCAATCTTATTTGTATGGCAGACAGCAGGCTGTCCTATGGCAGAGTAAACTTTCTACCCTCTTACCAAATATGCTGGGAGTCCCCCAGGGATCAATATTGGGTCCTCTTCTGTTTTCTATCTTTATCAATGATCTCTACACTGTCATCACAGATGCAACTTGCATTCAATATGCGAATGACTCCACACTGATATGTTTGGCTTCCACTCAGTCAGATCTGTGTACAAAATCACAGTCTAGTTTTAACATAGTTGATCACACGTTGAGCTTAAATCTTAATAAAGCAAAGTTGCTACTTTTCTCCCCCACCAACAGGTCTAACCCACTTTCCTTTTCTATATACTCTAATAATGGTAGCACTATCTCTCCAGACTCCCATACAAAACTATTAGGAGTCATTATTGACAACAATCTCAAGTTTGATCAGCACATCAACAAAACTATTAATACCATCAGTAAAATCCTGGGTCACTTTACAAGATCAAGACTTTCCTTACCCCACCTGCTCGTACTGCAATTGCCCACTCACACTTACTT
This sequence comes from Protopterus annectens, assembly GCF_019279795.1. Taxonomy (NCBI): domain Eukaryota; kingdom Metazoa; phylum Chordata; order Ceratodontiformes; family Protopteridae; genus Protopterus; species Protopterus annectens. Next base: position 1,269,077,648 of record NC_056745.1, read on the forward strand.
GTGACCTTACTCTATGCTTCCCCTCTACTGACTAACCTAGGTAAAATATAACTCAATAAACTATCATCCTGCTATAATCACATTGCCAGATTTGCCACTGGTATGCCCTACAAAACACACCACTGTACTAACCTAAGATTTTTTTGCTGGTTAAAACTATCTCAGCTCATTCAGCTCAACCAGCTGAGAGTTGCATTTGAAGTAGTAAACCTACCTGACAAAACACCAGCACTCAAACCCATAATCTACCCCTACAGCAACCTTTGTACACCTTCGTCATCAAAAAAATTGCTCATCCAAACTGTCAAAGCTAATAATTCATCCGGTGACTCTCTGTTTGCTAACTATGTTGGAAAAAATTAGAATTCCCTACCAGCAGGTATTACTCTAGAACCCTCTGTAAGTCCATTCAAAAATAGCCTAAAACAATACTTTAAGTCACACTGGTCTTGCCCCTGTCCTAATCCTGACTAACACATTCACTATTACTCCAAAGTAATTACACCAGTATTTCTTAACCATCTTGAGAATCCTAGCTCCTTAGCTTACATACATCTGCTGATTACTACATGTATCACTTGTTTTTTTTCTGAAATAATCTGTAAATAATGTCTGAATAACCTGTAAATAATGTTTTTTTTCTGAAAAATCTGTAAATAATGTCTCTGTATACTTTATTTTTGTTTTAAGTCATATGCAATGTATTACTGTTTGCAGCTTGGAGCTTTTCTCCCCGGCCCTCTGCTGAAAATGGACGTCGGACTATCCCAGTCAACAAATGTAAAATAAAATAAATAAATAAATAAGTTATTGCAAATTAAGAAAGAGGGAAGCAATATATATATATATATATATATATATATATATATTATAGAAAATGCACTAAGAAGGATTTGGGTGTTAGAATTAGTATTACAGGATATAAGGGGTTTAACTAAAGAATAAAGAGAACAGACAGAGATTTTGTGGACGAGAGATATAATATGAAATTTGGGTAGAGAAACATGTTCAGGGATAGGTATATCATATAGTATAGAAATAAAAATGTTGTCTTATACTTTAGACTATGAAGATTAAAAGTAGTTATCTTTAAGGTGTAAATGGAAAGTTTTTAGACTAATAGCAATATAACCTTATATAATATGTAAAGAAAGAGAAAAAATATTTCAAAAATATCGGGCTATGTTACAGTAAATATGGATATTATAATAACAGGAAATTTCAATTGTGACTTAAGATGTAAAAAGCAAAAAGAGAGATAATATAAGATAAGAAAATACTGGAAGAAATAATAAAATGTGGGTATTTAGAGTTATGGTATATGAATATAAATTACTTATAAAAGGAGGCAATTGAAAACAGAAAGTTATTATTTTTGGATATCTACAACTTTAAAAATGCCGATAGAAGATGTGGTAGAAATAGGATTTGTGGATCATTTGGCTATATGGATAGAAATAAAAGAAAATAGCGAAAATATAAAAGTGGGAGAGTAATAAAGTAAATAAATGAAAAAGAGTAGAAAGAGAAAGGTATAAAAGATATAATAAAGATAGGGAAAGGTCATTTGACTGTGAGAAACTTGGTGGATAATATTTAAAGAAAAATATAAAATAATGCATTTAATCTAGGGAAATAGAAAAAGACAAACAGAAAAAAGGAATATAGAGAAATACAAAAATCTGTTTTATAAAATCTGGATAGTAATGAAAAGGAATATTTTAGAAAATAAGAGGAGATTTATCAAAACAATCAAGAAAAATTAACGATTTATTATGTAAACAAAAATACCTTTTACAAAGAAAAAATGAAGATGTCACCTTATTTGAGTAAAAAGTAAAAGAAGATAGTGGTATGATGAGAGAAATGAAAAGTAAAGATGGAGAAGTTGAAAGAAAACAAAGAAATGATATGAATATTGTAGTGCAGGATGTTAAAGAGATTGTAAAAAGAGAGATAAAGAAAAATAATTGTAGAATGAAGCAGTTTACAAAAGGCATGAATAAAGAATTGGAAAAGCAAACTACAATTATGGCCTTAGATATGGTAAAGAGGAAAATAAATATAAATTCAATAGTAGGACCAGATTGTACAGGATATTTAATGTATAATAAATTGATACAATGTCAGAAAGAACTTTTGGTAGAAGTGTCTAATGAATGGCTAAATAATGGTATTTGTTGTACAGAAATGCAGATATATACAGGGCAGTTATGAGATTTATATGAAAAAAGAGAGAAGAATGAAATAAAAACACAACTGGAGACCCTAGTGTGTTAATATTTCATCTCCCAAGCCCTTAATTACACTTTTTGTTTTGGGATGCATGGTTAGGCTTAAAAAGGCCCTTGGGGTGATTAGCCTAGTAAACACATATGGACCTAAGAACCTACGTATTTTTTATTTTTTGACATGCAAAAGAGTAAAAAAACTTAAGGGCAAAAGAAGAGAAAAAGAATATCATGAATAAAATATGAGATTATAAACAGATGAATATGGATATGATCGTATATGGATTCTTTTAGAAATGTAGTAGGAAATATTTCAAATGTTTGGACAGAAAAATTTTTTGTATTATATGAGTAATGTAGAATAAAAGATTGAATGAAATTATTAGATAATAAGTATAATATGGAAAATCAAAAGCTGGTTATGGAAAAGGAGTGTGAGTCTATACAAATGTGAAACAAAAACTTGTAAATGATGGAGGAATATAAATGTAATCTTTTGTAAGAACATAAATGTAATCTTTTGTAAATATGTATATAATAAAGGACCCCTACTCTTTTCAGTGGATTTTTCCATCCACCTGACCTACCCCCTGAACTACTACCAACTCACCAGATGCTGTCTCATTTTATCATCTTATTGATTACATCCCCACAATACCGTACTGTACTGTACTGTAGTGTCAGCAATCAATCTACCTGGAGTGGGAACAGACCTCACAGCCTTTTGCAGAAAAGGTAGATGTCCTACCTGTTGCCCCACTGACACTGATTCCTTCTGTGAACAACACCATATTTGGGATATCCTTGTTCCACTGTGGGAGACTGTTCTACAGACTGTTTTACAGGCTCACTATTCCAACTGATAAGAAGTATAACTCATATTCAGAATGAAGATGGGCCCTTCTATTTTTTTATATTATGACTTCCCTTCTGCAGTCAGTGTCACCAAAGTCACAACATCCCTCTCTTCCACATCTTTAAGAAATAAAGTCATAATCCTTCCATTTTCACACAGTGTAGTTTCCCATCAGTCCTGATCTTGGAATGACAATTTTCCTGTACTATGTATGGAAATGGAGGAATTATAACAAGGTGGCCTTACCACTGTTTTCATTTTAATATAGTCATTTCTTAATCATTTGTTGCCCTACCACTGTTTTAATTTTAATACAATCATCTCTTAATCATATTAGTGAACTGGTCCTTCATAATCCCTTTCAAACATGACCTCTGCCAAAAGCGTAATGATAAATGTAACATGTATGCATATGTATGTATGCACTTTAGTATAGCCAGTCAATGTTTTGGGAAGGTGAGGAAACATATGATACCAGAAAAAAAGTTTGCACAGGCATGGGAAAAACATGCAAACTGGAGAGCAAGATGGACACAATACTGTAACTTTTGGATTGCAGCTGAAAGGGGTCTGTTTGGATCAGCCCACTATCCCAGTGAAAAAAGAACAAAAAATAAAGCTAAGGATATTGGAGCAGTAAGGCAGAGATCTTGCCACTGTTCCACTTTTGTTATGAAGAGTAGTATTAGTACCTCTCTATCACATTCAGGCATCATTTTCCCTTTCATACAGAACCTTCTAGTTTACGTTTTCAGTAGTGACCCACCCCCGTTATTACCTAATCCTCTAAAATAGGATAAGAAACAGAAGAGTCTTACATCTAGGATGTTAATCGTGTTATGTTGCATCCTTTACTCACTGAAGAAATGATTGTTAGCATATTTCACTGTTACTTTAGAAACTGGTGTTGCTAGATGTTATGATGTTACTACATTGAAAGTTTAGAATTCCTATTATTGTTTCAGTCTTATTTTTTTTCCATTGCTGATGTCATTTTGAATCTCTTCCTGGAGAAAAATAAGTTGGTATTTTTACAAGGGCATGACTTTTCTGTAGCTGACATAGAGGGACTTAGATATAAGCACATCCTGCTGAAAAAGACTTAGTAAAGATGTAGCATACTCTCTGAAATATACGCTAGGACCATTTAAAAAATATCTTACCTGTCATGTCTGCACAGCTGCTTACCCAAATGATAACAACGAGCCTTGCAAGGAATGTTGTGCAGATAAAATAAAGGCATATGCTTTATACTAGAAAGGTTAGTTTATATACAACAGTGTTATGTGCTTAAACAGGAATTTTAGCTGAAACTAACATTGTTGCCTAAGCAGGAATGATGGAAGCATTTACAAACATTAAATGTTGACTAAGTGGGGGAAAAAGTACTCCCTTGAGAGATTTAAACTAATATGATTATATTTTTAGTAGTGCATTATTGGCAATCATTAGATGTTTTAATTTATTTAATAATCAAATCAAAATGTATGAAGTGTGTATGTTTTTTGTAATCATGTATGGATTCTTCTAAAAGGGAACTCCAAAACAGAGCTTCTGCCTCCACATTTGTTAGTCAGTGTGAATAATTTTAGTTATATTTTACTGTATTGTTCTTTTTTTCTCACACTCTAAAAGCTGCTTTCTGCTGATTTTAATTTCTGATTAAATTGTGTTTCTGCATATGTTTGGCAAGCTTCTGAATGACTGGCTAATGCATAGCAACAGCTTCAAATACCGCATCAAATAAACTATTGGTTGCCTAATTAGATTCCACTTGAAATGAGTTTCATTACCTGACACATTACTTTTTCATTTAGTCAACAGCAGATTTATACTCTGGTCATCTTTTAATGCTGTAATTTGGATTGTATATTAAACCCCATGAAATGATTTGTTTTCTGATAATAAACATGCATATGAAAGGCTGATATTAAGTTACATTTGTTTGATGACACTTAGTAGAATATTTTTAAATTTCTTTCTTTCTTCAGTCCTTTCTAGTTCTTGTTTTTTTTTACATATTTCCTTGTACTTAAGAAAGAAACTATTATCTTCATTTCAAAACCTTGTGATTCAAGAATCTATTGCCATAATAATGAAAATCTAATAATAAATCATAGATACTCCATGTGGAATATGCAAAAGAAAAGGTACCTCTGGAAACTCCATGGCAAATGTATTGCTAAAAGTGCTTTTCTGTAGAACACTTCTTTTTTAAGTACACCTTACAGAACAAGTTATGATTTTACAGACAATAAGGCGAAATATCATAGGAAATAACTATTTTAACTTTATATAATTAAGTGTTTCAGTGTTAAGTACCCTGAATGATATAAAATGCATTTTAATAAGGTCAAGTGAGTTTTAACATCAGACCCTTTGTATGTTAATGTCTGCTGTCATAAGATGATCAGAATTTCTTTCTCACTTGCGTTTCAGCAAGTTTTTTTCATGTTTATACTCCTGTTTTTTGCTTATAGAAACTGGAAAGCACAATGCCTGCACATTCATAAAATAAGTATTTGGCATTTGTATATAAAACAAAGTGCATACTGTATTATGCAGTGAAGGATTCTTGTTTGCAGTACCATGGTATTATAGATGGTTTTAAAAGATAGTAAAAACAAAAAACAAATAATAATAATAATCAGATTATAGCAAATGATTAGTTCAAATGATTAGTAGCATATGCTTTCATGCATTTAAGTTATGGAGACACATTCTTGGCTTCACTAAATCAAATTTTTTAAATTAAATTGTATTATTTTAGCTTGGCTAGTTACATCTTTGCAAAAGGTCAAAAACTGTTGCTTTGCCACAAGGAACACTTGCAGCTAAATATAGGTAATGATGTCTAGTGGCAAATCAGAACACAGCTAATCACAACTAGCTTTTTAGTCAATAGATTGTTGGAGTTCAGCATAGCTGCCAGTCATAAAAGTCATTCAGGAAAACCCCAGGTCAATGCTGAACTGCAGGTCTGAATGACCAGCAAATTAGTATTAAATTCTGGAAGTTCTTTTGCAACACATGTATGGTTATGATCAGCTCTCTCATCGTAACTGGTATGTTAAGAGTTCAAGACATGCAGTGAATTGAAGCTTGAGAGCTAAATCCTGATATCTGTGCTGAGACCACATAAAAAGCAGTTATGATCAGAGAAACTTGATTATACATTTTAGTACAACATGAAGCTTTAGTTGTTACTGTGAGTTACAAGAAAAAAGGATAGGAGCGTGAAGTATTTTATAGCACTGAACAATGGAAAACATAGTTCTGACACAGACGGTGGCCAACATCGATGGATCAATGTGGTAAAAAAATGTCTTTAAAAGTTTCACTCTTTTGCAATCTTCTGTGTGTGCTTGTGTCTGTTAATATGTGTGTTTCTGAGTCTGTGTGTGTTCATGTGTGTGTTTGTGTCATGTATGTGATTGATTTTGTGTGTGTGTGTGTGTGTGTGTGTGTGTGTGTGTGTGTGTGTGTGTGTGTGTGTGTGTGTAAGAGAGAGATAGAGAGAGACAAAGAAATACACTACAGCTTTTAATAAAATAGCTTTTCTGTGTTGGCTACATTTCCTGACCAAGCACAAGACAAAAAACTTAATAATGCTGAATGGTATTTAAAATTTTTTTTCCTCACTTTTTGCAGCATAATCACAGTGTCCCATGTGCTAAGGTACTTTTGATAACACACGGCATTGTCACTTTAAGTACCTGGACATTGAGCTGCTGCTGCTGCCCTTTGCAGCTATAGTACATTGCAGAATGTCCACTAATGTACTTATTTTATTTCTTCAGGTTGCCTTGGCTGGCAGTTTGCCAGGATGTACTTATAGACAATATCAAAATCATTGATGTTCCTCATATGGATCACTGCTGCAACAGCCTTAGCTATATGGGCTATATCCTGTCAAGGATATAGCAGCCAGACAATTTCCAAAGCTTCAGGGCACCTTTCACACACCAAAACTGTTAGGCAACTTGAACCAAGCTGACTAAATGACAAGTTTTGGCATGAAGCCCTTCAGACCTTTACTGCCACTGAAGAGTATGCTCCTCTGAAAGTTTAGAAGATCGACAGGTCAGATTGTGCTTTTCATAGCTGGGCAGATAAGTTGCTTTGGGGAAAAAAATTTCCATTTCCTTATTTTTTACTGATTTTTTATTACTTTTTCTTTGGGAAAGTTATTTTAAAGCAAGGAGTATTATGTTTTAAAAGATCTTCTTGAGGCTGTTACGTACTTTTAATTGAAGCACTCATTGTTTCTGTCAGTTTAGCACTAGTGTTATCTAACTGAAAAACTATTTTCTGTGGAGAAATTGTATTTATTGATTTTAACACTGTGGGGCTGCTATAGTATTTGAAAAAGGTTTTCTTCTATTTTTTTTTTCTTTTCTGTCAAAAAAGTAACTTTTGTGAATTGGTAGTTATACTGGCATCATTGCTTGTTTTTCCTTGGATAGAGGCACCATTTTCAGACTGACCATGGAGCAGCGTGTCACAACCACAACTGACATGTCTTCCAGCTACAAAAAGAAAAAAAAATTAAGCCAACACCCTTTGTTACTAAAGCAGACAAGTAATTTGCCTCAGCCGTAATTGGGTGACTCTGCTGTAGCCATTTTTTGTACCTCATACCAATCATCTTTTGTCCTCAGTCCCTCTGTTGTAGCACCTTCAGCCACTATTGACTGGGGGTTAGCCATGTCCTCGGCGTCTGTCCGGGGCCCCTCAGTAGACAAAGGAGAACCACTCTTGTCTGGCCTGGGACAAGCAACAGAGTAGGTTTCCCTGTTTTGTTTGTGTGTGTGTGTGTGTGTGTGTGTGTGTGTGTGTGTGTGTGTGTGTGTGTGTGTGTGTGTATATATATATATGTGCATGTGTCTAACTAAAAACATTGAAAACCCGCAATATCAAAGACAAAATCATCAAGCTGAAAGCATCGATACCTCACTTCAGTGACTGACTAGATCATTGAATCCATTCCTACATTAAGTAACCTGTTGGCCAACAAGGTGGAATTTTCCCTTTTCCCAACTGTAGTGTGACCTCGGAGTTGGTATATTTAGTGAGGGATGGTATGGTTTTGTTTTTGTTAGTTGTGGTATGAGTGGTTATATACCCTGGGTATGGATTTGACAATACAGTCATTCACTGAAGTGACTTTCAATGCTTTCATCTGAACGGTTTGGTGTTCGATATGTGGGCTTTTGATGTTTTCAAGTAGACCCATATATACATATATATATATATATATGTATATATATATATATATATATATATATATATATATATATATATATATATATATATATATATATATATATATATATATATATATATATATATATATATATATATATATAGGGAGGGTTGCGTCAGGAAGGGCATCCGGCGTAAAATTTTGCCAAATCATACATGCAGACAAAAGTACACATATACATATCAGATCGGTCGAGGCCCAGGTTAACAACGACCACCACCAGTACTGTTGGCCAACAGGGTGCTGGCGGAAATTGGGCTACTGTTGGCTGTAGGAGGAGAAGAGGTGGCAGGCATGGCCGAAGGCAGGTAAAGGCTAGGACTGTGATAGTGAGGGTCGGAACTTTGAATGTTGGCAGTATGACTGGTATAGGGAGAGAGCTAGCTAATATGATGGACAGAAGGAAGGTTGGTATATTGTGTGTGCAAGAGACCAGATGGAAGGGGAGCAAGGCTTGGTGTATCGGAGGTGGATTCAAATTGTTTTATCATGGTGTGGATGGGAGGAGAAATGGCATAGGCATTATCCTGAAGGAACAGTATGCTAAGAGTGTTTTGGAGGTGAAAAGAGTGCCAGATAGAGTGATGTTTATGAAGCTGGAAATTGATGGTGTAATGATGAATGTTGTTAGTGCATATGCTTCACAAGTTGTGTGTGCGATGGATGAGAAAGAAAAATTTTGGAGTGAGTTGGATAAAGTGGTGATGACTGTACCCAAGGGTGAGAGACTGGTGATTGGAGCAGATTTCAATGGGCATGGTGGTGAAGGGAACAGAGGGGATGAGGAAGTGATGGGTAGGTATGGTGTTAAGCAAAGGAATGCAGAAGGTCAGATGGTAGTGGATTTTGCGAAAAGGATGGACATGGCTGTGTTGAATACGTATTTTAACAAGAGGAAGGAGCATAGGATGACATACAAGAGTGGAGGAAGATGCACACAGGTGGATTATATCTTATGTAGAAGGGCCAGTTTGAAGGAGATTGGAGACTGTAAAGTGGTGGCAGGGGAAAGTGTAGTTAGGCAGCATAGGATGGTGGTTTGTAGGATGACACTGGTGATCAAGAAGAGGAAGCATGTGTGTGATGGCAGCACCAAGGATCAAATGGTGGAAATTGAAAAATGGTAATTGTGAGGTGATGTTCAGGGAAGAGTTAAGAAAGGTACTGGGTGGCAGTGAAGAGTTACTGAATAGCTGGGTAACTACAGCAGAGCTAGTCAGGGAGATGACTAGAAAGGTGCTTGGTGTGACATCTGGAAAGAGGAAGGAGGACAAGGAGATCTGGTGGTGGAATGAAGAAGTACAGGAGAGTATACAGAGAAAGAGGTTGGCGAAGAAGAAGTGGGATTGTCAGAGAGATGAAGAAAGTAGACAAGAGTATAAGGAGATGAAGTGCATGGCAAAGAGAGAGGTGGTGAAGGCTAAGGATAAGGCGTATGATGAGTTGTATAAAAGGTTGGACACTAAGGAGGGAGAAGAGAACCGGTACCGATTAGCTAGACAGAGGGACCGAGCTAGTAAAGATGTGCAACAGGTAAGGGTGATAAAGGATAATGAGGGAAACGTACTCACAAGTGAGGAGAGCATGTTGAGCAGATGGAAAGAGTACTTTGAAGGGCTGATGAATGAAGAGAATGAGAGGGAGAGAAGGTTGGATGATGTGAGGATAGTGAATCATGAAGTGCAGTGGATTAGTAAGGAGGAAGTAAGGATAGCTATGAAGAGGATGAAGAACAGAAAAGCTGTTGGTCCAGATGACATACCTGTGGAAGCATGGAGGTGTTTAGGTGAAATGGCAGTGGAGTTTTTAACTAGATTATTTAATGAAATCTTGGAAAGTGAGAGGACAAAAACTGTTTTGGTACCAATTTTTAAGAATAAGGGTGATGTGCAGAGCTGTAGTAACTACAGAGGGATTAAATTAATCAGTCACAGCATGAAGTTATGGGAAAAGAGTAGTGGAAACTAGGTTAAGAAGGGAGGTGATGATTAGTGATCAGCAGCATAGTTTCATGCCAGGAAAGTGCACTACAGATGCGATGTTTGCTTTGAGAGTGTTGATGGAGAAGTACAGAGAATGTCAGAAGGAGTTGCATTGTGTCTTTGTGGATTTAGAGAAAGCATATGACAGGGTGCCTAGAGAGGAGTTGTGGTATTGTATGAGGAAGTCGGGAGTGTCAGAGAAGTATGTAAGAGTGGTACAGGATATGTACGAGGGTAGTGTGACAGCGGTGAGGTCTGCAGTGGGAGTGATGGATGTGTTTAAGGTGGAGGTGGGATTACATCAAGGTTCAGCTCTGAGCCCTGTCTTATTTGTAATGGTGATGGACAGGTTGACAGACGAGATCAGACAGGAGTCCCTGTGGACTATGATGTTTGCAGATGACATTGTGATCTGTAGTGAGAGCAGGGAACAGGTAGAGGAGACCCTGGAGAGGTAGAGATATGCTCTAGAGAGAAGAGGAATGAAGGTCAGCAGGAATAAGACAGAATATATGTGTGTGAATGATAGAGAGGATAGAGGAATGGTGAGGATGCAGGGAGTAGAGGTGGCGAAAGTGGATGAGTTTAAATATTTGGGATCAACAATTCAGAGTAATGGTGAGTGTGGAAGAGAGGTGAAGAAGAGAGTACAGGCAGGATGGAGTGGGTGGAGAAGAGTGTCAGGAGTGATTTGTGACAGATGAGTACCAGTAAGAGTGAAAGGAAAGGTCTACAAGAGGGCAGTGAGACCAGCTATGTTATATGGGTTGGAGACAGTGGCATTGACAAAAAGGCAGGAGTCAGAGCTTGACGTGGCAGAGTTGAAGATGCTAAGATTTGCAGTGGGTGTGACGAGGATGGACAGGATTAGGAATAAGTATATTAGAGGGTCAGTCCAGGTTGGAAGGTTTGGAGACAAAGCCAGAGAGACAAGATTTTGTTGGTTTGGGCATGTGCTGAGGAGGGATTCAGAGTATATTGGGAAAAAGATGCTAAGGATGAAGCTGCCAGGTAACATGACAAGTGGACGACCTAAGATAAGGTTTATGGATGTGGTGAGAGAGGACATGCAGGAGGTTGGTGTTACAGAGCAAGATGCTGAGGACAGGAAGACATGGAAACAGTTGATCTGCTGTGGCAACCCCTAATGGGAGCAGCCAAAAGAAGAAGAAGATTTTATATATATATATATATATATATATATATATATATATATATATATGTGTGTGTAATGTAGTTACTCAACTTGTAACACACAAAATATCAATAATAAGAATGCCAACCACAAAAGTTTGATCGCACAAATGTCGACAGTCTGCTGGGCATGCACAAGGAGAAATTAACCACTATTTCCAGTTCATATTCATCTATTTGATCTTGGATTGTCTGAAACATAGTCAAAGCCATATCCCCCTAAGTTCCAAAGTTGACTTATTTGTTTGTTTGTTTGTTTACTTATTTTATTTACTTATTTATTGACCTTTGTTTAAACAGAAAATCCAAATGGCAAGTACCCCTTTTCAGCAAAGGCCTGGGGAGAAAGTATCCAATACTAATTGTTTAGTTTTTTATTAAAAGCCAGAATATTTTCCCTTTATACTTACGTATATCCAGAATAAAATCTGTAAGGTTTCTGTTGGTCTTGAATTAACATGTCTCCTGGAAGCAAGTGAGAGCAATATTTGTCCCTCATATCTTGCATATGCAAGTAGCATTATTTCTCTGGTGCTAACCATAATACAGTAATTTACTCATATTATAAGTATTGTTATTCTGTTAAATACTATACACAAAATGCAATAATCTATAAGGCTACTTTAAAGACAGATTTCTGTTTCTGTATTCTGAAAGAATAGATGTTATTTTAATAAAATGGAGAAAAATTATTATTTTTATTTTATTTAAGTTTGATTATAAGAGACAATAAGACCCCATTTTCAGTGGAGGCCCAGGGGGGAAAGCTCCACAATAATTGCAAGTTACATTTCACATGTTACAAAAGGACATAGTTCATACAGCTAATTAAACATTTACAGATAAGTTCCATGATATTTGCAATTGGCGTGTAACAAAGTTACAAAAATGAAAAGACATAATTCAATACAGAAATTTCAAGATTTACATAAAGTGAGTATTTTTGTTATAAACTGAATTGTAGGTTTAACATTTCAAAATATATCACTACTAACCATTAGTAGGTTAGGAAAATATTATGCATGGAGAGGGTAATAGTATATTTGAGAATGGACAGTATAGTACAATAGATATTAGAGATAAAATTAGTTTTTAGTAGGGAGGGATTGTTTTGGGTAGGATGAAGTAATAGTAGAGGTGGTTAACTATTTTGTTATGCTCTCCGCACAATGAATATGTCATTTTATGCAGCTGCAAGGCAGTTAACATAATATGTGTCTCATTTTTAATATTTAGAAAGTTATACCAGGCCTGACCCCTATACTAACAATGGACAGTTGCAGCTCCTAAATGCTTTATCCCATGCATGTGTCCATTCAAATTATCTACAGTATAATCCCAGTTATTCTTATTAGGGATAATATATAATTATCAACTATGGGATGAGTAAGGCCAATCTCTATCCAAATGGGATAGGATATTTCACGCACAAACATGGAAATTGGCTAGGCTGTGTATTTTTTCATGCTTACTGGTATAAAATTAGATCTATATTCAGTTTGCATTCCAAAACTCTCACAGAGATCTTAATGAATCATATTCATCTATCGTTAAAAAGTTCAAAAACAAATGGCAGTACAGTAGATCTCTCACAGCATGATTAGATTTTACAAGCCCTTTCCTTGATCAACTCCCTCTGCACTTTTATATGCTTTTAAATGTCATGTCCTGGAGAACAAGTGTATTTTTAGGATCTTGGAATATTTCATTCACTTAAACTTATTTCTTAGTAACCGTTAATGATTGTTAAAGTCAGCTCGCTCAACGTAACCAGTTTTCTACAGCCTCAAACCTGCATGCTTGACTTAGAAAAATAACTGTTCTAACAGGCAGTCAGATTCTAGAAACTGGAATAAATTTTCAATAACCTTCAAACAGCAATATTAAGCATCTTGAGCTGTCTATTCACAGCTTTTAAGCCTGTAGCTATTTTTATTGAACTAATTTATTTTTTCCAGCAGCAGAGATTAGCATTGGATTAAAATTTAATGCAATGAACTTTAGTATGCACTGATAGCTAGGAGTACTGATAAACTACAAGTATTACAATTACACGTTTTAGGTAGCATATCTATCCAAGCTGAAGAGATAATATTATGAAGAAGAACATGCTTATTAATAATACCGAAATGATGTAAGCCATCAATAAAGTAAATTAATTACACAAAATTATGTTTTTATATTTCTATGGGGAAACTGGAATGTGATTATTTCAAGTCTCAATTTGTTGTGAATGAAACATTTGATCCAGCAATGCAAGCACATAATAAATGTGATATTTTCATTGGGAGGGTTACTTACATTATGTTTTTGTTTTGGTTACACTCTTCCCTAGTAATGGCATAACACATACCCCCATGTGTATGGACTATAAGTTCACAGAAATTAAACTACAGCTTCATATGCTTTAGTCTATATAATAGTATCTCCTAGGAGTAAGAAAAGGACTCTCTTTAATTTTATTATTTAGTTTCTAAAATTTAGTATTTTAAATATGTCAAGAAAAATATGAATATCTACATAAACTCCTTAGCATAGACATCCTCGTGATTGTCTGTATTTACTATACAGAAATTTCATTCTCCTTTATTCATCTATAACCCCTTTAGTCCGATTTTTGGACATGGATGTGCTAGCCCTGCCACAGTAGTTCGTCCATCACACACACTCACACCTATGGCCAATTTAGAGTGTCCTACCCACTTACTGCATGGCTTTGGAATGTGGAAGGAAAGCAGTCTTCCTTGAGGAAACCCACACAAACACAGGGAGGACATACAGATTCCCAGCCAAGAATCAAAATAGGAGCCCTCTTACTATGAGAAGACAGCATTATCCACTGTGCCACCCCATCATTCTCTTTTTTAGAGGCTGATATGTGTATTCTTATTAGTTTGGTAACAGTTAAGTAATCTAGCCTTTTCATATAATGCCTGTCTTGGGACTTGCAGCTGATGTAAATGCTGTAATGGTGGTAGAGTGACAAGGATATGTGTTAGCAGGTCATTTTGTGAACAGATTTTTGTATCAATGTAAATATAGCAGTACTGTGCTTCACTTTTGGAACTATGTACAGATGGTCCACATAGGTTTATAGATTAGTACTAGGCTAACTGCTCTTGCGAGCCATTTTAAGCCTAGCCAGTTATCCATTATGAGACTCAAACCCTGCACCTTGTGTTTGTAAGGCAAAAACCTTAACCATTAGGCCACGCTCCCAACCATCATAAAGTTATTTATTTATTTATTTATGTTTGTAGGGAACAAAAACATTAGTGTCATTATAACCTGAAAAAGGAATCAGTCTGTATTAAATATCCTGTACATTATTCCCATGAAATGATTTTATTTTATTTATTTATTTTTTATGATATAAGATTGAGACTATTGATGACAGATCTACAGGTGTCTCATGTTACTGGACTGCTGGGCTGCTGCCCCCCACCACCACCACCACCACACAAACACACTTTTGGAGTAAAAAAGAAAAAAAAAAAAAAAAAAAAGATTTTGCTTACATATATAGCAGAAACTTGATAGTGCAAAGATGTGATTGCAGCCATTTGCTCAACTTGGAGTCATGCTCAAGTGCACCTGAGTTCCAGTTTAAACAAAAAAAAAAAAGAAGAAAACTTCCAACTGGGGCTAAACTGGACTGTTTTGAAAATGTCCAAATTAGAAAATGGATGAGCATCAAAGAAGATGCCCAGATGTCATTGCAGTTTTAACTGCAGGAATATTACTGGAAAATGGACTGTTATAAGTCATCAGCAACTCACGTAATCTATGTATATGACACAGATGCTGACATAAGTAGGTAAAGAAAGGAAACCGCTGACACTCCCTTCCCATACTTTAAGTGCACTGTGCAGTTAGAGTCAAGTCATCGGACTGAGAGAGAGATTTATTTTTTTGGATAAGGTAAGTGACTGAATTTGAGAAGCCAAGGCTAAAAAAAAAAATGACTGCACTAAGTTTTGAACTGACTGACATGGTAATAGTTGTCAGTCAGTCAGTTGAAACTTACCTACTTTTTTTTCCTGGCAGGGTCCACCAGATACTAGTAGGCTGGTAGTATCTTTGGGGGGGCTATTGATGGATGCTTTGTTTTAATATAATATGCTGGCAGGGTTAACCAAATACTAAGAAGGCAATGTGTTTGGGGAGCTGGTGATGTTTTTTTTTTTTTAATATAATAGGCTGGCAGGGTTAACCAGATACTAAGAAGGCAGTGTGTTTTGGGAGCTGGTGATGTTTTTTTTAATATAATATGCTGGCAGGGTTAACCAGATACTAAGAAGGCAGTGTGCTTGGGGAGCTGTTGTTTAATATAATATGCTGGCAGGGTTAACCAGATACTAAGAAGGCAGTGTGTTTGGGGAGCTGGTGATGTTTTTTTTAATATAATATGCTGGCAGTGTGTTTTGGGAGCTGGTGATTTTTTTTTTTAATATAAAATGCTGGCAGGGTTAACCATATATTAAGAAGGCAGTGTGTTTGGGGAGCTGTTTATTTTTTTTAAATATAATATGCTGGCAGAGTTAACCAGATACTAAGAAGGCAGTGTGTTTGGGGAGCTGGTGATGTTTTTTTTTAATATAATATGCTGGCAGGGTTAACCAGATTCTAAGAAGACAATGTGTTTGGGGAGCTGGTGATGTTTCTTTTTAATATAATATGCTGGCAGGGTTAACCAGATACTAAGAAGGCAGTGTGTTTCGGGAGCTGGTGATGTTTTTTTTTCAATATAATAGGCTGGCAGGGTTAACCAGATACTAAGAAGGCAGTGTGTTTGGGGAGCTGGTGATGTTTTTTTTAATATAATATGCTTGAAGGGTTAACCAGATACTAAGAAGGCAATATGTTTGTGGAGCTGGTGATGTTGTTTTTTTTAATATAAAATGGTGGCAGGGTTAACCAGATACTAAGAAGGCAGTGTGTTTTGGGGAGCTGGTGATGTTTTTTTCTTTAATATAGTATGATGGAAGGGTTAGCCAGATACTCGACTATGAAGCAATGTGTTTTAAAGATGTTGATGATTTTTTTAATATAATATCCTGACGGGGTAATGAGATATTAAGGAGGCAGTGTGCTTTTTCTAACAAAATATCCTGGCAGGGATCAAACAGATACTAGGTGTGCAGTGTATTTCAGGGACTGTGTGTAGATGATTTTTTTTAACCAAATACCTTTTTGCATGGTCAGTCAAGATAGAGTAGGATGGTGTGTGGATGTTTTGTTGTTGAAACTCAGCCTAAAGTGTGTTGGGGTGAACTGAAGTAAGATCCTCTGCAAGCTCTTGACTATGTGTGTGAAAGAAATGCAGTAATGAAACCACTGTCTTCACCTTTCATTATTTTAAACCTTGTAGGCTCAAAGCAAGTACTTTGGGTAGGCAATTGGGCTGGGGGCTTTGCCTAGCATGTGTGGATGAAATGACTGGCCATACTGTTGCTTTACAAAAGTAATGTGCATTTGAGTGAGGTGAGATTGACCACAAGCTCTGAACTCTGGCTATTGTTTATGTGAAAAAAATGCATACATTGATAACAGTGTTTTTTTTATCCTTTTTTTTGTCTTTTAATCCTGGAAGATCATATGTGAGTTGGGTAGGCAATGGGTATTGGGGCTACATGTGAATAATAAAAGTAGCCCGGCCGTTTACTGTTGTTGTAATTCCAGGTTTGCAAGACTGTAGTAGTTGCCTGAACTTTTAGACAAACTTAATCTAATTATCAAATGTATGAATCATTCTTAATGTATGTCATTTTATATCTGTTCATGTACATACTGAATTTCTGTTTAAAAATGTTTGCAATATGTTAAAGCTTTTCTCCCTGGACATATGCTGAAAATGTTTAAGTCATAACTACCTTTAATTTGCTGGGATCATTAGGCTGTCAGAATTGTTTTGTTTTCCATCATTGCTATAATTCTGCTTTGATGTCCACATATGCTTTTTTGTGATGTTTGTGGTATCATTACATAGGCTGTAACAGTGAAGCTACAAATTGCTTTTTCCTTTCTATAACAGAAACTTCACATTTATTTTGTGCTGTGATAACATGACCTAAACACCTCATTAGCTTTAAGAATGCAATTTAGCCTAGTATTTGTTGATAATTTAGCCTAGTACTTGTTGATAGACGTTTCAGCATATGCAATAGTGATTAAGCATTTATTTTATGTAAAATGTTACGCATTATCAGTGTTGATTCCACTGTAACATAGCTCCAACCTGTTGAAGTTAACCCCACCCCTTTCTAGTTGTTCCCACCACATTCAGGTGTCTACTGCAGACCCCCCCCCCCCCTTGATTTGAAGTCACTAGCTGACACTGCACAGGTTTGTGATCTACCAACTGTAAAAGAATACAGCTAAATTAAATTTTGTACTTATACTGCAGTTTTCTTGGATTATGTGTTTTGGCATTTTTTTCTGTATTAGTAAAACAAAATATTGTTTTAGATTATAGAATTGCAGAGTACTTTCAATGCTTTGATGGGTTGCAACAAATGGTGAACCTATACTCGTTTAACATTCTGGGCATAATTATTTTATTTAAGGTTCAAGTGTTGAGGTTATATCACAGAATTATTAGAGTTAATGGCAATGACCATGCTTTACTAGAACCAGATTCTAGGTGGCAGTGCACATTAAATGGAATAAACAGATTAATTGTCATGTCTTTCTTAAAGAAAAACATGTTGAAATAAAGTGTGCATGCAGCAGAGTGTTATATTAAATACAGGTATTATTCACACTGTGCAGAAGAGGAACACATACACACGTCTTTATCTAAAAAAAAAAAAAAAAAAAGTATATTTTTATTCAGTGAGTTAACCACTTTTATTTTAATATATTTTGTTAATTTACATGATCACAAAAGCCCTGGGGAAAGGGGAAAATCTATATATCCTTTCTTAGAAAAAATACTTTTTGTATTCCTTTGGAGGCATGCCAGTCTGAGAAGAACATAAGAAACAATCTAGCAGCCCATTTAAACTTTGAAATGAATGATGACTTTTATCTATCAAGATCACAGTGTTCTAATCAGAAGTAATAATAATTTCCTTGTTATTCGCACATTTTCAAAGTAATCCAGCAACTTGTTACATGTAAAGGTTATTTAAACCAGGAGAATTGATATTTTCAATATCTGTTTCCTGGAAATTTAGTCCGTAAAGGCACACCGTTTTTTTCTGTTCTCTTATGTTATACTCCTGCTTTGGCCAACTTTAGCCTTATACATCTCATTCCCAAAAATGTTACAGTGCAAGTTTTACTGTCTGCCTTCCGCAACTCAAACAGATCTCTTTCTTAATGGAACCAAATTTATGTGGTCACTCACATATGTTGCTGATTCTTCACCTGTTCTTTGTCTCTGATCATTTCAACCAATGTACTTGTGTGCTGAGCTGGCCTTTTAACCGGGGCTGAGGGGTTAATAATTTGTACTTCTGAACATGTCATTATATTTTTTCATACTCAGTGCAGCACCTTCTTTTCCTATTATTACATTTCACTTTTCTCAGGTTTTCTACGTTAGCTCTGCATGTCAGGCTTTTATGTAGTAGTCTCTGCTTTATGGAGGGCATAACACAGCTTTGTTCTTTTTGAATGTTGCACTGCTATTCTCAGACCTAAGGTTCTACTGTATGATTTAAATAATAGTGAGTCACTTTGAGTGGGTATTAAATGATGTTATATTTGGTTGTTCACCCAGATGTTATTCCGGCATACTTCCGTTCTTGCTGGATTTTAGCTGTTAACTGTTCCACTACTTGTGTGTGTTTGAAGCACGAATGCAATGATATAGATATCAGATTATTTCCTTTTTTTGCTTTTTACATCTCAGTTCATTTACTCTTCCTGCATCATTTCATCCATTAATTCTGGTGAGCGTAGTTGTGGCCGGAATTGGAGCAGGTTAGACCATACCTGCAGTTTTCTGGTGCATTTTTCAGATTTCTAAACAAGCTGACAGATATAATCTGTTCTCCCTGTCCTGCGTCTCTCCTGTAGACCATGCCTGTGTACCTCCAACTGGAGGCAGTTATGGGGCATCTTCTGAAGGTGGATAAACCACTTTGGCTGACAGCTTTAAACTGAAATGACAGTGACTGTCTCAGATTGTCAACTTTCTTGATTTGGCATTGGCATTTAGCCTAGCTCCTCTGAAAAAGTAGCCCTTTTTCTAATTATATTTACAAGTCCTGTAGGTCACCACCCAATGCTCAGGACCACAGCTACAGAAGAAAACATAAATTTGCTTCTAAACTAAACACTGCAGTCCTGTATAATATTTGAAGTGCTTCTGCTTAAATCAGAACATTGTCCAGCACTGCAGAGTTAAAACAAGAACTTCCTAGTCAGAATCTGCATGTTTTTATCAAAGGCAGCCTTGAAGAGATCCATTTTTTGCCTTCTTCCTCTTCTGTATATTTTTTAAGAAACTTCCTTGTGACCTCCCCATCTCCCACACTTCGTCTACATAGATGACATGGTCATTTATTGATCAGGTCACTCATGCCAACATTCAATCCTGGCTGTAGTCTTTGGAAGCACTCTTGTTTTCAATCTTGCTATGTATGTTTTCCTTTATCATATCATTTAAAGAGAGGGGAAAAAGATTAGCACTGATTTCATTCCTAGGAATAGACAAGTTGTATTTGCAAGAATGTATACAGTAAAAGGGGTCTTTAATCACAAAAGGGAATAGAGTGAACAGAAGTTAACAATGAAAGAAAGCTTTTTACTGACCTTAGACTGTGACTTCAGCAGTTAACCTTTTTGACTAAAAGGGTAATTAAAGGTGCATTTACTCAGTTCAGTTGTACTCTGAGAGCAAGGTGATGCTTACTATCTTTTCCATAGTTTGTTACATCTTATAGTGGTGCAATTTTGTGCCCAACTTCACTGTATGTAAGAAAGTTTGTAATCATGTGACAGATATTTCAGCCATGGAGGCCTATAGACCTATATGTCTTGTAATTTATTGAGTCCATGATGTGTCTAACAATGGCAATGTCATTAATGAGCCTTAGCATTCCACAATCTGAGAGTTAATGAATGAAGAAGTGCATTTTGGATTGCAGTAGATTCCAACGACATGTAGAAAAAAATACATGGCTAGATAGTATACACTGTAGCTACCACTCAGCATTAAACCAGGACATAAATGTAACATGACATGGACACAAAAGGTCAAAGGTTAAGTAGTTCATATGAAAGTGTCACTATATTTGACAGAGGTAAGAGCAGGTTCTAGACACATTGGTCACTTTTAGACCCTATTTTTGTCAGTTGATGCTGACCATCATCCCCTCAAGTTCCCCTTCATTAATTGTCCACTGAATTTACTGAAGCTTCCTTAGCCTCCACTAGCCATAACCCACTTATGACCGGGAGTGGTGAGGAGATTGATGACACTGGGGCCGCATCACACCTCATCTGAGAATTTTCTTTCTCCTATTTTTTCCCAACCCTGTGCACAACCTGCACCACCCTTAGGTGAGACTTGCAATGGGCATAAGTGCTGAACCATCTCAATTTTCTGCAAGGGGCTAATGCCAGGCATTATGCCCTGTCCATCCTCTGGTAGCACATTGCACTTACTTGTCCAATCTCCACCAGGGAAGGTAAACCACTACAATGAGATTCACTCTCACACAGCTCCATCTTTCCCCCAGGATTCATAAACCCATGCTCCCCTGCAAGTACCTGAGATACCATAGCTGCTAACTGAAGCTGGGTTATGTAGACATTTGTCAGGACTTTATCCCTCTACATGACAGCACTAGCAGATATATTAAATTAACTTAGCATCCCATTTCATGAATAACAGACTACATTTAATAAAGTTGTCTCATCTGTTAAATCCAAAAGTCATGCTGGTTTAGTTTGTTGGATAAACCATACCATTCATGGGAAATGTGCATGGCTGATGCATCTGACAGTGGCAAACATATTCATTGCCACATGTTCCCTTTAAATTGTATGGTGAGTTAATGATCATTGTGTTGAACTTCAAAACTCATTATATGGCTCCCTTTGTTATTTTCTATGTCTATGTTATACTTTTTTGTTTTCTGAATGTTGATATATCCAGTTTCCTCTTTCCTTAGATTGTTCGATTCAATTCTGTGAAACATCCTCTTTTATGTAGTTGAAGTGTTGCTATCTGCATGTAATATTGCCATTATGATAATATTACTTTTATTTTAAGTCATAACTACCTTTAATTTGCTGGGATCATTAGGCTGTCAGAATTGTTTTGTTTTCAATCATTGCTATAATTCTGCTTTGATGTCCACATATGCTTTTTTGTGATGTTTGTGGTATCATTACATAGGCTGTAACAGTGACGCTACAAATTGCTTTTTCCTTTCTATAACAGAAACTTCACATTTATTTTGTGTCATGAGTGTTCTACATATTATCAAAAACACCCAAAGTTAACTGCCTAAATATCAACAGCATATGGTCGAAAACATGGAAGTCAGCAGTGCAGTCTGAATAAGAAGATAATTGGCCTTGGCACATGCAACATATAACTTCTAAAAAAATAAATAAAGAAAATGTTGTTTTGTGCAAGGGGAAGCCCCTGCTGGGCCCTCCCACACCCCCTGCTAATTACATATGCTAATTATGAGATTGCACAATCACCAGGTAAAGGAAATATTCCCCTTCTTGGGGATTGTCAGCCTTCCACACCTGTCTTATCAACTGATCAGCTGTCTTGTCAACCATATGCAGCCAAATAGACAGCTGTAGACATTAGACATGCTCAACATACTCACTGCCACCTATATATATATATATATATATATATATATATATACACACACATATATATATATATATATATATACACACACACACACACACACACACACACACACACACACACACACACACACATAATTGGGGTGTGTGCATTTGTTTCTTGTGAGTCTATATGTGCTTTAATTTTTTGAGTGTACATCTGCAGTTTTCTTAAGCTTAAGCACATTAAGCACAAATGTAATGAATTCAGATGGATTGTAGAAATTATCATTTTGCACCTGTGCATTCAAACAGCAGCAAGTACCTCTTTGTAAAAATCTCAGAAAATATTTCAGACCCTTGCCTTTGCTACAGGTAGAAATCTGTTGTAATGAAATAAAATGGTTTATTACTATCTGCTACTTCATTCTTTATTGGCAGAGCTCTACATGCTTTAGGGAAAAAGTGCATGTTTTATAGAAAAAAAAGAGGCTGTTGCTAGGTAACAGTTTTCACAATGCTGTTATGATGTAATGATTGTGGCCTTTCTTACCCACTTTGTCCATTTCTTCCTTAAATTATGCTTAGTATTCTTTACCTGTGCCAACAAAATGGAAAAGTACAGACTAAAGTATTTCCCCTGTGTTTAAAAGAAACTGTTCATGACTTCCCCTCACTGAATATTTGCTATTATTGACAACATTTACTTCAAGTCTCTAATGTGAGATATCACATTGATTTTACGTACACTGCTCATTTTTATTGAAGTTTGTAACCTCTTATATCAGCTCCTGCACAAGTGCTACATTATGTGCATTAAACTGCAGAGAACAGTACCTTCAAATATATATATTGAAGCTGTTTCAAGTGTTTTAATTTCTAAGCAACATTTAGATATTTTTTTTTTCAGTTTTATTTCTAATTGGTTATTTCATTCATACTAAAATGAAAGCTTAACAAGATCACTTCTTTGCAATTCTTTTTGTTTAATATTTAAGAATTTGCTTGACAGCATTTTATAGAACATGTTATCTCAAATAAATGAGGTTTGGTAACAAACGAATTTGTCCAGGGACATCTTCAAGTGGGGTTTAGATAGAGATAATAGTGTAAGAGGGTAAGGGAAGTAAGGTGGGGGGGAATGAAAGGGTTAAATGGGAATGAAGAATGATTGGGAAGAAATGAGGTAAGGGTAGGGAGGAGCTTAATGCGTTTTATGTTAGTGTAACTGGGTAGGGAATCACATTTTGGCATGAACTTGTTATAGTAAGTGTAGGTACTTCAGGATACAGGTAGGCCTTGGGCTAATAGTGGTAGGTATGCTGGAACTAGACTATAGTCATTTTGGGAGTAGAGGTGGTGGATTTCTTTGCATCACTTGCAAGTTGGGGATACATGTTGTCAGATTGTCATTTGATGGGGTGGGTTATCTCAGCTTTGCTCTTATTGTTGTTGGTTTTGCTTATTTTTGTGTAATGCCAGAGTTAAGAATGTGTTTGGGTATGGTGTGAGTCTGACTGTTATACTTCTCTGAAGGTGTGTAGCATGCAGTGGTGTGGTACCTTTGATTTCCCCTTTTATCAGTAAAAAACAAACTAGGAACCACAACCAAACCTCAAAAAGTCAAGACCCAGAACCAGTCACAGAGACTAAGCACCAATTAAATAGTTTATTAGGAATTAAGTGCTTTTGTCGTTTATGACATAAGACTTCTTCAGAATTCTAAAAAACACACAGAAAACACTCTGTTTAAATAACCCTCACGTAAGTCACATGAGGTGAAAACATCCAATCATGTTCAATTAACAAACACTTGTATTACCTTAAAAAACAGAAAAGGAGCTGCTGAGTATAAATGCACAATGAATTTAGACATATTGAAAAATAAAACCAAATAACTAATAAGTTAAATGTAATAATTCATCAAATAACATATTAACGTAATCATAAAACACTCCCCATAGACACTGCATCATTTAAACCTGGGTAAGAACATGCATTAAGTTTTATTTGCCATTTTAATTCAGAAAGTTCCAATAAGTCACTCCATGGATCACCTCTAGTATTTTTAACCACTGTATGTAAACCAAAAAATAGAAACTTGTGAGAAGGAAAGTTCAAGAGGTGCCTATATAGGGTGTTGGTATCTTTTTTGTTTTTAATTTCTAAAAAAAAATTCATAAATTAGGTATTTTATTTTTCTTTTTGTTTTTCTGACATAGAAACATGTACAGTTCTGATACTGGGCAAGATAAACCACACAAGAAGTATTACAATTACAGTGATTTTAATGCCATTAATCACCACTCTGTCACATTCAAGTATATTTCTACACTGGAAAAAATATATATTTGGAAGTGCCTTTCTTCTTATTAGTGTAAAAATACTACGAAGCAAATCCTCACTTTCTAAATATTGTTTCAAAGATTTTCCTTTTATTGTATACTACTCTAGGTTCTCTACCCAGGAAATCATATTTGTTGCCAAAACAAGAAAAACATTTCCAATTAGTTCATAAAATACCACTTATTCCTTGAATATCTACTGTATACCCAGTCATAAAGGTATCAATGAATTTAGAACTATCATGGTTTTTATGTTTGTTTAAGGGAAGCAACTCCTGAGATTTAAGAATAGTAACATAAATTCCTCTTTCCCTCTTGCTTTTAACTTCATCATAAATGGCTCTGACTAAAGAGGAGGGGTAGCCGCAAGCAGTAAAATTAGAAGACAAAGTGTCGCATTCCGACAAAAAAGTTCTATCTTGTGATACCATACATGCAAATCGGATGAATTGACCTTTCACAATCCCCCTTTTTTTAAACTGAGGATGACAATTTGCATAGTGTAACATGCTGTTAGAATATGTGTCCTTTCTATAAATGTTACTAATAATTCTCTGGTGGATAGTATCTTTGGTGATACGTCTAAATAGTTAATGTGTGAATGGTTAAAGGTGTGAGTAGACTGCAGGAAACTACTCAGCAAAATTGACTAAACTGTCCAAGCCAGCTTTCCATACAATAAATATATTGTCAAGATAATCGATGTATAATGCCCAAGGTGGTGGCTAGAATACTTGAAATATATACAGATGTTCCCATTGTAACATTACAATGTTAGCAAAAACTGGGGAGCAAAAGGCACCCATAGCCACTATTTTTTTTGCAAAAAATATTGCCCACCAAGAAACACAAAATTAGATTTTAACACCATATCCATCAGAGAATGTAAAGTGCTAATTTCATTGTTGTCAAAATTTGTAGAAGATACTAGGAAGTCATGAAAAGCCCTTAAACCTTCTGAATGAGAAATGATGTTAAAAAGATTAACCATGTCCGCTGTAAGAAAAATCATAGACTCATGAACTTATACAGTAAGTCCCAAGAATCCTGACAAAGATGGTCAAACTCTTTAAGACATTCTTTTAGTTTAATGTCTATATACTTGGCAAGTGGATGTGTTTTGGACTTTCCTGCATCTATACTGGGCATCATGGGAGGATCGATGATGTTCTTGTAGATCTTGGGAAAACCAAAAAGGAAGGTTTAGATGGATAGTTTGCATTTAAAAAGTAAAAAACCTTGACCACTAATCTGCCCCTGTAGAACCATGTCCTGCAAGTACTCAATTTTTTGGTAACAACCATGCACATAATTCAAAGAAACTTCTTCTTACAAATTGTTTTCCAAAACATATATACTCATCCGGTTTAGATAATCAGTTTTGGTCTTAATAACTACCCTTTTATCGGGCTTTATAACCCAAATGTTTTTATCGCTACTTAACCTCTTTAAAAAAGCCCACTCATTTGAGTTGAGGTTACTAATACCAACATTGACTTTCAACTCTAAAAGCTTTCTAAAGTTGAAGATGCACATCTTCCCAAATAATAATAAAACAGGTACAAGAGGGGGATTAAACAGACTTTTGCAAATTCAGTTGTTAGATTCATAAGGCATGTATTCCACATGAAAAAACATTCTCAGATTAAGCTTTCTTAAATAGAGTTTAAAATCTATAACAAGTTCATCTATTGAAGACCTTAATGTAGGGACAAAAGAAAACCCTTTACTTAACAGATTGGCTGTTACAATATCAAAAAGTTCAGCAGAATAATTATAAAGAAAAAAAATTGCCCTGTGAATTGGTAATAACTACCGGATTAATGTTCTCAAAGTTATTGTCCAAATTGTTAAACAAAATAGGTGAGTTGTTTAATACCTCTTCTTCCCTCAACAACGTCCCTGGTTCTGTTGTTGGTTCATTTGTACTTTCCGTTGATAACTCAAGTCCTGACCAAGATGCTGTCTCTGATTCCGAAACTGTTCTGAGCATTTTGGAAGCATGGTATCTAAAGGGCGGAACGTATTTCTTTCTTTCTTTTTTTAAAGCAGGTTTATTGATATGATTATTATAACAAATTTTGAAGAAAATTTTAACTTTTTTTAAGGTACAATTGATAAAAACAAAAGACAATAATATAAAAACAAAATAAAAACTATTTACAATGATGTTCACTATATTACTCTTCAATGTCATAAATAGGTTAATAAGAGTAATACATTTAAAATTAAATTGGCTATTTTTCTAATAATTCATATATGCTTTCACAATGATTATAAGAAGTTGTATCCCTAATAGATCTGAATTTAATAGTCAACATTTCTAACTTAGATATTTCCAAGAGAAGATCTCTAAATTCTTGAAATGAAGGTGCATGTGAAGATTTCCAACTTTTTGTAATTGTTTTCCTGGCAATGGATAAAATAGACCAAATAATAGAATATTTACTTTTCCTTATACATTCTGGAACTGATGTACTGAATAAGACAAGTGATTTAGTGAGTAAAATGTGTCTCTAAAGATTGCTTGTAAAAATATATTAACTTCTTCACAAAAATTCTTTAAAAGCGAGCAATCATAACATATGTGGGACCAATCTGCATTCATCTCAATATTACATTTCCAACAGGCAATTTTTTTTTAGTTATTACACTCATGTTATAAGGAGTGAGAAATGACTTGTGTAGAAATCTCCAAGTAAAAATTCTCCATTTAAGTGATGAAGTAGTCTTACTAACTGATAGAAGAATATATGACTTATACTTTTCTGAAGGACTACAATTATTATTAACAGAAAATGATTTCCAATAATTATCTGAGTGTGTATCCAATTCAAACTTAATTGCCCTGTAAATAAATAACAAGCTGTTTTTAAATGGAAAGTTATGTTGGGATGATGATATCAGGAAATTAAAAAGTTTAGGTATTAATTTCTTAGTAGTTGAGGGAATTAGAGATCAAGTTTATCTAAAATATAGTTTCTGGCATCTTGCAAGTCCAGCCATAATGGATCGATGCTGTATTTCCATAAGTATGTTAATAGGTTTCAACCCATTATTAGTCATCATTTGGTTCCAGAATATTAATTGTTTTTTTTTTAAATAGAGACATTTTAGAATAACCTGCAGAGAATATGATCCCTTGTGTGTGAGCGATAGGGAAAATGAGGAACAACCATTTCTCATATTCTTTAAACCTAAATATAAATGTTTTAAAAGAGTTTAAAATTCAATTTATATAGTTAGATTTAAATATTAATGAGGAATAGTTGGAAAAATAATCTTTTAAATTTCATATGCATAGATTTTTTACAAAGGTCAACAAATGAGCACTGTCATTAATTTTTTTGAATTTTGAGATAAAGTTATTATAATCTCTTTCCATTTAGCTGAATAGTCCTCATCCAAAAAGATAAGAAATTGTTTTAGTCACTGAAGAAATTGAGTAAATTTCTAAATCTGGTAAGGCTATGCCTACATTTTCCCACCTATGATTATGATAAGTTAATGCAATTCTAGGTTTAATAGGATGCCATAAGAATTTTTTAAATCATTGTATTGAACTTTTTAATTATTAAATAAGAAGGGGGTATAGAAATAGACTGTATTATATATAAGATTTTAGGGTCCAATATCATCTTAATAATCAAAAGTTTTTCATCCATTGAAAACATAATTTTGGTCCATTTATTCATTAAATGTTCTACTGTAGTTATACTTTTACTGAAGTTTATTTGTAAGATATCTTTAATATTATTGGTAATAATTATTCCTAGATATGTTATTTGTTGAGGTTGTGCTATAAACCTTTTATATTAATCTTGTATAGAATTTCTTTTGGACCAACTAACAGAATGTTTGTTTTGTTGATATTAAAGATAAGGCCTGAGTTATTTTGAAATAAATCCATGTCTTTAAAGAGTTCTTGTAATGTTGAGTTATTACTCCCAAGAGTAATTAATATATCATCTGCAAATAGTTGCATTTTTGATGTTTCATTGGGTGCTAGACTATAACCATGCATATTTTTGTTGTCTCTTGTTAGATTTGCCCATGGTTCCATAATTAATGTGAATAAAAGACAAGATAGATGGCACCCTTACTTGGTTCTTTGACAATAGCTATATTTTGGGAGACATTTGAGCCAATTTTAATATATGCTTGACTACCATTATATAGTTGAGTGATTAGATTAACATTTATTAGAAACATTTAGTTCCTTGAGTAAAATGAATAGATATTACCAATTAATAGAATCAAAAGCACAGTTTATATCTAAGCTAACTAAGTTAGATTATTTCTAAAGTTTATCACTGACTCGATTAAAGTAATAATCCTTTTAATATTATCATAAGAAGTTATATTTATTATAAAACGTGGTTGGTCTTCATTGACTAACTTAAGTAAAAAATACTTAAGTCTCTCTGCATAAATGGACATAAACATTTTATAATCTGTGTTTAATAGGGATATGGGTCTATATGATGAATATTTAGTAGGGTGTCTGTCAGGTTTTAAAATAGGAGAAATACAAGTATATTTCCATGAAGGGGGAATTATATTTTTATCTTTGACTATTTTAAATACAGTGTGTAACAATGTTAATGCTTTGAAAGGTAAGATTTTATATATTTCAGAAATAATTCCATCATTGCCAGGAGCCTTATTTTGTTTAAGCTTTGTTATTTGAACCTGAATATCTTTAAAGGATATCTGTCTATCAATAACATTTATTTGTTCACTTGTTAGCCTTTTCTTTGTGTTTTTATTAATAAATGATTTTATACCTTCTCTGACATTAATTGATTTAATAGGCTGATTTATTTTAAAAAATATATCTTGATGGAGAAGTACAGAGAAGTTCAGAAGGAGTTGCATTGTGTCTTTGTGGATTTAGAGAAAGCATATGACAGGGTGCCTAGAGAAGACTTGTGGTATTGTATGAGGAAGTTGGGAGTGTCAGAGAAGTATGTAAGAGTGGTACAGGATATGTACGAGGGTAGTGTGACAGCGATGAGGTCTGCAGTGGGAGTGACAAATGCGTTTAAGGTGGAGGTGGGATTACATCAAGGATCAGCTCTGAGCCCTTTCTTATTTGCAATGGTGATGGATAGGTTGACAGACGAGATCAGACAGGAGTCCCCATAGACTATGATGTTTGCAGATGGCATTGTGATCTGTAGTGAGAGTAGGGAACTGGTGGCGGAGACCCTGGAGAGGTGGGGATATGCTCTAGAGAGAAGAGGAATGAAGGTCAGTAGGACTAAGACAGAATATATGTGTGTGAATGATAGAGAGGATAGAGGAATGGTGAGGATGCAGGGGGTAGAGGTGGTGAAGGTGGATGAGTTTAAGTACTTGGGATCAACAGTTCAGAGTAATGGTAAGTGTGGAAGAGAGGTGAAGAAGAGAGTACAGGCAGGATGGAGTGGGTGGAGAAGAGTGTCAGGAGTGATTTGTGACAAATGAGTACCAGTAAGAGTGACAGGGAAGGTCTACAAGAGGGTAGTGAGACCAGCTATGTTATATGGGTTGGGACAGTGACATTGACAAAAAGGCAGGAGTCAGAGCTTGAAGTGGCAGAGTTGAAGATGTGAAGATTTGCACTGGGTGTGACAAGGATGGACAGGATTAGGAATAAGTATATTAGAGGGTCAGCCCAGGTTGGAAGGTTTGGAGACAAAGCCAGAGAGGCAAGATTACATTGGTTTGGACATATGCTGAGGAGGGATGCAGAGTATATTGGGTAAAAGATGCTAAGGATGAATCTGCCAGATAACAGGAAAAGAAGAAGGCCTAAGATAAGGTTTATGGATGTGGTGAGAGAGGACATGCAGGTGGTTGGTGTGACAGAGCAAGATGCAGAGGACAGGAAGAAATGGAAACTGTTGATCTGCTGTGGCGACCCCTAACGGGATCAGCCGAAAGAAGATTTTTTTTTAATTCTCTAAATTCCTTTAATATATTGTGTATTCCAGAAACCATCCTATCTTTTTTGGGGAATATATTTCTTTGATATGGTTAAATTTACTTAACCGTTTTGCTTTATTGGGTAAAATATTCAGAGATCTAGGATTTATAGAAAAGTTAATAAATTTAAATTTCTCTAAACTAATCCTGGTTTTATGATTTAATATTTCTAAGTATTGTTCAAAGAGTTTATTTATTTTATTCTATCTTTGTCTAAGTCTTTTGAAACATCAAGTTTCAGTTTGTCTAATTTTAGTTGTATATCCTGTAGTTCTTTATCCCATGAAATTCTTTTCTTTTTATACCAATCAATAATTCTGCTATATAAATAGGTCTTTAAGGCATCCCAAATGTATATTTCAGATGAATCTTCTGTGCTATTAAGCTCAATAAAATATTGTACTTCAGGAGATAAAAAATTATTAAAATCATTTAACTTTGTAATATAGGCTGGAATTCTCTTTATCTGGACATTAAAGTTTAAGTAAATAAATAGAATAAAAGTTAAGGAATACGGTCTGATGGAAGGAATGAAATCACTTTTGTACTAGTTAAAGTGTCTGTTAAGTTGTTAGAAATTAAAACTCTATCTATTCTTGAATATGAATTGTGTCTATGAGAGTAGAATGTATAGGGTAATGACTTAACATCTTCATAATTATTAATATCTTTCAACAAGAACATGTCAGAGAATTATTTTAATAGTCTAGCTGCTGCTGAGTTTTTTCTCTTATCATTAGAACTAGAATCTTTTTTATCAAAATACAGTTAACATCACCAGCTAATATAATGTTACCTTTAGAAAATTATATGATTTTTATCTATATGCTGTTCTACTGTATTTACACCAATATCCGGTATCCAATAAATGTTAACTAGAGTAAAAATGTTGGTGTTAAACTCCATAACAACTGATGAAAGCATCCTTTTGTTATCATTGTATGTATCAATTATTTTAGGCAAAGGTAAAGTATATCTCCAAAGTATTGCCACTCCTCTTTTTTTTGCGAGTGTTCAGAACTAACCAAAATTGTATAGAATTTAGTGTCCAGCTTGGAGATGTCATAAGTTAATAAATGAGTTTCAGCTATGAACTATGTAATTTAAGATATCTATTTAAATATCTTCTCTTGTTTGGGTTATTTAAACCATTAATGTTGATTGAAATACATTTTAAAGATGTCATAAAATATTGTTTGTTTAATAATATATGTGTTTAACAATATATGCTGACCATTAACCATTTTATTTTCTTCATTATAGCATGATATCATATGATCAAAATGAATACTATAATAGTTATACCTGAATTACATACAAACGCTTTCAGTGCTAGTATTTTTGAATTAAACTCAGCTACATGAAAACTAATGAACATCTGAAGTTGTATTGACAAAAAAAGTAACAGAAACTTATAACAAGATAGCCCTCCAAAACCAACCTGGAGTTAAAAACTCATAATTTGAGTGACATCTATCACTCAAATTGTCCACCAAACTTGTAACAGTAGACTTTCTGCTTCAGCCTAAATATTTCTTGTTTGTAATTTTTTAACAAATATGGCTTAAACAATAATATTTAAACTTCTAAGCATTGTTAAAAGCATTTTATAGAACAAATATTATTAAGAACCATTATAGTTGTAGATTGCATAAAATATTTCTAAGTAGTCATTCAAGAAAGTCAATTTTTAAGTATCAAATGCATCCTACATTTCCAAATTTTATAAACTATTTAATCTACAGTACTAAAAAGAAAATCTGTATCAAATCATTCAAATTAGATATTTAAATTGTTTAGTATGACAGTTTGCAGTAAAACAATGTTTGCTTTGAAAAATATAGCTATTAATATATTTAGAGTTAGATTTCCCATTTTCTGGTGGTATATACCCTTAAAGAATGAGGTTTTAAATTCCTGTCTACCAATGATATGCCTGTTTGTTTTACATATCTCTTTACAAGTGATGTGCATGAATGTTACATAAAATTATAATACCCAGTTTTTAGCGGTATACTTGTATGAGAAAAAGATTATGATTCCCATTTTCTAGTGGTATGCGTGTGTGTATAGTTTAAATTATAAAATTCCTGTTTTCTAGTGTTATGCATGCTTGTAAGATATGATTCTAAAGTCCCATTTTCTAGCGGTGTACTTAAATTTGTGTGTATGTATATATATATATATATATATATATATATATATATATATATATATATATATATATATATATATTGTTTATTTATTCATACATTGATATTATTTTTGATTAAGGATATGTACACCTGAAAAAACTAGTAAAATTTGGCACTAAAGAGTGTCTTTAAATATTCCTGCATCTAGATGGCACTAGAGACTATTCAAT
The DNA here is from genome assembly GCF_019279795.1 of Protopterus annectens. Lineage (NCBI taxonomy): Eukaryota > Metazoa > Chordata > Ceratodontiformes > Protopteridae > Protopterus > Protopterus annectens. The sequence goes on from NC_056745.1 coordinate 1,269,110,624, forward strand.
CCATCCTCTTGATTAAATAGCGGTAATACAGAAAAAGCAAAGGTTGAAGTACGGACTTGCCAGGACATCTGTTGTCATGGCAATAACACTTTCCACCAGGTTAGAAATCTGGCAGCTGGAAAGAAACCAAATCTCGAGCCTGTTGCTTACGGAGACAGTTTAAGGAGTCTCAGAGGGAAACTGTAAGTTTTTAAATCTTGATTGAAGACTCCACAGTGTCTCGCGGCATGCCCGGGAAACGAAAACAGTGCTATTCACTATAAAGAAAATAAAAATAGAAACAAGCCACCAGGCCTGCATCCCATCAATCCACCAATTCAGAATATAACTACAGCCAGCAAATCACATCCCGCCAATCACTACACTATACCATCCCGACCAAAATAAGCAAATGCAAGCAAACAAATAAAACACCTTGTCCAACAATACTTCTCTGGCCCTCCAGTCACAAGTTTACTTAATAGTAGCACATTTTCATTGTAACAGAAGCTGCAAGACTCTGCATCTTAATGCCACAGTGCACTCTCCCACTTCCTCAATATAAACCATGAAAAGCCATCAGTAACATATGACTAGAAGGAAAACTAGCCCGTTTTATGACAAAACTTCCAACTTTTAGTTTTAAACATTTAATAAGCCCACAGTTAAAAAACTAGAAAAGTGCAGTTCCATGGCTGATAAAAGATGAAATTCCAGATCCAGTGTAGTCAAAAAGTTTAATGAAAAAGATGAGCGCTTTCACAATTCAAACAATTGCATCTTCAGATCCCACAAGAAAAGAAAAAAAATGGCAATAAATGCAGACCATACATTATGTTTTCTACCATTGAAACAAACAAAACATCTAAAGTAGTTGTGAGACATGACAAAGATCCAAGAGTATATGGTACGAAAAAACATTACTATCATATTTTCAAACCAAAGTCATTAAAATAAACTATATATATTATGAAACTAAGGTAAGAAGGATCAAGATAAACAAATAAGTTATTAAGTTATTCAGAAAGATATATATTGATACTATTATCAAAGAAAAAGTTTTAATTAACTGTAACTATTTTATGAAAAAAGCACAAAAACTGAATATTGGGAAGAAAAAAGAGAACAACAACAACACTCACCTGTTGAACCATGTCCAATTCCTCTGACTTTTGGGCCATCCAAAAATTTTTGATAAAGGGAAAGATTGATAATACATGTATATTGATTTATTTGTTTTTAAGCTTCTTTTTATGTCCAAAGGTTTTCAAGGAGCTATTTGCAATTCTTTTAAGACTTGTACTAGCCCATTTCATATCTTCAAGTTTATCAAGGATCTTGTTAGATTTAATGAACATTATGGCAGTATCTAAGTCATCAAATGTTTCTGGTCAATTTTGAAGAAACATTTCAGTCTAGCAAGAAATAATAAATGGGCTTTTATTTTAGCTTTTTTGAGTTCTTTAAGCAGTGGTAAGACGAGTTTTATTTTGGTAATAACAGACGAAGAATAGTCATTGTCAAAACAGATGATATTATCTTTAAATTTAATTGGTGTTTTAGCCCAAGCAGTTTTTAAAACCATTTGTTTATCATGAGAAGATATAAATCTCACTATGACACATTTGGGTCTATATTAGAACACCAAACTTTCAAAATTTTGAGTGTTCTAATATCGAACCCTATTAATCGAAAATTTAAAACATTGAACATACAGAGCAGCAAATTTTTTCCTAGGGAAAAAAATTGCTGTTCCAAAACACATACACACAACACAAGCACACCAAACAAACAGCAATCCGCACAAATGCACCTAAACTCTTACACCTAATGCTACACTAAACTATACATACACCACTAACTATCCACTTACCTTAACCCAAACCCTAAGGTCTGTCACTGTCACACAGTCACCTCACCCGTGCCCTAACCCTAACTCACCTACCCTGCCCTAACCCTCAAGTCCACACAATCGCACACTTACCTGAACCCAACCCATAACTTTCCTCCACAGTGCTGAAAATACCACAGCAACAGAAATGGACAACCAAATTCTTTCCCTAGGAAAAAATTTGGTTTTCTGTTTCTTCGATATTTTCACTGAAAACGGGTCGATATTAGAAAACTCAAAATTTTGAATGTTCACTGTTCTAATATAGACCCAACACATTTTGTGGAGTTGCTTTTGGTATTTTCGGATGACACCAAAGATCTGTGAGCCCTTTCAATACCATAAGAACATGCCTCAGGGAGCTCTAAAATCTCAGGAAGTAATGAGGATAAGAATTTCTCCATATTCTAATATTGTTTCTATGGCATCTATTTTCCAAATCATCTCTTTTAGATAGAAGAAGAGTATTCTGTTTTAATAGAAATTCTATATTGTGCTCACCTTTTTGGACCCTGCTATCCATAACATTTAGAGACGTTTCTATACCTGTAATCTGCATTTTCTGCTGTTTAAGGTCTTCATGTAAGATTTCCATTTGCTGGAACATTTTTTCCTTAAAATTATCAAGTTTCAAATCTGTTCTATCAATTTTAGTTGACAGTTCTTGAATATTTAATAGTAGAGATTGAAGTTCTTTCTTTATTGTTGTTTCTTGATGTGAAGATTTTGTGAAGCTTATATTGAGATCTGATACCAGAAAATTATCTCAAGTACTTCTGACAGGAATGAATATAAAAACTGAAAAAAAATGATATACTCCAAGTAGAAGCTTAAAAGAATTGAAATATTTAAAAAAGCCTGAAGTTTGGATAGTTATATTCAAAAAATCCTGTCATAGAATTTCTGAAGAAGCAGAGCTGAGAAGAAATGCTGTTACTCAGTGCTCATCTTGGCCACGCCCCCGAGAATGTATTTCTTGAAAGATGGCTTGATCTGAAGATTCATTGGTGTAAGTTGGTTCATCTTGGCCAACTGTAGATGAACCCTTTCGTAAAGGATAACCGGTCTCTCTTTGGTATTTGTTCTGGTCACAGAGAAGTTTTTTCTGCTTATGGACCTTGCTACCATTATAAGTTTTGTCAAGCTCAATAAAAAATAGTTTGGTAAGCCTCCTTATGTTGTGGAAAAGGTAAATATTTGGCAATAAGGTCATCCAGCACAGTAGCTTCTTGTATAAGTTTGTCTATTGCTCTCAGGTTGTGCTTAATAAGCACTTCCATTAGCTCAAAACCTTGCCGATCAAACAGCTCCAATAATTGCCTGTGCAAATCAGTATGAGGCTGAAGCCCATTGAGAAACTTCCAATTTCTTAGTCCTTTGGGGACAATTTTCAAATGTGAACACACTTTAAAATATTCATTCCAACTGTAGTCTACAACATTTAGAAAGTAGATATTTCAATTTAGCAACAGATTCTTTCTCTCTCCCCACTTTAAGACCAGTGGTATCACTAAAAGAAAAGGACTTGTTGAGTCATGTAGTTAAATTACTATCTGATGTATGTGCAACTTGAGAAGGAGGAAGAGTTTGCACAGGTACCTCTTTATTGCCATTGACATTTAACAAGGGATTACTGTGTCCTGATGGAATTGAGGAAGAAAACGAGGCATTCACTGTGCTATTCAAATGTTCTAAAGAGGTTGAATTTTTTGAGACAGCTGTTGAATAAGTTGAGTCAGTAGTCCTAAAATTTGTCCCAGTCATTTTGTACATAGATAAAATGGCCCCCAGTGCCAGAACCCGTTCCATGGATGACATACCAGTAAAAAACAAATGAGGAATCACAATCAAATCTCAAAAAGTCAAAACCCAGAACCAGACACATAGTACCGAAGAAATAGTTTAAGAATTAAGTGCTTTCATCATTTGTAATGTAAGACTTCTTAAGAATTCTAAAAACACACAGAAAACACTCTGTTTAAATAACCATCACATAAGTCACATGAGGTGAAAACATCCAATCATGTTCAATTAAAACACACCTGTACTACCTTAAAAAAACAGTAAAGGGGCTACTAAGTATAAATGCACAATGAATTTACACATATTGAAAAATAAAACCAAATGACTAATAAATTAAATGTAATAATTCATCAAACAACATGTGAGTGTAATCTTAAAACACTCCCCATAAACACAGCATTATTCAAACCTGGGTAAGAACATACATTAAGTTTTATTTACCATTTTAATTCAGGAAGTTCCAATAAGTCATCGCATGGACAACCCCTAGTATTCTTAACCACTGTATGTAAACCAAAAAATAGAAATTTGTGAGAAGAAAAGTTCAAGAGGTGCCTGGATATATCACTTCTTTAGTAGGGAATGAGGAGGTTTTCCCTTTTATTTTTAGACTTTAGGCACAAAAATGGCTGGTAGTTGGTGGAGCATTGGGTATAAGCATTTCGTTGGCCATAGGACAGCTGCATCTGCCATGTGATTTCCTTTGCATTGCATTTTGAGGGGGACAGAACTTTTGTCAGCAAGTCCTTTTAATGCCCAGTTCTATTGTGTTTGGTGGCAGTGGTTGAAGATTGGGAGGCAGGAGTTGGGTCCTCTCTGTTGAGATTTGTTTGCTGCAAAGGTAGAGTACATGCTGGTGAGCCATGAGATTCATCCTTAGCTTGGCTTCTCATTGTGTGATAAAAAAAGGCGGGGGGTGCATTGTATGAATTCCATTCTGTTCTTTCCCAGACTGTAACACTGCTTATTATTAGAAGCAGTTTGGTAAAGAGCCCACCAGGTGAAATAGTGCATACTTAAAAAACAAAAAAGGACAGCCTTACTAACTTTATCCTGCTTCATTTAAGGTCACAAATGGAGGCTGACTTCTTTCTGGCAGTTGTTCCCTTGAGCTGTCATGGAGTGCAGCCCCTCCCCCCAAGTGCTGTCCATATCGGTTCATGGGTGGCTGTTGTCCTGTTGCTTTTTGGTCGTCGGATTACTGGTTATTTTCTGTCCTTGTACATATGCTGTAGTTAAATATTTAATTTTGGCTCCATATTGTTTCCTGTTTGCTTCTTGTTTTCTTGACATACAAGGTCGAATGTATGTCACGAGCTTATGCCTTCTGTAGATTTTGAAGAGTTAAACAGTTAAACACAGGTGACTGCTCAGAACTGAAAAAAGACAGGTAACCAATATTCCACTCTGTATTTACCTGTGTGCCTTTTGGTTTTGGTTGTGTTTATCCCTCGGGGTAGCATTGTGGGCATACCTCTCAACTGTCCAGATGTTTTAGAAAGTCCAGGATTTTGCTCCATAATTGGTCTGTTCCCCATGTAACTTGTGGTTTCCAGTGGGTCGCTGGGATGGTCTGAGTATTGAGTTCATTAAATAGTGATATACATTTGTGTTTTAGACTTCAGATTCTTTGGAGAAATGCATGATAACATAAACCCTGTTGCTCTTATCAACGGTCTATGTTATAGGAACAGTATTTAAAATTCATCCTTATTTGTGGGCCTTAGTCCCCCCATTCTGTCAGGCTTTGTCCTGAATTTTTGTGCTAAGAGATTCAGAGGAATGTTTTGGTGTCTGTGGCTAGACTGTCTGAATTTTGGCACATGTACATGGTCCAAGATTGATTTATTGGCTTGCTGCACTACTTTGCCAACTAATCCTCCAGTATAAACCAAAACAAATTGTGATTGTGCACTGTGTGGCAATAATGGCTGTGGGGGGTAGGCATGGCAGGGTTTAAAAGCATATGTGATAAGAGGGAGGTCAGTCATACCTCACAAAAGCCTGGATTTCGTCCCACTATTATTTATGTCTTTGCAGATTTCTTGTTCTGAGAGGTATGTTGCAACCACAGTGGTTGAATATCTGGGCTCAAATGTGTGGTGTGTTTCTCACAAAATTTTTAGTCTTCTGACAAATCGCTTGGATGATCTGAGGACTGAAGCTGCTAAATAATGCAGTTCTGCAGAAACCATTTGCTAACTGAACATTGTTATGCTGGTGGTGTGGAGGGGTGCATACTCCCCAAGTTTTTTCACCACAATGTTTGGAGGTGAGGTTGTGGTCATCTGGGAGGAAACAATGTAGGGATTTCATCGATGGGCCATCAGGTTTTTACTGTTTAACTCTTGGCTGCTCAGATTTTCACTGACTGTCCAGATTTTAAGTTACACTGCTTCACTGCCTCATATGTTGATCTGTTCCTCATAAAACTCTGTTTTTCTGGCAAATAATGGGTATGGCAGAGGATTGTAGGCTGTAGCTTACCAGGGTGGGTTCTTGGCCACATTCTCTTTTTTCTGTGAATCTAATAATCAGTTGCCTTTGTTCTGAGAATTAAAAAAAAAGTCATTTCATATGCTGAGTGTAGTGGCACCTTGTCTGGGGTGCATGTGGGTTTATGAAAGGGAGAGGGAGACTCTCTTGACATCTATGGGGATGAGGGATTTTCTGTGGGTGCAATTTGTTTTTATCAGGGGAGGTTTGAGAGTGTGTGTGTGTTTCATGGGTTATGAGTTTGACTGCCTGGGAGACTGAGCTCTCTGGGTTGAATTATTTGTGGTGAAGCTGGCCTAGATTTTGAGGACATAGAAGAGTGCTTGCCATTTTGATACTTAATGGCACAGTTATGGTCCTGCCTTGCAGTGCAGATGTGAAATATGCAAAATGATTACACACTAGTCATACGAGTATATCTGTACTGCAGCTGGTGTGTACACATAAAGCCTTGCAATTGAGAATGAGGTAATAGTCAGTCCTAAAAGAGTGAGAGGTTTTTGTGCCAAGTAGTCATAGGGCTTTGGATGTGGTAAGGAAAGGTTGATTTATTGAGGGCTATCAGAGGGGGGCAGGTTGTCTTTAAATGTGTTTGCATTTCACATGATTTACATTTCTCTTTTCTTTGCAGATGGTAGACTGTGATGGGTGTTTCAGCTGTTGGAGTGCTACGCAATTCAGTCACAGGGATATACTTTATGCTCAAAACACAACAACTCAAATCCAAACAGCGCGACACATAATGACTGAACTGCGAATACATCAAATGTACTAAAGCCAGAAATTTAAAACCTCGAACCGTCATAGTCAGCCAACCCACCACCTGCAACACACTACCTACCCAAACACTATAAAAAAAACATACATACACTAAACAAAACCCTTCTTCTAACCCTAAATTAAAGCAACAAAACCCTACTGCTAACCCTGCACTAAACCCCACATACACAACTATCTATGCACTATCCTTAACCCCTCCCTAACCCTAAGGTCCGTAACTACCGCACTTCCCCTACAGAGCTATACCCAAACAAACTAAATATTCCATACACACTTAACAAAACCCTACACTAAACCTTATGTACATTACCTACACAAAACCTTACATACACTACCTACCTATGCTCTTACCTTAACCCCTCCCTAACCCTAAGGTCCGTAACTATCGCACAATTACGTTATGGAGCTATACTGCAGATGGGCCAACTATGTGAATTCGATATTTCCACTTTTGCGGTTTCATTCGTTCGACGTATTTGCAGTTCACTCTTTACATGTCGTGCTATTTGGATTCGGATTTTTCAGCTTTCGAGCATGTAAAGTAGACCCCAGTCACAGATGGTGTCAGAGCAGTGGTTGTATCAGATGGTGGTTTGTAGGATGTGGTCTCATCAGCTGATGGATGTTGTTGCAAAGGTGTTTTTGACTGCTGGAGGACTAATAAGAATGAGATACGTCAGGGGCTCTTTGAAGCAGATGTTTAGGTTTAATTATGGGGAGTTTGGGGTCATGCACAGATGGGGTAGAGTCATAACGACTGAGATTGGGTGGATTTTGGGATCTCTATGACAGATTGATTAGTTAGGCAAGCCCCAAAGACAAAGCGCAGGGGATATGTTTTCATCTTTTGCTTTTACTGTGGAGAAGGTTTTGGAATTGCGAAGTAAAATGATATGTGAATTCATTGATGGGGAAGGGGTTAGTTTGATGGCATCAGGAATTCAAACAGTAAGTGAGGTTTGAGGCTTTAGTGGCTTAGTGCCTGCATGTGAGGGGATCTCTGGTTAAGTTTCCTTAGGCATCATGTTTCATGTAGTGGATGGAGGTTTGCTTGCAATAAGATATGGCCCTTGCTTTGTCAATATCGCTTAGTTATACGGGGCAGAGCTGGGTATGTTTGTGGGTGGCGTGTACGTTTCGCACACTTGAAATGTATGAGTAGGTATTCAGCTGTACAGGTGACAGACAGGAAAGGCATGTTGGGTAACTGAGTTTGCAGCAGCCTGAATTGTGTAGGTTATCTTTATGTGGGTAATAGATGGGGTTTTCGTAAGGATTTTCTATTGAATCAAGCAGTGTGGAGGTCAATTTGTAGGACTATTTATCTCTTATAAAGGAAAATAGTTATTGTGGAGCTATGGTGGAGTAGGAATGGGGAATGGATAGGTTATTCAGTTTGTCTGATATTCTTTTCCTTGGGCATGATAGGAGATGGTATGTTATATGTGTGACTTCTAAGAGTAGATAGGGTTTGTGGAAGCACTGCATGTATGCAAGTGTTGGGGGATAGGAACTAGGTGTTCCAGTGGCTAGGCTGATGTTTTAAGGATTAAGCAGGGCATACTTTTGGGTCTCTTAGCAGATGTTTACAGTTTGTTTTGTTATTGTATGTGAATGTGACATGTTGAAAGGAAAGCATTAAAGGGGAAATCCTAGGGTAAGTGGTGAATTAAGGATGTTGAGCTTTTGGTAGATGCATTGGATTGCACATGGGGATTTGCATTGATTTACCAATGTGGCAGGAGGACTGGGTTGGGGCATACTTTGGGGGGATTGGTTTGTTGCTTGTCCATCAGAAGGGTAGGATGACTGTATGAGGGATGTGGGACTTTGAAGTTTTTTTCAGTCTATCTTGCACCATACTTTTAGCAGGAGAAGTTGGAGGGAATAGGGTCCATTTTCAGTTGGTTAATATGACAGTGGTATGGGCTGCTGGTGCTGCTAGCCGAGGCATGTCAGGATAGGTTAAAAGGAGTAGATGTGTGTTGCAAGCATCTGGAGCAGCTTTTATAAGTAAAGCTTAGGTGTTGCTAGCTAGGTCATATTGTGTTGTAGAAGATTGGTGGTATGGATTGCTGAGTTATTTGGGTTAGACTTGTGAACGAGGTGGGGCATTTCAGTTGGTCAAGGAGGATTTAGCTGCAATTACTACAGCTGTATGGGTGTTAGGTTTATGTTAATTTAATAAATTTTGGTCAGTGGCTCATATGGAATGGTTAGGGTAGGTTTGATGGTTTGAAGATTTGCAGACATTGCCTATTGTCAAAGTAAGTTTGTTGCAAGGGTTGGCATTTGGTAAATAGAGGGTCATTGGACTACAGTTTGCATGGTCGTTGTTTCATGGATGCATTGTAGGCATTAGCAGGGTGTTTTTTGGTTGCCAAATGTTTTCTTGCTTTATAAGGATAGTGGGTATGATGGCAGGATTATTATGCATTAGAAAAAAAAAATTTAATTTCGGTCATTAGTATATCCTTTGGGTGGAAAAAAGGGGCTGCAGTTAGGTATGATGGCATGTCATTGACATTGTTTTGTTTCAGCAACATTGGGCTTCTTTCGAGTTCTGGTGGTTCATTTGGTAGGTATCAATCTGGGACTAATTGCAAAGCTATTGTGGGTAATTAGGATAAATGAAGATTTGTTCATTTACAGAGGTTATACAAGGGTATAGGTATTGCTTTGGCATGAGACAGGGATTAGCGGTTTAATTTTAGCTGCTTAGGTAACTGGTTGTTTTGGGTATTTATATGGCAGGGCTTTGAGAAGTTGATGATGGGGGTCCAGTTTTGGTTTAAAAAGGAGTGTATACACTGAATGATGTTTGGCTGCTCCCTTTTATGTACATTTAAGTCTGTTTCAAAGGTTTGTTGGAACTTCTGGTAGGAAGGAGGGGGAACACCCTGATCAGGGTGGTGGGCAGAGAAGAGGGACAGGCTTACCACCTCTGGTGTTGGATTTTAATTTCAATGAATTGGGAAAGGAAAGTGAGGAGATGGACGCTGCATGATAATTAAAATAAGTGAGCAGAGGTAAGGACGTTGCTTATTTGATTTGATGTGCAATTCAATAAATGGTAAATGAAGTGAGTGATAGGATGCTGCATGCTAAGTAAATAAGCGAACAGAGGTAAGGACGCTGCTTATATGGTTTGATGTGTAATTCAATAAATGGTAAATGAAGTGAGTGATAGGACGCTGCTTATTGAGTCAGGGTGAGTGAGGCACACTGCCCTAGTTAACAGTTACATGGATGTTTATGCTGTGATTAATATGAATTATACTATGTTCATGTTGTGATTAATACATAATATTGGTTAATGAAGTTATGTTTATGGAAGTTTAATAAAGGTCATTAAACCTCATTTGGTGTGATGTGTGGTTATTGAAGGGGACCGGGACACATGAGGTTTGGCAAGAAATCAATTTGTCCAGGGACATCTTCAGGTGGGGGTTAGATAGAAATAATAATGGGAATTAACAGGGTGAGGGAAGAAAGTTGGGAATGAAAGGATTAAATGGGAATGAAGGATGATTGGGAGCAAATGAGATAAGGGTAGGGAGCAGCTTAATGGGTTTATTTTGGTATGAACCTGCTACCCACCCTGCCTCCCTCTTTTGGTGGAACAGTAGGAGATGGTAGTTATTTTATAAGTTTGGGTAGGGGCGGAGACGAGAGGCAGGCTTTCCCTCTTCTGTTCCCCCTCTGGTGTTGGATGTTCATTTCAATGAGCTGGGAAAGGAAACTGAGCAGATAGACGCTGCATGATAATTAAAATAAGTGAGCCGAGGTAAGGACACTGCTGATTCAGCCAGGGTGAGTGATGTACGCTGCCCTAATTAACAGTTACATGGATGGTTATGCTGTGAATAATATCAATTATACTATGTTCATGTTGTGATTAATAAATAATATTAGTTAATGAAGTTATGTTTATGGAAGTTCAATAAAGGTCTCAATCATCATTCAGTGTGATGTGTGGTTATTGAAGGGGACCGGAACAATTCTGCTCTAGCCAGCCTTCTGTCTTTGTAAATAAAGTTGTATACCATGCTAGACCTCAAACCTTTACTGCAAAACTTGCCTTTAAGTTTATAGGTTCCTAGCTAATTTCTAGGCAAGCTGCCCTAGTCAGTTTCCTTCCCAAAAGTGAGAATACATCCTTGTACCTTTTGCCTGGTGGTAAACACTTTAACCATTATACCAATCCCAATACTTTATACAAACCTCAGATGTCTTGATATTTGCCTTGGCTATCTTATCACCTTGATGCATTAAACATTTCAGATGTTTGTATTTGCAGCAGAAGCATTTTGTTATATTGTGCAATACTAGGGTAGAAAGTTGAAAATACTGTCATTACCTAGTTTGTACTGTAAGATACAGAACAGTGGGATGAATAAGTGGATAAGAATTTACAATGTGCCCTACCTAATTGCATTGTTAAATGGCTGCATGCCTACAAGTGAAATAATTAGTCTGTCCCTGCAACAGATCTGAATTCCTAGTCTCTTAGTTCAACAATTCACTTGCAAGTAGAATAAAGTGAGAAAAATAAAATAAATCATATCAACAGCAGACTAGAAACAAAATCAATATCTATAGGTTCCAGGTTTTAAAATAACTTTGCTCAGAGTAGTGTTTTTTTTTATTCTCCTCTGTGTTGTTGTTGTTGTCTTGCACGCCCATTTACGGAGGACATGCAGACTCCAGACAGAAGGCACTCCCCGCACTCCAGCCAAGAATCGAACGGGAGAAACTCTTGCTTTGAGGCAACAATGCTACCGCTGCACCACCGCCAAAGTCTTTCATTCTACTCTGTGTTAATAGTTATATTACAGACTCAAATATTTTATCACATATGTATTCTTGAATACACTTTTTATTGTTGGCTGAATATTGGGATGGTAGAAGAAAATGCAAAAATGGAACAGTAGGCTTAGCCTAAGGATGACAACATATTAATATGATTGTTGGATATTGTTTCTTAATAATGAGGGTTAGTTTACCTGTAATCGCATGAAGGCACCATTAAGCTATCTTTAATATACTGCCATTTAGAATCTGATACAGCTTTTTGTTCATAAAGGGAATCTGGAATAATTAAATTAAAAAAGAGTTCGGTGGAATCTGATGAAAAACATCAACTATGTTAAGTACTTAAGTTTAAAAATAGCCTTAGTATTTATTATCAAGACTTCTAAAAGCTCCTACAAGGTGTGTTAATACTGGGTTACTGAAGTATCAATAATGAATCGTTAGCATCTGATCTGGAACATTACCATATGACCCATTATTTCAGCATAAAAAAATTCAGATGTATTAATGGAAACTAACATTTATACTTCAACACCACAAGTGAGGATTATTCTTGTTTAGGAACTGTTTTTGTTTGGAATAAAGTCCTTCTAAAAGTTCAGGAAACACCATATTTATTCAGATTCAAATTAGATATTGATAATTAGTGGCAAGTGGGTCACAGACTAATGGATAAGTACACTTAAAGTTTCTGAGACTGCTGCAACTGGCTCTACTGTGCGCTGAGCTGTATAACTCAAAGTACTCTGTTATTTTGTGGGAGGGTGAACAATTGTCTACATTGTAGGATCAGTCAAAAGTTGATCACCTGATAACAGTTTCTGCTTGCAGTGTAAGCTAGATGGCTAGTAGTAAAGGACCCAGCATCAAAATGTGCAAGGAACTTTTGTTTCCCATAAGAAACTAGTCATACTTTTTTGCCTTTAGGCATGTTTTTAGCTACTTCTATAATGCAGGCAGTTTTGCAGTAGAGAAGTAACCTTGAACTATTTTTGAAACTTTAGACCATTTTAGAAACTAGTGTAATGTCTAGTTAATAGGAATCCCTCTCCTTCTGACAACGAAGGAAAAGCTTTTGATTGATGTGGGAAACAGCTGTATTGTTCTGCTGCAGTTGTTTTTAGGATTCTCAACTGTCATGCTTATATGCATAGTTTTATGCTTGTCTCTTTTGAGAATATAAAGGATATATGCCATTTTCTTTCCTTTTGAAGAGAAATCTGCTTTGTGTAGTTTGGTTTTAAGTCGTAAGTGGTTACTCACTGTTTACAATGTACTTACCAAACTGCCGATGCTACTTCAGGGCTGCTGCCTTGAAACTGCTATGCAGATGTTTGCTTGGTGGAATTTTAAAACCTTGCAGAAGTTGTAAAAAATGTAATTTTGAATTTTCCCTTGGGCAAAGAGTTTGTTTTGGACTATCTGCTGCAGAGATCTATTAAAAAGTGTGATGAGAGAGGTAAGTTGATTCAAGGCATCTCTCAATTTCTTCAGCCTTATTTTCAGCCAAGTTTGCCAAGGGATTTAATGGTCCCGCTACAAAAAAAAAGGAAAAAAAGATCAAACAAGCTGCTGATCAGTACGTACTTAAAATACAGTGGCAAACAGGTTTCAAAATGTAGAGGAATCCCCCAGAACAAAAGACAGTCTAATAAGTCTGAGCGACTATTTACAACGAATGCCTGGCAAACCCTTTATCCTTCCAGAAAGTCTGAAGACAGATGGGCTCTGAGAGTAATCTATCAAGGTTATCGTTACCAGTGACAGTCTCTCCCTCCTTTTCAAGGGATTTCTCCTTTCGTTCCAAGTCTAAATATTTATTGTAAATAGACTAGTGCACAAAAGCACTGAAGTTACAGCTCGATTTCTCCTTTCCCACCAGAAAAAAAGTTCTATGTTCCTTCCAGTATATGCTCTCTCTTGGGGGGGGGGGGCAGAAGCTCTTCCTCCTTCATTTTTGGAGAAGGGATTGCTTCAAGTATGTTTCTGGTGCCAAAGAAAGAAATTCCTTAGACAGCAGTTCTGGATCTTTCCTTTTTGAACCTGTTTGTGATAGTGCCCAATTTCTAAATGTTATCACATTTTTTACCCATCAGTCCCGTGTTTGAATGTTCTGGTAATGATAGATGTAAAAGAGACATATCCTTACATTCCTATAGATCCAGATTTCAGATGTTTCTTACAGTTTTGTCTTTCTGGATCACATTATCAGTTCTGTGCATTAACCTTTGGTCTATTGACTGCTACAGGGGTGCTCACAAAGTGTCTACCTCCTTTGATAGCCTATTGCAGACAGCAAGATATTCACATGTTTTCCTAATTTAGATGAATTGCTTATCTTTATGGCCTCTTTCAAAGATTCAGAAATCTGTGGAAGAACTCTTTGAACTGAGGTGTCCAGGACACACCCCAAGAATACAACCATATGAGAAGGAGTAAAACCAGACTTATGTATTTTCCTGTCATCCAGTCTATGTTTCCTGGACATATTAGTTCAAAGAGTTCTTCTACAGGAAAATGTAAATCTATATCTAGATCTATTCTTCAGTCTTTTTTTCACCCAGACTACTAACTCAGCATGGGAATTCCCCAGGATTCTGGGTTTCATACATCTATCTTTGTCATGATATAGATTGTAAGGCTCCACATAAGAAAAGTCCGATCATACCTGAAATCTTTATGGTCTCAATATCAACATCATCTGACATTTTAGATTCCCATTGTGGGGTTTGTGAAAAGTGAGAATTGTCATGTTTGTCTGAATACATGCCTCCGATTTTTCCTCCCAGCTCCATCACAGTCAGTCACAAACAATGCCTCAGACTTTGCTTAGGCAACAGTGTCAAGGAAGATACATGTGCAGGGTCTTTGGAACAGAAATGACTCACCTAAACACATAAACATAAAAGAGATGTTGGCATTTACAATTGCTCTCATCTCCGTCATTCATTTGTGATCCTCAGAACCTTTTATGCATCTTTACAGACAACATCACAGTGATGTGGTACTTAAAAGCAAGGAGAACCAGATTCCACAGGCTAACCATGGTTGTCCGGGATACAGCTTTTTAGCACAATCTGAACCTACAACCATCTTGCGTGCTGCCAGAGAAAAAAAAGCTCAACAGATAAGCTGAGCAGGATTAGAAGAGACCCACACAAATGGAAACTGAATCAGGATGTCTTCTAGTAATTGATCTAAATGCAGGGAACACCTCAAATGGATTATTTTGCTTCTACTCACAGGAATTAGCTGATAAAATTCTGCTCCAGGACTCCATGCAAGAAGACCTGGAAGAAATATGTTTTTCTTTTCCTTGTGGAGGAATGTTACTGTATGCTTTTTCTGACCTTCCACTAATATCCGGGGTACTTATGACGACTCAGAAGGAATCCCCAAAGATCATTGTGGTGACTCCCTTCTGCCCTAGGGAACAGCTGTGCTCCCTTCTTTTGGAATGTGCAGGGACAGCTGCCTTCCTCGCAGATGGGATCTACTCACACAAAGAGTATTTGGTAAATCCTGATCCCAACAAAGTACAACCAACTGTATGAATGATAGAATCTTAATATCTTTTAGGTACTTTTTTTCTAAGGAAGTGCAACAGGTATTAAAGAAGGCAAGAAAACCTACTACAAAAAAATCATATATTTGTAAATGGCAGAGGTTTTCTAATTAGTGTTGAGAAAAGAACCAGCACCCATTCAGGGTCAGAGTTTCTTTGGCTCAACACTATTGGTGTGAGTTACTATACTATGACCTGTGTTACTCCTCAGTCAGTGTTCATTTGTTGTCCATTTCAGCACCCATGCCCATGGATCCCCCTCTTTGAAAGAGTCTCATGTGAAAAATAGTATTTGAAACAGGTGTTGCATGTGATGCTTCATAGAAAACAGGTGGCTCCTCCTTGGAATGTTAATCTTCAGTTAGAAAACTAACTTTTGCTCTATTTGAATCACTCACCAGGCTGCCTTGAGGTTCTTGACATGGAAAATGGGGTTAGTAATTGCTCTCATCTCTACAAGAAAAGTATTTGAGTTGCAAGCTTTTATGATGGGTCACACATCTCATTTATTACATAAACAGTTTCCTTAATAACTAATCTTTCATTTATTGATAAAGTTTACCTTAAACCTAATTATCCATCTCTCTCTCTCTCTCTCTGTCTATCTCTCTCACTTTGTCTTCTTTACAGAACCTAAAATGAGGGAGAAAGGATATTCCACACCTAGGATGTCCACCAAGAAGTCGGGTACTATCAAAACTGAACAAAATCTATTCAGGAACTCTTGTCAGTTGTTTATTTCTTCGGAAGTTTAGAAGGAAGGACAGCCTGTGTCAAAACCCTTTTTATATGCCCACCAAAATAAAACTATTCCAGGCAGAGTTAAAGCTCATTCTTCCAGGACCATGGTTTTGTATGTGCTTTTTTTTTGGAAAGGGCTGGATTCTAGAAGCATTTTCGAAGTAACAAGCATGGGATCCTTCAGCCTCATCCATCCTCCTCCTCCTAGTCAAAGCTGTGGAAATTTACCCATATAGCTTAGGCTACTGCAGTGGTGATACTTATGAAAAGCATAGTACAGTTGCGTTAAGTAAACCTACCATAACAGCCAACATTTGAATGACCACTGCTCTAGTTGCCTTTTCTTACAACCTCCTCTTCATGAATACTTTCTGTGGACCTCTTCTGCAATAGTTTTAAAATCAGCCATTTTAGAAAGTATTTGCATTATTACAAACAGTTATTTTATTGTTAACCTTCCTGTACATTTTTTCACAATCTTATCATCTGCATATTTGTTTCATATATATTATTCCACATAAATCTGCCAGATTTCATTTGTTAAACT
Source organism: Protopterus annectens (assembly GCF_019279795.1). Taxonomy (NCBI): domain Eukaryota; kingdom Metazoa; phylum Chordata; order Ceratodontiformes; family Protopteridae; genus Protopterus; species Protopterus annectens. Next base: position 1,269,127,241 of record NC_056745.1, read on the forward strand.
AGAAGGAAAATAAACTCTTCCAGCAACCTTTTTCTTTGTTAATTTTCTATTGTATTTGTCCTATTCAGGCATATTCAATATGAGTTTGATAATATATTATGTAGGATTTTGTTCAATTTTATTGTTCAATTGAAAGGATATCATTACAACTATATATGTTATAAGAATGTTTTCCTTTGCTTTGATTAATGGCAAAACTAAATGTATGAATTCAAATGCTGCCATAATAGGTTTTTAATGCTGCCTTACAGAAAAAAAAATATGGTACACAAAGACAATACAACTGAATTCTAATGGTTATGTATGAGGGAGGAGATAGGCTTCAAGCAGCAAATTTATCTTTGATTGCAAAAGCCTTATGGCAGAAACTTGAAAAAAATCGATTAACTGCCAAATCTTCTCAATTTTGCTTTCTGCTTTGCAATTTATAATTAATAAGCCATATAAGTTAAATTTATGATAATGAAACAATCTATTGCTATATCTGTCTGTGTGTGTGTGTGTGTGTGTGTGTGTGTGTGTGTGTGTGTGTGTGTGTGTGTGTGTGTGTGTATGTGTGTGTGTGTGTGTGTGTGTGTGTGTATATATGTGTGTGTGTGTGTGTGTGTATATATATATATATATATATATATATATATATATATATATATATAAAATGTATGTATGTGTAAAGAGACAACAAAAATAGTTTGGATTATTCAAAATGCGATGTCAAGAAAAAAATGGTGGACAAATTTTCTCTTGTTTCTTACATTTTTTTCTTTTACTTTCATCTATTGACAAAAAATTAGTATCTGTGTGTCTAATGTTTTTGTAGTTCTCATTTTCAAATCAGTAGTGTTTAACATAAAAAATTAAAATGACTCTATTTATAGTGCACAGCACTTCTGCATGTTTCTTACTAGCGGAATGTACAGAGCTTCAGACAATGCTACTTCTTACCCGTCTATTCAGGTTTCATTATAGGTTAAATGGTCTGTCTGACCAGCTGTCATCTAAAATAAGATGTACAGTAATTTGAAAATGTTAATGTTGCACACAGTCCTCCTGGGTCAGACCGCCAAGTTGTCACATTATTTTCAGAAATAAGGAACAATCTTGTGTGATGAGCATGTTCTACTTCTTCTGCTTGACCTTTGCTTGACAAGTATCTCATTCAATATCATATTGTCAGATAGTTCGATGCCTGTGATGTTCATGTAATCTCATATATTTCACCTTTGACACTTTTTTCATCATCTTTATCCACCTCAAGCACCTCTGCAAAATGTTACAATGTATCTATAATATAGACAATTCTGGATGTGATGCCCCAGATCAAAGATTTATAAAAGAAAAAGTCTCTAGGGTAAATTTAGAACTTAACACCGACCATTCCCAAAGTACAGCTAGTGACAGAGAAAATGCCAAAAGTTTAAATTAGTATTATTGTCTTTTCTAATTTTGTTCAGCAACTTTGTACAGTTATGTTTTTGATTATTATGAGGTAAAATTGTTTTTTTTTAATATGTGAAGAAACTGTACTTTCAGAAATTTTGAAAATGAACAAGCATACATGCATTACGTTCACATTTCTAAACTTTTATTGTGGTCTGCCATCCCTGTGTTTCAAAGAAGTCTTCTATGTAAAAAATAAATTTTCATTAAGTCATAAACAGTGTTATGCATTATTTGTTTCCACCTTCCTTTTAACACTCCTAAAAATATAACTTTAAAATTTGATTTATCTTTTTTTATCCGACTTCCAGAATACTTTTAATAAATCCTTTCAGTTCCTAAGAACACCTGGACTGTTGTTTTCCACAACTTTTTACATGTTAAACAATAATTATGTGCAATTAATGCCTGAAATCATATTTTTCACTTCTGTTGTTATTACTATACTAATCTGAAATAAGAGGCAAAAACAAAATATATTTGTCATGCATATGCCAACTATGACATAAAATAATCACTTTCCTGCAGCATGCTAGTTTTTCTTGTAATCTCCCATTTTATTTTATTAGTTGCTGACACTGCTGTTCAATCACTGTTTTCACCACTGTCAAACAATATTGGCTGACAACTTATTTCTCCCTGTTCTTTTGGTGCAGTGTGGATTCTTTGTAATCTGTCTTATTAATTAACTGAACTGTCCTCTTTCCCTAACACAAGCACCTGCACCACTAGCCACAGTTTTCCTGCATAATGTTTTTTTCTTTTCATAGCACCTTCCCCTTGAAATCAATCAAATTCAAGAAAAATTGAGTAATAAGACAAATCAATTTAAATGCTCCTTTTGTAGCAAACTGCACTCATAATTTAGCCCTAAAGAACAGTTAATATATCCCTTGCTACACGTCTAAACAATTTATTTATGCCAAAACATCTTTTTTTCCATCTGGAAGAAAACTGTTGTCATTCCCATACCTGAGAAGAATAAGAAAAACAAATCCTCTAATGTCTCCTTTGACTTTACTCTCATCTCTTTACTTCCCTCAGAGGGAAAATAATTGAAATACATGGTGTATATTCAGCATTACCTTAAAAATGCATAATGCACTCTTTTGAGGAGGATGGTGCCATTTGTATTGTGAAACCTGATAAAGGTGGGGGGGTGTTTTTTTTTATTCTGATGAATATGTTAACAGTGTGAGCCTGATGCTTAACACTGATCATTTTTATAGACAAATGTCCATGAATGTAATGAACATGGTGTACAGTAAAATGGATTTTTTAATACTAAATTAAGTCATTTCATTTTGGATTCCACATACCAATTCTTACAAGTCAAAAATCTGATAGCACCTCATATATTTGGGACACGTAAATAGCCACAATTTAGACCTATAATGCAGCTAAAGGTAGCAAAACTAAGACAAACAGCAGTGTTAGTGAACAGAATATTGAAAGGTACTGTGGACATTTTCCATAACATCCTTCAGGATTCATGGCACCTCCTGGACTTTTTACATCCTACAAGGTATCGCTCTGGAAATTTGTTGGGCACAACTGATATGCAAAACCTGTATAACATTATCCCCCATAATATATGTCTAGCTTGGTTTATGGATGCACTTTATGAGTCAAACTTTCTGCAGGTAATTGATAGTTATTTCATTTGTGATTTATGGAAATGTTGCTGTGTCTTTCGGTTTTTCACGGTTAGGGGTCGCCACAGCAGAACTCCGGTCCGCTAATGATTGGCAGTAGATTTTTACGTGCTGGCTTGCCGGGCCTAAAGCACAACCTTCATCGAAGGAATGTCCATTCACACATGTCGCCACACAGAAAACACTCTAACTGAGAATCGAACGGGCAGCGTCTAACTGTGATACGACAACGCTACCGCAGCACCACCACCGCAGTAGTCCTTGAAAATAAAGAGTAAGTTATTTAAATGGGTATCAGCTCCAATTTTTGCCACCTTCATGTTTTACAATGGGAAAAAAGAGGTAGTTGTATTATCAGAAAAGGCTAGAGTTATTAAAATATTTGTCAGATTCCTAGATAAATCTTTATTGTGTGCTCTGGCACTGGTGATGAAGTAACTGTTTTAAAGAATTGTGAAAAATGATAAACAACAGGAACCACCAAAAAGTAAACGCTCCCAAACCAATTTCAGTAGTTAATCTTGTAAAAGTAAAAACAAAGTAAGGGAGCAGACCTATGCAGGAAAATGTTTTCCTGCATAGGTCTGCTCCCATACTTTGTTTTTACTTTTAGCAACGTTTTCCTGCATAAGTCTGCTCCCATACTTTGTTTTTACTTTTACCTGTTTTAAAGAATTATTTAAACATATCTACCACTTTTTAAAGTTTCACGTATTCTTATGATTTTATTAATTTTTGGACATGGAATTTAGCAAAGGTGATAATGAAAGAGGAATATCTATCAATGTATACAGAAAAAAGTATTTTAGCAACTCCTACCTACATTTCACTTATAATCAGCTACTCTAGATGAAAAGAAATGTAGTGAAAGGGCAGTTTGTAAGGATTTCTAGGATCATATCATATGATGATGTTTATTAAAGAATAACATTTTCTGAAAAATATATTTGTAAATATTTACTACTTAAATATGTACTACACCAGTTTGGTGGATGATATTATTATGGTGGTAATTACTAGGATACTTACCAATTTTGCACCCATCCTTTTGTGTGGCATGGATAGAACAAACAAAAGCAGAGGGTCACAATAGGATTTTCCATTAATGTGAAGGTAATACAAAATATTAGTAGACAATATTGCCCTATAATAACTTTGAACGCAGACCTAGGTGACAGACTCTGTTTAGTACCTGAGTTTCTTTTTAAATCTGACATCAATTTAAAACAGTTTTTTTTGAGCCAAAGTCACCCTTAGTTTTCTTGGCATGTTTAAGTCTGCAGCATGTAAGCAATGTAAATGTATTAATACAGACACATTTATGTCTTAGGAGATAAACTAATGATATTGTCTTGCAAGGGTCGGTACAAATGCACCCTCAAGGGAGTACAGTATTTGGCAACTTGTTTATGCTGTTCTGCATTTTATATAGAAAACACAAACAGATACAAGTGTCTGGATTTGTACAAAAAAAGCTATACATAAGAAATAGAAAGTTGAAAGTATTTTGTCAGTCCACCCCTCACTGACCATCATGGGTAGATGCACAATGGACCTGTTTCTGTGTAAGACTCAAGCAAAACAGTAGCAGGAGATGTCATCCACTCATTATGATCTTTCAGGTTTACCCACCAAAATAGACAGACACATTCATGCAAAGCGCCAGTCTCCACAAGGCGTTCTTTTATGGAATAGATACCTCAAGCATGCATCCCTACCTCTCATTTCACGGCGTTCTTTTATGGAATAGATACCTCAAGCATGCATCCCTACCTCTCATTACATGGATTGGAATAGATCCTATGCATCCCTACCTCTCATTACACGGCGTTCTTTTATGGAATAGATACCTCAAGCATGCATCCCTACCTCTCATTACACGGCATTCTTTTATGGAATAGATACCTCAAGCATGCATCCCTACCTCTCATTATGAAGAGATCTGAACAGGTGAAGTCTCATTATTCCTTCCCTGTACCCACATAAGCACCAACAGGTACCCAAGCTGGTAAATGATCTCTAGTCACCATGGTCTTTGGGTTTCAGCCCTGTACACCAACAGAGATGAAGAGAGAATTTAAAGGCTTCCGTCAACAAAAGTGTTAGGATGAAACATTTTGACTCATACTAGTGTTAGGTTTAATATTCAAAGTGTCACATGTGATCAAACATCACATGAATGCCATGTTTTCCCACACTTGTGATTCTGTTTGTGTCATTTGTACAGTAAATTCAACTTCATGATCAAATATGTATTTTGGAATTATATACCTCCTACGCACACACACACACACACACACACACACACACACACACACACACACATATCCCTGGTGTGAATCTAAACCCAAATATCTCTAATACCATAATCCCTGTTTCTACAAATACTGTACTAGTGCATTAGAACAGCCTCTCATTCTTTGTTTCACGTGACAGCAACCATGCTGACTTTTACAAATTGGTCTTAACATTGCCATTGATTCTGCTGATTTCAATTAACTGTTTGGACAGCAGCATGTGTGCATTAAGTGTGTGCCATTTAAATTGCAATTCTAAGAGACCAAAGTTACTCACTTAGAAACAACTAGAATAATAGCCTCTCTCCAGACCTAGATTCAAAACAGCCATAATTAAAAAAACATTCTCCAGAACAAGGCATTTCCTATGCAATCATGTATCATGTAAAGTCAGGAGTTGTCTAACCTTAAAGACATACAAAAAAATCTGAACAAGAATCCCTATTTAAAGAATTTTTAAAGAAGATACATGCTCATTCTTTTGTGATACTGAAAAAGGCATTGATTACAACAGCAAAGACATTTTTTTGCCCTGTGGTGTTTGCACACTTGGACATAATGGAGGATTTATTTTATACTGCTCTGGACAGTTTCATCTGTCACTCTCTAAAATATTACATATAGTTTATCACTTGCTTTTCAATTTTGTATATTTGATTGGCTTCATATTTTGTCTCTTATTCAACTTACTGTTTCTCTTGTATCCTCTTGGTTGTGGATGAAAAGGGTCAACAGATCAGCTCACTTACCCAGTTTACAAACTGAAATAAGATAAAATAAATGCTATACCTTAAATATGCCATATACTGATTACAGCTGTTAAACCAAAAGTTGAAAACAGTGTATCCCCTTCATATTCTTAGAAAAGCCTTACTGATTTGTTCAGATAATTAATGTTTAAATAAACAGTAATCAAAGCTCAGCCATGATTAATGCTAACATTAACTATGGTTAATATGGATTCTCCATGAGGGTGAGGTCTGAATTTAATGATATGAATAAAATATAATAAATCCAAATCTTTTAAACTTGAGTGATATAATTAAATTTTTTAAATTTCTTTGGATTGCATTACTTTTAAATGCAAAGATATATATGGGAGCATACACACACACACACACACACACACACACACACACACACACACACACACACAAAGAATATGCCTCCATTCCATACATCCATATTAAAGTGCCTGTTTGAGCTTGAAGTCATTAACGTTCCCAAGGTGACAAAATACTTTTGTATGTGTGTGAAAAATCCAGCTATACCACTTTCCCACACCCCCAAACTCTGTGTGTAATTTGTGTGCGTCTGTGTGTGTGTGTGTGTGTGTGTGTGTGTGTGTGTGTGTGTGTGTGTGTGTGTGTGTGCATCCACATCTCAAATTTTACTTCACTGAATAAAACAAGTAACTGAAACTCAAATGATCGGGGAAGGAAAACATGCACTCCTCTTTTGCAATCGGTTAAAAAAAAAACTGAATGTCTGACTGTATTGTGCATGGTTTGGGCTAGGGTCAGGTTGTGGTTTAGGGTTAGCACTCATGAGAAAGGTAGAGTAGGGTGACAATGCCTCCAGAATATCCACCTACTCTACTTTATTCATGTCTGTTAACCCTAATAACCCCAATTCCAGCCCTACACAGTAACTTCCAAAAATCCCTTTCCCTAACAGAACCACTATACGAGGCGTATACTTTCCATACACTAGCAGGCACACAACTCTAAAACTATTTCATTACCTAACCCCTATGCTAATCCAAACACAAAAACACTTGCACACACTCTTGCCCGCCCCTGATTCTGAAACTTCTGGCATATTCAAAAAGTTTGGCATTAACACACAACCCGCTATCTTAAACCAAAGTATACCCGTAATCATACAAATGGGGAAGTTTAACAACAGACTAGTTTGGTGGACCACAAGCATTTATAAAATGTGTGCATTAATTAACTATATAATAAAAGGAAGAAACTCATTAACTTCTATAGAAGAAAAAAAGATCTACAAATCAAGGAGAACATCACACAGCTACACAAAAAAAACATAAAAAAGGACATCAGAAAAATGAAGGCATCCCATATACTCAGACTAGCTACAGATACTGAAGACAACTGAAAATTCTTATTTATCTATGTGAAAAAAAAGATAATACTCAGCTTTGCTCAGAACTTACTAATAATGACACTGCAACTCTGATCTAGTGAATATTTCCAAAATACTGGCAAATAAATCTATTACCAAGTTCAACCTAGAGACATTTATTCAAACCCAAATTATCCCAGATGGAACAAGCTACCAACCGTCATGAAAGAGCAGGTACTGAAGTACTGTCCACAACAAAGAACAGTACATCCATGGGGCATGCAAGCATACAAAACATACCCAGTTTGGCTATTAGCAGTAAAAAAGCATTGGTGGACTCACTCCGAACATCTTTAACCTGAGCCTAGCAAATAAATTTGTCCACACTATGGTACAAAGCTGTTGTGATGCCATACCCCAAGTGTGGCCCCACCACTGACCACAGCAATTACACACCTATCAGTCAAAGAAGTCATTCAGCATATTGGAACTGCCCTTATTAACTATAGCATTAAAAATCTTATCCAAACCAAATCTCAGCAGTTTGGCTTTGTGAAGCCTAGGTGTTGTCTAATGAATTTAATGAACTTCTTTGAGAGGGTTACCTAAGTTGTAGACAATGGGCAAGTTATTCACGGAGCAGGCTTTAGCCTCACCAATGTATTTGATAGCATACCACATCCAAATATAAAAAACAAGCTAAAGTAGCTTCAAAATGAACTGTATGCTGTTAGGTGGATAGCCAAATGACTTAAAGACTAGACTTGCACAGTAACAATAGGGGGGGGGCATCTTCTCATTCCATGAAGGTGACCAGTTGCATTCAGTGGGGACCTGAAGGCTGTGAACTCTCCTATTTGATATCTGTTGCACATATCTCCATATATCAAATGAGAGTCTCCAGTTAATAAAGTTGATGGATGATTGTAAGCTGGGGGTAGTCCTCATCAACTCTCCTTCTGACATACAGGCATTCGAAAAGGACTTCACATTTGTTAGCTGCTGGCATATAAAGATGGGCTCAACCTCACTGCTAAAAAATGGAACATTGCATAATATAGCAACCTCTAGCTCTAGCTTATAGTATAGATAACACATCACTTCTAAATAAAATTAGTAGTGAAAGATCTTGATACTTGGGTGAATTTCTCTCTCACATTTGCCCCTCATGTAAAAGTGAGGGTTAGGATATTATTTTACCTTGTACAGCTCATGAGAAGAGGTATCTCCTCTTGAGCAAAATAGGTTTCCCCCTTGTACTTCACACAGATAAAAATCCATCTCTGAGTATAAAACCCTTTTGGGATGTACCTTACTTAACATATCAAACAATTAGAAAGACCCCAGAAGTTTGTAATTAAAAAGACCATGTACTTAAAAGTCCTGTGTTACCAAGAAATATTTGCGGCTTTAACTCTATATTTAAGACACCATTTCTGGGATTGTCCAGTTAAGGTATGGGTAGATATCTTGGATTATTTTGTCCTTTAATCGAGGAAAAGAGTCAATGTCTAGCATCTTGTTATTTATTTTTAGATTTGGATTTTTATGGAGAGGTTGTAGTGTTACCATAGCTTGCCCAAGGTTTAAGGAATGAAAGAGTTTTTTGTGTTATATTTATAGAGTGTTTTAAGGGATCTGTAATGTTGCAGGTTTGTAAATTGTTTTTGTTTAAAAAAGGAAGCACTTTGGGATTGATGCCTAGTGCTTTGATGTACCTATAGAATGTTGTCTCCCAAGGTGGTGACCAAGTTTTCATTGTCGGGTTATCTTCTGCTATTCTCAATATTCTGTTAGTGTTGATAATAGAGTAATACATTTTAAAATCTGGCAGGTTCAGACCCCCTTTGCTCTTGGGAAGTGTTGGTTTTTGATACGAGATTCTGTTTTTTTTTGTGGGGGGGGGTTCCCATATGAATTTTACTAAGAAGGTATGAATTTATTTGAAAAATTTATTATCTGTGATGTCATGAATATATACTTTCTTTTACTTCTTCTATCCATTTAGCATCTTTGTTATGTTCCACAGGATCTTCATAAATATTTCTCTAAAATGTTTCAATTTCTTCTTTTTTGGTGGTCTTTCAATTCCTTTTACCTTGTTTCCTAATTTTCTATAAAACTTTTTTGAGTCTTCAATAAATTGCTTATTTTGTTCTTTTCCTTTATATTTATCTGCATATCTTCTAAGTTTTTCTGTTTGTGCTGATATTTTTAGGTTATTATCTACGATAGTACATAATAAATCCTGATCTTTTATAATACTGTGGATTTCTTTTATTGCATCTATCCTTCTGAGAATTTTTGTTGATCTGTTCCATCTACTATACTCTTGCAACAGTGACACTTCTTGTCTTAATTGCTTCATAGCTTTCTCTATTCGATACTTCCATGATGACATTTAATTTCTCCCTTTCGTTTCCCTTACTACCCTGTGTTGTTGTGGTAGGACTTTATCTGTTATTAATTTAGCTTCACAGTAATGTACCCTATCTACTGCTGTTATATTGCATGAATCTCTATGGACAGTCATAATTACTGTGTTCATTTGTTTTTTCAAACTTCTAACTTTTTGGGTTTTATTGACCTTCTGCAGTCTATTTATTTCACTGATATTAATATTTCTGTCCATCTCTATTAAATCAAGTAACTCATCTATTAGATCATTTTCTTCTAAACTGAGGGCACATTCTTTGTTTGCCATTTCCTACAGGCATTCTACAGAACATTCCAGAGCTTCTTCCTGTGCCAAGTTCTTCAGTTTTACCATGTGTCATCCGTTTCTCTTTCATATTGGAACTCACTGGCCCATAACTCCATGACATTGACTCTGTCAGAGTTGCCACAGTTTTCTGTTCTTTCCCTTGCTGTATAGCTCCAACTGAACCTTTGTGCTGGATTCCTGTGGGCTGCTCCAAAGTATCTTCATATGTCAAATGATTAGATGCTTCCCACTCCACTGGTTTCTCCTTAATTTGGGTGTCCATTTCTCTATCCTGTTGTGTTGTTATCTGAGGTAAATTTCCTACACTAAATCCTTCACTTTGCAGGTAATCCATAACCTCAGTTTCTATTTTTTTAACTTCTCCATTACTAATCCTCTTTTCTACTTTTTCTTTTTGTTTTCTTATTTTCTGTACTGTTAAATTTTCCATATGTGGATGTCTTTGATTGTATTTCTCTTCAAATATTTGGTGCTGCTTTTTTTGCATTGATTAGCTTTGCTTTCTCCTTTGCATAAATTTTGCACCATATTAAATCTCTTTTCTTTCCCGTGTCCATATTTCTTCTTCAGATGTCTCCTGTTCCTCTTGTTTCTCATTTCTTTGGGGACTAGTTGCTCCATCATGCTGTGATATGACCTGTGTTAGACTACACTGAATCCATCACTTGCAAATACTCCATAACTTCAGCTTCTATTTTTTAACTTCTACTTGACTAATCTTCTGATCCACATTTTCTCCTTGTGATCTTATTTTCTTACTGTGAAATTTTCCATATCTGGATGTCTTTGCCTATATTTCTCTTTGATTATCTTGGAGGCTCCATTTTTTGTGTTGATTAATTTAACTTTCTCCTTTGCATAAATATTGCAGCATATCAGAGCTCTCTTTTTTAACTATGTCCATATTTCTTTTTTATACCCTTCAAATGTCTATAAATTTTGTTCTTTAAATGTTTGCACTTCTCAGTCAATTCCTTTTTCCAAATGGCACAAGATTTTTTGGTCTGTATAGTCTTTTTCATTTATATGTTGTATTAATGAACACAAATCTTTATTTGTAGCTTCTGACAGTTTTTATTGTGGAAATATTTCTCTTTCCTCTAATTTCTCTCGTAATCTTTTTGAATGTTTTCTGCCTAGAAATTCTGAGCTTCTTGCATAATAGTAACAAATCATAATTTCTTTTTTTTTCCTCAGTAGTCTACTCTAGTGTGGATGGCTCTTTTTTTAGCCTATCAGTTTTTGGAATTTTTGTGGACTGCTACTTCCCTTATATAACAGGGGGGGCATCCTCCTCTTAAGCTTGGCCTAGCCCCATTGTAGGAATATTACATATAACAATATATTACAATATAATGCAAAATTGTTGCTAACACCTTTAACACTTTCTTTACAGAAACCGTGCATTCCCTAGCCAGCAAGCTCCCAACACCCCAAGTGCCACCAATCCCACACCTGATAATGAAATCCCCTTCAAGCTTGATCCAGTACCAATATCTTTTATTAAGTCCCTACTTAAGAAACTGTAACCCACATTCCTTTCAGCAGACCTACTACCTGCAGAGTATCTCCAAAAAGCTGCTCATGAAATAGCATATCCCATTTCAATTGTTAATCAATGAACTATTCTCAAAGCTTATATGCCCTCCATCTGGAAAATCTCCCACATTATTCCTCTTCATAAAGGGGGAAATTCCACTGAACTTTCAAATTATAGGCTTATAGCCAGTCTGTCTCCCTTGGCTAAAATAATGGAAAAATATATCCATAAGCAATTCCTTGCCTATCTGAATCAAAATTCTCTCCTAGCCCCCTCCTAGCACGGATTTAGACCTTGCCATAGTACAACCTCAGCCCTTGTCTCCTTCTCTCATGCAATAAATGAAAACTGTAATGACAACAAGCTCTCCTCAGCCCTTTTCCTAGACCTGTCCAAGGCATTCGATATGGTAAACCACCAGCTACTCTTAGACACACTAAAATCACTCTCCATAAGTAACCTAGCAATTAACTGGTTTCATTCTTACCTAAGTGACAGACAACAATCTGTACTATGGAAGAATAACCTATCATCCCTTTTACCAGTCACCCTTGGAGTCCAACAAGGATCTATATTAGGTCCTCTCCTATTCTCCATATTCATTAATCACCTACATAAAGTCATCCCAGATGCAACTTGTATTCAGTACGCAGATGACTCCATCCTAACTGCTCTGCCACCTTCCCTTCAGATATACAATTTTTATCCCAAATCACCTTCAACAAAGTAGAGAACTGGCTCACTGGTCGCAGACTACTATTAAACCCAAATAAAACCAAACTGTTACTCTTCTCCCCCACTCACAAGAACCCCTCACCACCTCTCACCATAACATCTAACAATGGCACCATAATTTCCTCAGAACCTAGTACTAAACTACTGGGAGTAATCATCCACAACAACCTTAAGTTTGATGCTCATAAAGACAAAACTATGAAAACAGTTAACAAAAAGCTAGGCTCTTTATACAGGATTAAACAATTCCTAACCCCATCTGCTAGAACTGTTATTCCCTTACGCATCTGCCATCAACCCTTCTTTATGCCACACCCATCTTCACAAACCTAAGCAAATCAAACCTCAATAAATTTACTAGCTGCTACAATAATATTGCCAGATTTGCCACAGGATCACCTTATAGACCCCATCACTGTCTTAAACTTCAGTCATTAGAATGGCTAGAGTTACCCTACCAACAACAATATAACCAACTAATAGTTGTTCACAAAATTCTCTACAAAGCAGACACTACACCCTTATTGAAAAATATTATCACCCCCTACAGTAACCTAAACGCCCTTCACTCTTCCAACAAAATGCTAGTACAAACTGTTAAAACCAACAATTCAGCTGATGGATTACTATTCTCCAACTCTGCCAGAAAAAACTGGAACCTTCTTCCTGCTGAACTCACCACCGACCCCTCCTTACCCCAATTCAAAACATCCCTTAGGAAATACCTAAAAATGCATTGGCTTTGTCCCAGTCGGACTTTTCCGGTTAACAAATGTAAAATAAATAATAAATAAAATTTCCACATCTTGAGGATTCTACACTGTCATTTTTTCCAGTCCTGGTACCAAAGTGCCTACCAGGATTGGGCACTTTTTTATCCTGGGACTTGTGAACCCAGCTATCTTCTTTATTTTTAACCTACTTCTGTCCATGATATATGCTATATGAAATGCAGTCTATATATCAGTGTTGTCTTAGTGAGATTTTGTCAAAAAACAGGGTCTACCATGTGAAGGTACTCAACAAGACTTGAGGATGACTTCATATCCAGCAATACTTCTTTCCTTTTGCTGATTTTATCATCTTTCCATTCAGACCACCTTTGTGTCTTTTTCTGTTTGGATAGATTAATTACTTTGCGTATTTGCTTTACTGACTATAACTTGAAATAGAAATATTGATGAGTACATATGTGTGTGTGTGTGTGTGTGTGTGTGTGTGTGTGTGTGTGTGTGTGTGTGTGTGTGTGTGTGTGTGTGTGTGTGTGTGTGTGTCAAACTATATATATATATATATATATATATATATGTATATAAATTTTGAACTTTCAAAATGTGGACTTTCTTATGGTCAAGACTATAAGATTGAAGTTTTGAAACTTTGAACCATTTAAATGGAGATTACCATACAGCTCAGAATGGTATATTTACTGTATTCCATGCTGTAGTGCTATCTCGGAGTTAGTATATTTAATTAGCAGGGGGTGCAGGAGGGTTTGCTCTCTGCAAAAAATGTAAAAAAAAAAGATGTTTTGTTTTTATTTTTTTTTTATTTAAATTTTAAATTTTCAAAAGGTCTCAACCATAAGAAAGTTAACGTTTTTGAAAGGTCAAAATTTAGAAGTAGACCTATATATATATATATATATATATATATATATATATATATATATATATATATATATATAATGTATATAGATCCCTATCATATGATAGAAACCTCATTTGACTGAAACTCATTTGACTGAGACCATAAGACTGAAATTTCAAAAAATTTCAAAAGACTGAAAACTCACTTGACTGAAACCCATAATACTACATTTCAACATACTAAATTTTAAACTGGACCATATAAAATCAGACTAAGTGGGGGGCTATGACCCCCACACCCACAATGGGACAAGTGCATTGTAGTGGCAGCATGTAGACTACTGTAAGGTAAGTGAAAGATATATGCCCTTTTTCCCACTGTAGTGCAGTCCTGGAGTTAGTATATATAGTTAACCCCACACTTAGTCTGGTTTTATATGGCCAGTTTACAAGAGTCCCCATGGACTATGATGTTTGCAGATGACATTGTGATCTGTAGTGAGAGTAGGGAACAGGTGGAGGAGACCTTGGAGAGATGGAGATATGCTCTAGAGAGAAGAGGAATGAAGGTCAGCAGGGCTAAAACAGAATATATGTGTGTGAATGAGAGGGAGGATAGAGGAATGGTGAGGATGCAAGGAAGAGATGTGGCGAAAGTGGATGATTTTAAATACTTGGGATCAATGGTACAGAGTAATGGTGAGTGTGGAAGAGAGGTGAAGAAGAGAGTACAGGCAGGATGAAGTGGATGGAGAAGAGTGTCAGGAGTGATTTGTGATAGACGAGTACCTGTAAGAGTGAAAGGGAACGTCTACAAGAGGGTAGTGAGATCAGTTATGTTATATGGGTTGGAGACAGTGGCATTGACAAAAAGGCAGGAGTCAGAGCTGGATGTAGCAGAGTTAAAGATGTAAAGATTTGCACTGGGTGTGATGAGGGTGGACAGGATCAGGAATAAGTATATTAGAGGGTCAGCCCAGGTTGGAAGGTTTGGAGACAAAGCCAGAGAGGCAAGATTACATTGGTTTGGACATGTGCTGAGGAGGGATGCAGAGTATATTGGGAAAAAGATGCTAAGGATGAAGTTACCAGGTAACAAGAAAAGAGGAATGCCTAACATAAGGTTTATGGATGTGGTGACAGAGAACATGCAGGTGGTTGGTGTAGCAGTGCAAGATGCAGAGGACAGGAAGAAATGGAAACAGATGATCGACTGTAGCGACCCCTAATGGGAACAGCCGAAAGAAGATGATGATGTTGAAATTTCAGTCTTATGGCTTATGGTCAGTCAAATGCGTTTCAGTCAAATGTGGTTTCTATGATATGATAGGGATCCATATATATATCTATATATATATATATACATACATACATATAGATTCACTTATTAATCTCGAAATACTGAAATATCGAATTTCAGTATCTTGAAACTATGAAGTCGAATACCCTAAACACCAAACATACATAAACCCGGCACCTAAAATCGCGAAACCGCAAAATCCAAAAAAACACACATCACACACATAGATACATGAACGTACATACCTCCCAACACTTCCCTACAACAAACATATCACACATGCACATAACCAAACAGATACACACACCTACCCTTAATATATGCAGGGGGCCAAGCCCCCATGCACCCCCCATGTGGGGGGCTGTACCCCCACACCCTCCTACTAATATATACTAACTCTGAGGTCAAACAACACTCAAAAACATACACAACCCAGCACCGCACATTCCATACACCCCTGCACAAACACACATCACATACACACAAGCACTTGCACTCCCAACACTAACGCATTCATGCTGCACAACACCTACCCTATCCCACACCTCAAACACCCCAACACACTCCAATACACACAAATCCTCCCCAAAAACCCTAAAAAAGTACACTTACCTAAAGTGCTACACATACCACGGGTTCGACATTCTGCATTCGACATTTTCGGGTTCGCGATTTCTGTCTGTTCGACTTTATAGGCTCGAGATTCTAAAATTTGATATTTTAGAATTTCGAGCATATAAAGTGTTCCTATATCTATCTATATATATATATATATATATATATATATATATATATATATATATATATATATTTATATATAGATATGCATAGGAACACTTTATAATCTCAAAATTCTGAAATACCAAATTTCAGAATCCCGAGATCATAAAGCCGAAAGTTCTAAATACCGAAACCCCAGAAGCGCAAATTTCAAAATCCCGACATTTGGAGATGTTGAAGTAGTGCTTCTGGTGTTGTGGTGTTTGAATGGAAGTTCAGGTAAGTATGTATGTTTAAGGGTGTTGGTTAGGGGCTTTAGTGTGTGTCAATGTGTGTTGCAACTGTGATGTGTGTGTGCAAGGGGAATGTAGGTGTGTGGTGGTGTTTTCGTGTGTTTGTCTGTGTAGTGCGATCCTGGAGTTAGTATATTTAAGTAGGAGTGTGTGGGGGGCACAGCCTCCCACATGGGGGGTGCAGGGGTGCTTGCCCCCCTGCTTGTATGTAGTGTAGGTTTGTGTGTTTGTGTGTGGGGGAAGGTTTGTGTTTGTGTATGTTTGTGGTGACTGTTTAGTGTAGGATTCACAATTTCAAAATTCGCGCTTTTGGGATTTCGGTATTTAGAATTTTCGGCTTTATGGTCTCAAAATTCTGAGATTCGGTATTTCGGGATTATTAAGTGAATATATACATATATATATATATATATATATATATATATATATATATATATATATATATATACTTTTAGTTTATGGACAGTCCACTTCCCTGACAGGCATTCACCTGACACTTCAAATTACCAACATTCCCAAAGCCGACGTTACAAAACCCATGCGGTTAGTGAAAACTTGGCCATTTACTTGAACTTTGCCCCTTACCCCCACGGTAGTGCATTCTCAGAGTTGGTATATTTAGTAAGGGAGGGGCATAGCCCCCCCAAAGTGGTGGGTTTGTTTTGTTTGGTTAGTTCTTCTATCAGGATGGCCAAGTGTTTATTTACCTTTTGGGAAACGTTGACTTTGAGAATGTCAGTGATTTGACGTGGGTTTCGGGGAAGTGGACTGCCAGTAAACTGAAGGTAACCCATATATATATATATATATATATATATATATATATATATATATATATACACACACACACACACACACACACACACACACACACACACATAGGTTTACTATCATGTTACTGAATAACAGATATTTATTTAGGAAATCAAAGGTAATGCTCAAATTTTGCAATTATGTTTAAAAGAAATGTCGAAATACAAAATGCAATGGTTGACATTCATAATTTCCATAAATCAGTGAAAGAGTAAGTTATGACTTGTTGTATTAGTTTTTGTGGTGAATATCAGTAACGTTTCCTGTTCCTATCATCACCAAAGAGACATGAAAGCTTCAAACCATTCATCAGAGTAAGTCAGGCGGCACTTGAGAGTGACAAATTTTGCATTTTTTTTTAGTGACATTGTGAGATGCAACACTAAACACCCAGTGTGCAGTCATAGCCAGTTAAATAGACACAAAGAGTAATGTTCTCAGTTTGGTGCAACTCACGTAAGAGATTAAATACAATGTAGGTAGTAAAAGAATAACATTAATACTTACTACTGACAAGGCACATTAGAATGCCCAATGTTGATCATCCAATTCAATGAATCCATGACAAGTTAACTCTTTTTATCTGGATAAAAGCCACTTGAACATAACTTTTTTATCCAGGAGACTGAGGTAAACTGCAAAGAACTCTACTTTTTAAGTCTGCAACATGATTTTGCTCCATCTCTATTGCATGCAGTACATCTATAACCAGGAATTTCTGGTTAAAGGTTTATAGTGCCTGAATGTTTGAACTGTATCTTACTGAAATTGGTACACCTTGTTTGCTGTAGCATAGACTAGATCCAGGCCTGCTGAATCTAGCTTTGTTTGTATGCTTGTTATTTCCCTGGAACGCTAATTCCACCTAAAACGCGGCTTCTCAGCGCTTCTGTGGATCCCTAGTGATATCTGCATTGCTTACTGTACTTATTTCCTTGCTTCGCTTGAAAGAAAGTTACTGTTTGTCGTTTTTGCATTTAAGTTACCTGTAACACATTGCACTTGTTACCTGGCACTTGCTCACTAAAGCAATTATAAGTCAGCACTAAAAATTAAAAGCACTACACTCTCGCTCCCCATTGGCCCTTGTTTTCAATTATAAAGGAATTCCCAACATTATTCTAGCATGTCCAAAGGTCAGTTGTCAATCTCCTCTCTGGTCCAGCTGGTAAATATGGGAATCTTGAGGCAATGTTACAACTGCCTCATGTACACAGACAACCCTCTCCTCCTCCCAACAAATTCCAACACATGTGAGAGATGCAACCATATAGCCAAACTGGAGGCTAAGCTCTCTCAACTCAGTACTGGCAAAACCAGTCAGGAGGAGAAGGAAACCACACTCACTACAATTCCAGTCTCACATAGACCTACCGACAGCAAACCAAACACATAATCACACAAAACATACTCGAGGCTCTAAATAAAGATCTGCCTAAGCAGCAGAGACCTCCAAAGCAGACACCCAAGCAACCGCTACCCCAAAAAAAAACACGTGCAACACATATCTCACAAAGCCAGTGTGCCGAACAGTCACAGCCCTTAAGGCTAAAAAACACACCTGATACACTTGTAATAGGTGACTCTGTCGTCAGGCACACTGACGTCCCGCTCACCAGGCTGAACAAGGAGAAGGTCACAGTGAGCAGCCTGTCTGGCACTAGGATCCGCCACATAACACAAGCACTCGGGTCACTCCAAGGCAAGTACAAATATGACTCAGTCATTGTCCATGCTGGTGTGAATGACCTGAGACGTACCTCCCTGGACTACATGAAAAGAGACATAGAGGAGCTCACTGAGCATGTAGCCCAGGCTGGTATGAGCCTGACCTTGAGTAGCATCTTACCCTCACCAAGAATGATGCCACAGTATGAAGACAAGATGATCAATTTCAACAATTGGCTTAAGTATTGGTGTCATTCAAAGGGGATCCAATGCCTATCAGCTTGGGATGATATGCACGACAAGCCATGATGCTTTGCTAGGGACGGCTTGCACCTGTCACCCCTGGGCTTTCGGATATTGGCAAAGGCTCTTGCTACCCCCTTAGTGCCTTTCTTAGGCAAGGCTCAAAAGACAAACCCACCTCCATAGGTATCACAAGGGATAAGAAACTAAGAGTAATGCTACTCAACGCTAGAAGTCTAAACCTCAAGATGCATGCACTCGAAACTCTCCTTAGCATGGAGAACATCGATATCTGTGCAGTAACAGAAACCTCGTTCAGGGGTCCCGAGAGCACCCCAGCACTACCAGGTTATACCTCATACCATGCTTTTCGGCCCCAAAACTTGGACCGAAACACAAAAGGAGGCGGAGTATCGATATTCATCAAAGATACCCACACCTCCAGGTTGGTGGCAAAGCACGAAGCATCAGAGACTATCCATGTGCAACTAACAGTGGGTAAAACTGCCTTCCAGTTTATAGCCTGCTACAGACCACCCTCCCAAACCCAGGAACCCCACTCGGCCTTCCTGAGAACACTGGAAAATATGAAGGTCTCTCCGAACACCATTATATTGGGCGACTTCAACTACCCAAACATAGATTGGGAACATTACTCTAGCTCCAACACCCTAGCCCAAAGGTTCCTAGAATTCATAAACTCAAATGCTATGGAACAACTTGTTACCACTCCCACAAGAGGGGAAAACATACTGGACCTGATCATCACCAACATGGGGACTCTATGCTCCAGACCAGAAGTGTATCCCTCACTGGTAAGATCAGACCATAAACTGATCTCACTGGATATTCACATCCCGACCCCACCCTCTGCCCAGGAAACCACAGTGAAAAACTTCTCTAAAGCAAATTTCACACTCCTCAAAACTGAGGTGGAATCCTTCAAAGCCCCCGGGCCTGTGGAAAATACGGCCCAGACCGCAGAATCCTTTATAAATGCATTCTATGAACACCTTCAGGACTGCATGGATCATGCAATCCCAAATAAAACCAAGACCCAATCCTCCGAAGGCAGACGACCTGTCTGGTGGACCCCAGCCATAAACAAACTATACAATAGAAGGAGGAAGCTACTACATGATAGAGCAAAATCCCAAAAAGGGAAGGCATCTCTGATCAGTATTAGCAAAAAACTAAGGGCACTCATAAAATCGTCAAAGGCCAGCTTTGAGAGAAAAATTGCACAGGACACTAAGGATAATCACAAGGCTTTCTTTAGTTATGTTAGGAACCTGGGTGGGAATTCCCAGATATGCTCAGAATTAGTCCAAAATGACAAAAAATACACTGATCCCACAGATATTGCCAACATCCTAGCTGACAGGTTCAGCGCAAACTTCTCTCCCCCATCCCCACCAAAAGGGCAAATATCTATCCCAGCAGAGTGCTGCCCCCCTGACATCTCAGATGCTCAGGTGGGAGCCGCCCTCTCCAAAGCAAAAAACACAGCATCAATGGGACCAGACGGTGTCCCAGGCTGCGTCCTACTCCAAGAAGAGCTAAACCCAAACATAAAACTACTGTTCAGTCTCAGCCTTACTACAGGATATGTACCCAAAGAGTGGCGTGCAGCAACAGTGGTCCCTCTCCACAAAGGTGGTGCCTCAACGGACCCTGGAAACTATCGCCCCATAAGCCTGACTAGCTTGGTCTGCAAAGCTATGGAAAGGATCATCATGGACCTCATAAATAAAGATATTGGGGACCTACAGACACTGGATCCTACCCAGTTTGGCTTTGTTAAGGGCAGATCCTGCCTCTTAAACCTGGTTGACTTCTTTGAAACAGTCACCAAGGCCATTGACGAAGGGAAGGTGGTCCACACAGCCTATCTGGACCTCGCAAAAGCCTTCGATACAATACCCCACTCGGGCATTATAGATAAGCTCACCAGCTTAAATATAAACCCCTATGTCACTAGATGGGTTGCAAACTGGCTCAAGGACAGAACCCACATGGTTAGAATTGCTGGAGCCATGTCAGACTCCAAACCAGTTACAAGTGGCGTCCCACAAGGCTCAGTCCTGGGACCTCTCTTGTTTGGTATATATTTCTCGGAGGTACAGGCCAACAAGGAAGGACTGTGGCTGACCAAGTTCGCAGATGACTGCAAACTGGGCATAATCGACTCTCCAGCCGACACAAGCATCCTCCAAAAGGGCCTCGTAGAAACAGACAACTGGTGCCAGAGCCATGGCCTCAAGCTAAACGCCAAAAGTGTATAGTCATCCCTTTGGCAAAACAAAGTGCCCACAAATTACCACATAGGTGGTAATCCATTAAGTACAGAAGAAGTAATTAGGGACCCGGGGACCCAAGTTGATAGCAATCTCTCATTTGCAACCACGTGGCCAAAGTGGTTAGAAAAACATTTTATATAGCCCACCTAATCATGAAGGGATTCACATCTAGATTAGGGGAGGTCATCGTGCCTCTTTACTCATCCCTCATCAGGCCCATAATTGAGTACAATGCCCCTTTTGGGATGTACCTTACCAAACACCTGCAGCAGCTGGAAAGACCCCAAAAGTACCTCACCAAGAGGATCAAAGGGCTCAAACAGATGCCATATGCTGCCCGGTTAAAGAAACTCCAGCTCTACTCAGTGGCATACCGCCTGCTCAGAGGTGACCTGTGCCTGACGTATAAGGCCATGTCCAACCCGGAATTAAGGGACATGCTGCACCTCAAAAAATCCAAATCCCATCGAGCTACACGCTCAAGAGACTTGAACCTCAGCACTGAAATAAATAGGACATGCTGGAGGGACAGATTCATAACCCAGAGGCACCCTTCACTCTGGAATAAAATCCCAGTCCAGGTTAGGCAGAGTCCCTCATTGACTCTTTTCAAGAGGAATCTTGATGAGTGGATGGGAGATCGTAGGTTTACCCCGGGTATCACTTCTGTGTCACTGTTAGACAGAGGCACAGTATACTAACCTCGAAAAAGAGCATAGCAAAATTAATTTAAAATGGGTGGCGAAAGCCAAACATACTCTGGCTAGGCTTATAAATGCCCTAGGGCAGATAGCCTAGTATGAACCTATGAACCTATGAACACGTACAACTTCTGCTTTTCCAGTAAACTACACGATCTTCTGTTCTGTCCTTCTACAGCATTTTGATTACATGGATATCCTAAGGTGCAGGCATCCCATTGATTCCAGAAGTTATCTTCAAACAGTGGAGGTAGCACTGCATATTCCATACCTTCATGGTTTAATGTGAATGTAATTTTCTTTGAAAAACAAACATAACGGCTTC